>NW_006790468.1:1812108-1833971 GCF_000442215.2 Lipotes vexillifer | reverse complement strand
CTTTCCCTTTTCCTTTCCTCTTTTGTGCTTAATAGGGAGCACAGTGTTTTGGACATAGGAGGCATACAAAAGTAAAAATAACCCAGCTTCACCAAACCAGTCTAAGATCCAGAGTACATAGCTACTATTAAGAGTTTTCTTTTCAGTGAAACAATTACTCTAGAAGACTGTGAACTGGGCAAGTCTCTTAAATTTTTGTGCCTCATTGAAGAGTTTTCTTTTCAGTGAAACAATTACTCTAGAAGACTGTGAACTGGGCAAGTCTCTTAAATTTTTGTGCCTCATTGAAGAGTTTTCTTTTCAGTGAAACAATTACTCTAGAAGACTGTGAACTGGGCAAGTCTCTTAAATTTTTGTGCCTCATTGCCTTCACCATCTTGTAGGAAAAGCAGATATAAAATCTATAAAATATAGTTGTTTCCATCACCCCCTTCATGGAAGCTTCACATGATCCCTCCTCAGAACACGCCATTTGAACATTAATTTTCTTTTGTTATCATTAAGTTTAGTAAATCATCTCTGAGTATATCATGCATGTCATGCCATGTGCTATACTGTGGGTAAGAATATTTTTCCCCTAGTTTTTCCCATATCCTCCTATTTCCTAAAGTCAGGTCCATTTTTTCTGTGTTTCTGCCACCCACTTTCTAGAACTTCAGCATTAAATAAATTAACTCTGACAACTTGATCAGATAGTCTCCTTTCAGGTTAACTGGGTTTTCTGTCATGCTGGTTTGTTAGGTGCCACCAGGAGGCAGCACAAACTTGTTTGTGATCTCACTCTCGGTGCCTGTACAGCTGCAGTCATTCTGTCGCTTCCTAAGGTAAGATATCTTTTCTACTTAAGATGCAGTTAAACCTGACCTCTTTTTTTTTTTTTTTCTTTTCAAATGCACAGTGTTAGTGAGGGCGTCGGGGAGGAGGTACTGTCATATACTTGTGGTAGAAGTGTTAACTGGAGCAATTCAAAAACTACATATCCAAAGCCTTAAAAGTGTTTATATCCTTTGCCCTGGCATTCCCCTTTCCCAGAACCACTCTCCCACCCCTAGTCATGTCTCTTAAAGAAATTATTGTGGCTATGAGCAAAAATCTAGCTACAGAGACATTCCATACAGCTTTGCTTATAATAATGTGAACTAGAAACAACATAAAGGTTCAACAATAAGGAATTCAGATCATACAGCGGATTACTTTGTGGCTGTTAAACACGATATTGTTGAAGTGTTTTCCCAAAATGGTATACGTATCACAAGCTACGTTACACTAGACAATTTTAAGTACTAAATAGAAGAGCACCATTTGCTCCCATTTCCTTATATCTGCTCTCAGGTCCCAGAAACACGGTCCTGGTTCAGCGTGGCATCCTCCTGGACAGCTAGAAGGCTAAGACTCCCCACATAAGCCCACATTCTTCTTCTCCCCAACCTCCTTCGGAGCTCCCTGTCCTGTTCCTTCTCCAAAACCCAGGCTTCATCCTGCCATCACAGCCCTAGCTCCCTTTCCTTTCCACCCGGCCCTTTGCCATTTGCCAACACAGCTCTCCTTCATTCTGGCATCCAGCTCCATCCTCATAGCCTTCAAGTCCCTTTTCATCATATTTCCTGAAAACTCCAATTCTTTTGCTCCTCCTAAACTCCAGGAGGTGACACTGAATTAAGCCTTTAAGGATGAGGAGGAGTTGGCCAGGCAGAGACAGAGGACATGGTGGCATGTCAGGATAATATAGACCAAGGCAAAGAAGAGAAAAATAACATGAAATGCACAGAGAACTCAAATCAGTGATATGTGGTGGTAAATTGAGAAGCGTGTTCAGAGACACAGCCTAAGGGCAGCAGGGACCTGATTACAGAGGACAGAGCATGATGTTTTGTTTGTTTGGTTTTTTTAACATCTTTATTGGGGTAAAATTGCTTTACAATGGTGTGTTAGTTTCTGCTTTATAACAAAGTGAATCAGTTATACATATACATATGTTTCCATATCTCTTCCCTCTTGCATCTCCCTCCCTCCCACCCTCCCTATCCCACCCCTCCAGGCGGTCACAAAGCACGGAGCTGATCTCCCTGTGCTATGCGGCTGCTTCCCACTAGCTATCTACCTTACGTTTGGTAGTGTATATATGTCCATGCCACTCTCTCGCTTTGTCACAGCTTACCCTTCCCCATCCCCATATCCTCAAGTCCATTCTCTAGTAGGTCTGTGTCTTTATTCCTGTCTTACCCTACGTTCTTCATGACATTTTTTTTCTTAAATTCCGTATATATGTGTTAGCATACGGTATTTGTCTTTCTCTTTCTGACTTACTTCACTCTGTATGACAGACTCTAGGTCTGTCCACCTCATTACAAATAGCTCAATTTCGTTTCTTTTTATGGCTGAGTAATATTCCATTGTATATATATGCCACATCTTCTTTATCCATTCATCCGAAGATGGGCACTTAGGTTGTTTCCATCTCCGGGCTAGAGCATGATGTTTTATAGAGAGTGAACTTCATCCTAGAACGGATGGATGAGCCAATTAAGTTTAACGAGTGATGAAATCAAATCACAGTTTTATGGAAAAAATGGATTTGTGGGGAGAGAGGTTTTTGCAGTAACAGATGTGAGGCATGATAAGGGCTTGAGCCAGAGTGGAGGTAGGAAACAGAGAGAATGTGGATCAGATTCAAGATTATTTAGAACATCAAATTAACAGGACCTTGTGACTGTGGCCTATAGACCTAAGGTAAGTTAGATAAGGACCAGAATCACATCTATCTTACAGTGTATTGCACACAGGTACTCAGTAGTTTTTAATGAAGGATTAATGCGTGAGTGAGCTAAGATGACATTACTGTATATGTAGCAAACTCACTTCTAAGACACCATCAATTTTAAGACACACTATTGATTTCATTGATTTTCTGAGGGTGGGTAGGTACCAAAAGGGTTAAAATGCAAAATGACTCTGCAGATCTTACAACTGAATGGAGGAGTTTATTTCCCTTCCCTTTAAATTTGGGCTGGCCTTATGGTTTGATTTGCTTTAGCCAACAGAATTTGTGATCAGAAGAATGAGAAGGAAACGAATCTCCTCTAATTAAGCAATTAGCATAAATTTAAATAATTGCTGTTGCTATATCTGTGAAGTAATTGAAGATTTCTCAAAATAAAAGTGGAAACTAAACAAATTTAATGATTATGTAGAATTAGAACTGTTGGCAGTGTAAACATAAAAGAAGAGGGGCATAGGTAAGAATGAAATTAAAATCTATTAAAAGAATTATCTTTTTTAATTTTAATATTTTTTAATTTTTTATACATTTTTAAAGATTACTTTCCATTTACAGTTATTATATAATATTGGCTCAGTTCCCCATGTTGTACAATATGTGGTTGAGCCTGTCTTACACCCAATAGTTAGTAACTCCCGCTCTCTCACCCCTATATTATCCCTCCCCCCCACCCCCCCACACTGGTAACCACTAGTTTGTTCTCTATATCTGTGAGTCTACTTCTCTTTTGTAATATTCACTAGTTTGTTGTATTTTTTTAGAATCCACATGTGGTATCATTCAGTATTTGTCTTTCTGTCTGACTTATTTCGCTTAGCATAATGCCCTCCAAAGTCCATCCATGTGGCTACAAATAGCAAAATTTCATTCTTTTTTATGTCTGAGTAGTATTCCATTATATACATTACATCTTCTTTATCCGTTACTCTGTTGATGGACACTTCAGTTGCTTCCATACCTTAGTAATTGTAAACAGTGCTGCTGTGAACATTGGGGTGCATGTATCTTTTAGAATTACTAGTGTTTTTGTTTTTTTTAGATATACACCTAAGAATGGAATTGCTGGGTCATATGGTAGTTCTAATTTTAGTTTTTGGAAAAATCTCCCTATTGTTTTTTACAGTGGCTGCACTAATTTACATCCCCACCAATAGCGTAAGAGGGTTTCCTTTCCTCCATTGCCTCACCAACATTTGTTATTGGTGTTCTTTTTGATGACAGCCATTCTGACAGGTCTGAGGAGATAAAGATGCTCAACTAGTGATGCTGAGCATCTTTTCATGTGCTTTTTGGCCATCTGCACTTCCTCTTTGGAAAAATGTCTATTCAGTTCTTCTACCCATTTTTTGGTTGGGTGGCTTGGTTTGTGTTTTGTGTTTTTTTTTTTGATTTTGAGTTGTGTGAGCTGTTTGTATATGTTGGATATTAACCCCTTATCAGTCACATCATTTGCAAATATCTTCTCCCATTCTGTAGGTTGTCTTTTTGTTTTGTTGATGGTTTCCTTAGCTGCGCAAAAACATTTAAGTTTAATTAGGTCCCATTTGTTTATTTTTGCTTTTATTTCCTTTGCTTTAGGAGACAGATCCAAAAAAATATTGCTGTGATTTTTATCAGAGTGTTCTATGTTTTCCTCTGGGAGTTTTACAGTATCCAGTCTTACATTTAGGTCTTTAATCCATTTTGAGTGTATTTTTGTATATGGTGTTAGAGAATGTTCTAATTTCACTCTTTTACAAGTAGCTGTCCAGTTTTCGCAGCACCACTTATTCAAAAGACCATCTTTTCTCCATTGTATGTTCTTGCCTCCTTTGTTGTAGATTAATTGACCATAAATGTGTGGGTTTATTTCTGGGATTTCTGTTCTGTTCCATTGATCTATGTGTCTGTGCCAGTACCACACTGTTTTGATTACTGTAGCTTTGTAGTATTGTCTGAAGTCTGTAGATTACCTGGGGTAGTATGGTCATTTTAATAATATTAATTCTTCCTGTCCAAGAGCACAGTGCACCTTTGCATCTGTTTGTGTCATCTTCAGTTTCATCAGTGTCTTACAGTTTTCCAAGTATAGGTCTTTTACCTCCTTAGGTAGGTTTATTCCTAGGTATTTTATTCTTTTTGATGTGATGGTAAATGGGATTATTTCCTTAATTTCTCATTCATTTTTAGTGTATAGAAATGCAACAGATTTCTGAATATTAATTTTATATCCTGCAACTTTACCAAGTTCATTGATGGGCTGTAGTAGTTTTCTGGTAGCATCTTTAGGATTTTCTAAGTATAGTATCATGTCATCTGCAAATAAAAGATAAATTCCTGTCTTTGAAAAAATGAATATTATGAGCCAACCTCTTGCAGGACTGATTGAGAAAAAAAAAGGAAAGGCAAATATAAAATATTATGGGGAAAAGAGACCTGAACTACAAATAAGGTTGAATGAATGTACTCCTGTCCAGTAGTGAAAATGAATGAACTGAACCTACATATACCTAAAAATCTTGAAAACATAACTTTGAATTAGAATAAGTTTCAAAAGGATACGTACAATATTGTACATTTGTGTAAATGTTAAACAATCTGTATTCTTTATGCATGCATACATAGAAAAGAATCTGTAATTTAAATTTTATTTTTTAATAAAAATTTTTATTTTTAATTCTTATTTAGAATTAGAATTCTCATAAGAATTAGAATGCTAATTTCTCAACTTTAAGACACTAGTTTTCCCTGGGAGAAAAGAAGCCTAAAGGAATTGGGTGGGCGGTGGAGGATGGGTACAAAGGGGATTTTAGCTATATCTCTAGTGTTTTATTTCATTTGTGTCCCAGAGAAAATGACAGAGATGGAACTGAAGGCAAAAAAAGAAAAATATTATTATCTTTTAGGTGTTATGGGGAGTACCTGTAGGTGCCTGTTACATTATTTTCTATACTTTTGATATGTTTGAAATGTTTTATAATTTAAAATTATTTTAAGGTTGGATTAAGTCAGTCATGCTCTAAAGATCACCCAACAAAGTGTGCTGTCTAGTGATCATATTCCTGAATAATCTCACACATGACGTAGCTACCAGATTTACAGACAAGAGTCAATACCTATTAGTTCTATCGCACAACTTCCTCAAAGGTATTAGACCGAGGATCATGTCAGTGGTTTCTTAGTTACAGTTGTTAACTGATTCCTTGGAGGATGCCAGAGTTAACACTAGTGATCCACTAGATGATTGCAACGTTTTACTAAATAGCTGCTCCTGAATTCAATGTCATGGTTAAATTATTGCCAAGGGTGAGTGCATGCCCTATGATACCTGCCTTGCAAATGAAGTCAGAGAAATGTCAGTGCTTAGAAAGGAGGATTCAATGTGATAGAAATCCAGCCAGTAATTAATTATACCATGTCCTTCCCCTATGTTAACACTGATCACTTTGAATCATCATTGCTGGTCTGTATGCTTGGCTGGCCATGGGCACGCAATAAATTGTTGACTGACTGATTAGTCTCCAGGAAATGAAATTCTGTGAATAAAGGGATTGCACCTACTTAGCCCCAGTTCCTAATATGGTGGACATGAGGTAGCGCCAGCTAATATTTATTGAATGAGTGAAGATGCTGCTACTTCCATGAAAATTTCCCAGATCTCTCAGGATCTCTTCCTCTCAAATTTGTACCCTCTCAAAATAATTTAACATCCTTTTTTTTTTTACAGATACTTGTGTTTATGTCTCATTTTCCACTACTACGTTTTACATTTCTTAAGATCAGGGACTGTTCCCTTTTTGTCATTTATTACAGAGTGATGACAAATGGAAAGGAAAATAATGCCTTAAAGCTAAAATTAATACATTTTTACACTTTTCTAAGTTCAGAAGAATTATATTGACCTTAAAGTATGCAACTTTAAACCACTTAAAATGAATTTTACTTCCATGTATTTAGTTGGTAGCAAAGGAATGGATAATAATATGCTGTGCCATACTACCTACAGGGCTGGCATGCTTGTTTGCTCAGCTGTTTCTCATCAGACACCAGTGAACATAGAGAGCTGCCAAATATTTTCTAGGTCATTTGTTCTGTTTGTAAATAGAAAGTGTACAATAATTAACAAGAGGTAATCATTTGCAAACTGGATTTATGCAGAATGAAAGAATTTTTTTTTAAAGAGGAGGGACATTAATGCAGGTCTTGAGTGCTTAATGACCCCATTAATTGAGAAATAGGTAATTGGAGAAATTAAACAAGAGGTAACGGCCTTGGAGCCATTACTCTATTCTGGACGAACAGCTAATGTTTACCAGGGATTTTCCTCTGAATTAAGAGCGGAGAGTCAGTTTGCTTTCACACAATAGTTCTTAATCTTGCCAACCATAAGAATCTCTTGGAAAGCTATTGAACAACGCAGGTTCCTCGATTCTCTTCAGACTTCCTTAACCAGAATCTTAGGGATGGGACTCAGGCATAGAATTTTTACAAAGCTGACCAGGTGATTCTTTTGATTTTTTGATAAAAAGCTAGCCAGGTTTGGACATCATTGCTTTAGAACAGGGTTTCTCAACCTTGGAACTTTTGATGTTCTGGGGTAGCTAATCATTGTGGAGGCTGCCCTGCACATCACAGAATGTTCAGCAGCATCCCTGCCTCTACCCACTAGATACAGTAGCACCTTCCCTTCCCCAAGTTGAAAAAGACAAAATGTCTCCAGACATTGCCAGATTTCTTGAGGGGAGTGGAGGGAGGCAGGGGCAGGGGGTTGGGAGGGTGGAGGGTGGTATTAAATCACCACCATTTGAGAACCTGTGCTTTACAGCAATCCTGTCTGATAGAACTTTATGCAATGAGGGAAATGCCCAGTACAGTAGCCACGAGTCCTATGCTGCTTTTGAACCCTTGCAGTGTGGCTAGTACAACTAAGGACCTAAATTTTAAATGTTATTATATTTTAATTAACTTAATTGAAAAATCCAATTTAACTAATAACACGTAACTAATGGCCATCATACTTGACAGCACAACTTTATAAGATCCAGATCTGACTCTAGACAGTGAAATCTACACAATTCCTCCTGAAGTACTCCTGAGACATGTCATGTAGAAATAATTTGCAAGAATAGAAAACCTACCTACCTTCCTGTCTGAATCAGAAAAAATCTTGGGATGGTAGGACTACTGGAAAGTTTACTTGCAGTTTTGCTTTCTGTGTTGCCTAGGAAATATTTTTTGTTACTACCTTTGATACCCAGATTATCAGACTTAGAGCAGTCTGGCTGAGGATAGCCCCTTTCAGTTCCAACCTTGATCTCCTTTTATTGCCAGTCCTTAACATTTTCTTAGGAAAAATTCCCATTGTTGTCTGGTTTTCTCAATTCCTAACAGGTTAAATGTACAGTTACCATATGACCCAGCAATTCTACTCCTAGATATATACCCAAGAGAGGTGAAAACATACGTCCATGCAAACGCTTGAACGTGAATGTTCATAGCTGAATTTTTTCAGTTTTATCGAGATATAATTAACATACTGCATTATATAAGTTTAAGGTACACAGCATAATGATTTGACTTAAATTGTGAAATGATTACCACAATAATTTAGGTAACATCCATCATCTCATATAGATACCAAAAAAAAAAAGATAAAGAGAAAAAAAAATTTTTTTCCTTGTGATGAGAACTCTTAGGATTTACTCTCTTAACTTTTATACATACCATGTAGCAGTGTTAACTATAGTCATGTTGTACATTACATCCCTAGTACTTACTTATAACTGGAAGTTTGTACCTTTTGACTCCCTTTATCCAATCCACACACCCCCCACCTCTGGTAACCACAAATCTGATCTCTTTTTCTATGAGTTTGCTTGTTTGTTTTAGATTCTACATATAAGTTAGATTGTATGGCATTTGTCTGCCTTATTTCACTTAGCATGATGCCCTCAAGGTCCATCCATGTTGTCACATTGGTAGGATTTCCTCCTTTTTTATGGCTAAATGATATTCCACTGTATGTATATACGCCACATCTTCATCTAGTCATCTGTTCATAGACACTTAGATTGTTTCCATGTCTTAGCTATTGTAAATAATGAGGCATAATCTCATTATTCATAATAGCCAAAAAATAGAAATAATCCAAATGTCAACCACTGATGAATCAATAAAACAAAGACTGGTGTATTCATACGATGGAATATTTTTTGGCAATAACAAACAATGAAGCCCTGTTAGATGCCACAACAGGAGGAACCTTGAAAACATTATGATAAATGAAAGAAGCCAGTCACGAAATACCATATATTATATGATTCTATTTATATGAAATGTCTATAATAGGCAAATCTATAGAGACAGACAGTAGATTAGTGGTTGCTTAGGCCTGGGAGGGAAATGGGGACATTGGATGGTGATGGCTAATGGATAACAGGATTTCTTTTTGGTGTGATGAAAATATTCTAAAATTAGATTGTGGTGATGGCTATACAATTATGTGATTGTTCTAAAAACTGTTGAATTGTATGCTTTAATTGGGTGAATTGTATGGTATGCGAGTTATATCAACAGAGCTGTTAAAAACTCTGTCCATTTAACTACATTAGCAGATCTAATGAGAAAAATCTGCATGTTCTATCAATTGGTGCATATTTATATTAGAACTGGAAGTGGCTTTTGATAACGTTACTGTCTTATTCCAAAATAGTCTCTCCACTGGCTACCACCACTCTCATTTCCAAGGTAATTAACGTGACCCTGCATTGTGTCCAAACTCAGGGTAAAATCCTTGAGTATGGCCCTTACTGAACAACAAATCATTCCACTCTTAGAGACCCACCATAAGACAGAGAGTGCATCCCGAGGACACCCGTGGTGTAATCCCAGCCTGCAACTGCAAGGTCCCAGCCTTTGTCATTCCTGAGCTGGTTTGGCCTCTCTAGTCCAGAGGAATAATGGACACATGAATATTGCCAGTGAGAAGAGAGAAAAGGATACGAAGTTTCCAATATGCAGCCTAATTTTGTCACGATTCAGGCTGGTCAGACCCTGTCCTGGATATAAAGCCAGGAATGATAAACAGCTTTGTCAGACAGTTAGAAGACTACATTCACTTTTAGGGCCTTGAGCTCTCCAGGCAGCCCAGATAGAGCCCATTCTCCAACTTTCAGCTCACCTGACTCAGATGACTTTACAGGAAATAGAAACGTTTCTAGGTATTTAGTTATAAAGAGAGACCTGATACTGAAAATAACTCCTAGGCTTATGCTGCTTGGGCACGGACTATTCAGGAGACCTCCTGGAAGTATGCAGAAGACGGGGAAGGGAAAATAGCAAATATCAAGTGAGATGAAGTCTTGCATAATGTAAACTAAAAAATATTTTGTCTAAGGCAATTATGCTTTTATTTTCCAGAATAAATAAGGTCACATGAAGTTAAATAGTTTGTCTAAGTGGTTAGGTAGAGATTTGTTAAAAATCATGTAAAGAGAAATAGGCGCTCAGATTGGAAGACATGAAAGAACAGGATTTTTTTTTTTTTTTTTTTTTTTGCGGTATGCGGGCCTCTCACTGTTGCGGCCTCTCCCATTGTGGAGCACAGGCTCAGCTGCCATGGCTCACGGGCCCAGCCGCTCTGCGGCATGTGGGATCCTCCCGGACCGGGGCATGAACCCGTGACCCCTGCATCGGCAGGCAGACTCTCAACCACTGCGCCACCAGGGAAGCCCAAGAACAGGATTTTTAAAGAAAAGCACGTAGGGAGGAATATTAATTCAGTAACTCAGTTGACAAGGCTGTGGACCATAGGTTAAAAAGCAGTAGCACTGGCCTATGTCTAAACATTGACACATTTCTGACCTTTCTTGCGTTCACCAAGGATGCAGATGAATAAATACATACAGCTTTTATGAGAAGAGCTAAGTCCTCTGGCACAGTTCTGGGGAGAGTCTGATTTACTTGGAGGACAAGTGTCATCTTCAAGACAAGACGTATCAAATGTACTCTGAATTTCTTATAACTAGACAGAGTGACAGCCTACCCGGGCCCTTACCATCTGCCTGGATGAGGTGTCCTTCTTCTGTGTTCTGACAGCACCCTGGACCTACCCTTACTGTTACACTTGAATTATTTTCTAAGCTTTTTATTTTGTTATCTGCTTTCCCCACTAGACAAGGAACTTCTCAGAAACTAAAACATTGTTGGCCATTGTGTGGTTTTCAGTTTTCGAGAGCCTCTTATCAGAGTTACTAAGGCAGGCATACTTTCCCATCTCTGGTAGCGTTTCAGTTTCAGGAGTTCTGTAAGCCAGCTGGCTCCTTCCCAGATTAGGTGATTCAAAGGTTAACACCATACCAGGACTCTGCCGTGAGACCTTGGGGTAAGTCAGATTGTTGTACAATACTGAGTTTCACTAATGGCTGGGCTCCGAGATGGATGCCTTTTACAGAATTGCTCACTAGGGTGGGTTTAGTGTCATTGCATTGGCTTCAAGTCACATGTTTTTCAGATGGCATTGTCACATGGCCTTTGGACATTAGAAATGCGCTCCCCCCAGCTGGGCACCCACATGAGCTTTATCTGTTATTTCAGCCATGTTTATGTGAGACGCTTAAGAAACAAATTACTCAATAACAACCGTAGGACCTGAAAGAATTCAAGCACCTCCCTATTGCCTCTCTTCATGGGAGGGGTGGGTGGGGGCAGGGTAATATAGCCATTGAAAATTCTGATTTCTCTCCCAGATATGGAATCAGAAATTTTATTTTCTTCCTTGTGTGTTTCAGACCATCAAACCTAATCCCAGATCTTGTCTTCTTTTGTTTGTTTGAACTCATTCTCTTTCTCTGAATGGAAATCTCACCAAATCTTTGGGTGATGATCTTTTCATTTACACCACTTAAGTAAAAGTTACAATAGACACAGTTTCTCTTTTCTGGGCTGCCTCTGTCAGTGCAGACACTATGTACATTTGAATAAAGAACAATAAATAAAGTCCATGAGTGCCCCTAAGCAGCATCAGCCTGTGTGAGCCAGTCTTTTATCTCCAGAGTTATAGGAGCTCCTGCCTCTGCTGCTGAGGCTCCTAGGATAAGAGACCAGCAGACAGACATGCAGCATTCTGTATTTCAAGAAATACACATAGATGGACTTTGGAGTGAAGAAATGGTATTTGTGGAAACCTTTGCCCAGAGTTGTACAGCTGTGTGCCACGTGGCAGGGATTTCTCTGACTCTGGAACAGAGAACAAAGAGCATTTTAGTTAGTCACGCTGACGAAAACACCAAAGAAGCAGAACTCACAGGTGTGTGAGTAACAATAACGTACTGCCAGTCCCCACCCCTCCTGGAGGACCACCTGTCGTGTCTTCAGCTCCTCAAGTAGAGATTTCTTGAAGCATTCCAGCTCCAAATCTGTTTTTTTTTTTCTTTTAATCTATTTTTGGCTGTGTTGGGTCTTCGTTGCTGTGCCCGGGCTTTCCGTAGTTGCGGCGAGCGGGGGGCTACTCTTCGTTGCGGTGCGCAGGCTTCTCATCACACTGGCTTCTCTCGTTGCAGAGCACGGGCTCTAGGCACGCGGGCTCAGTAGTTGTGTCTCACGGGCTCTAGAGCACAGGCTCAGAAGTTGTGGTGCACTGGCTCAGTTGCTCCGCAGCATGTGGGATCTTCCCGGACCAGGGCTCGAACCCGTGTCCCCTGCATTGGTAGGTGGATTCTTACCCACTGCGCCACCAGGGAAGTCCCAAATATGGGGTTTTAAAACAGTAAAACTATTATAATTTCAAAATCATCACCCAGGCCCTAGTGATCCATTTTTAATGATGACGAGCTTAGCGCTTTCATGGAATCATAAAACCTCAAGGTAGCCAAAAACCTGGAAGTCAGTGTTTCCCACCTTGGTGGGGCTGAGGGGGTGCCTAAGATCCAGTGTCACAAAGCCTCTCGAAGGCCCAATAAGCCCCATGACACCTGGAGGGCATCTTTAAAACACATGACTTATAATAAATCTTGGTAGAAAGATTTTAAATTATATAAAAGTATTAAGACATTTTCATAATCCCACAACAGCACATTTTGTTCACCATGCTCTTTTGTGATTAAAGATATAATTGGCACGTTAAATCTTACAGAATAAAACAGAGAAATGTGGATTTCTACTTTTGATGTTTAAATCCTGGATTTTGCCACTTATTTCATAAAGCATCAAAGCATGCTTGGACAGGGACCTTCTTCAAGATAGGCCGTATATTACAATAGGCTGTAAAAAAATTGCGAAATCAAGCCAGCTCCATGAGAGTGTGCACAGCATGACATTCTCTGAAGATGCTGGCGAGGCCAAGAAAATCCTGCACTCCTAATTGCCTAAATCCTACTTTCATCACTTGCTGGGCACAGTCCGTAATCAGTGGAAGGATTCTGGAGGTGTGTGATATTACCCCTGAGTTCTTATCACAGACACTAAAATTCAGACAATTAAGTTTGAGAGAAAGCAGTCTCAAGGAGTTGAAAACAGAGTGATTGAGGTTTGTGGATTAGTGCTGATCTTGCACTGATTAGAGCTGCCAACAGAAGCCTCCAGCTGCCCTGAAGAGGTAAAGAGGCAGATCTTTGGAGGGCAGTGTCTAATCTTATGTGAAGTGATCTGGGCTTAGAAGGGAGTTCTGCCAAGAATGAGGATCAGCTGAGTGCTAAGCTAAGTTCTCTTGGCCTTAACTCCATGTATTTATTGAGACGATGCCTGCTCTGGAGGGATCTTTAGTTGTTCTGTAAACTCTGCAGACCCAGTGGACCATCTGAAGGCAGGTCTACTTGCAAATAAGCACCCCCTGGGTATGAGGTAAATGGGTACATACCCTTTTGCCTTTTTTTTTTATCTTGCTTTTCATTGCATTCTTCAATTTCCAGCTCTGAAACGTAACAGAGAAAAAAAAAATCAGCACCTGTCCTGGCTTCAGTTTTGTTATCTGAACAATTACAGGGTTGGTTGGATGGGCTCATCACTGAGTACCCTCCCTGGTTCTGCATTCTCTGGTCTGTGGTTCTAAAAACTAAATGTCCTGCACTAGGCAGGAGCAGTGTGATCTCTACTCGGGTCAACAGTGCTGGCCTTTTGAAAAAGCTGGGCTGTTTACTAAAGCAGTGCTTCAGTGACTGCCCTCTAAACCCAGTTCTTCACTTGTCAATTAAAGTGTAGGAAGTAAGGGCCACCAGCAAGGGGGCTTCAAAGAATAGGAAAGGAAAGAAAGAGGATGTGGGTGAGAGGCAGTACTTTTGCTTTTTAAAAAAATCATAATTTTCTTCTTATTTTTATCTTTTTGAGTTTCAAATGCACATTACTTATTAACTGATTACCACTTTTGTTTGCATATGGTGCATTACCTTAATTTTTTAGGAAGCATTTTGTTAAATGACTTCTACAATAGTTTTTTTCTTAATTTCAACATTCTCCTGAAAGGGTCTTTAAAGTACTTGGAATGCATGCAACCTTTCAGAAAGCTTCATTACTTAGCTCTCTAACAACTGTGAGGTGGGAAGTTTTGATTCTTTCTTTTGAATAAAGAGGAAACTAAAACGCATAGATATTAAGCACATCAGGGAAGCAGAATTAGTCTTGCTTATAGGGTCATTAAAAGGTGTACAATTTACAATTCTGTCGGAGAGGGAAGGGAGTTTCAACCATGAGTAAAATCACATGGATGTCTAAATACCCTACAGACTGCTGCTCTAAGGCAGATAGATGACTGTGGCAGCATCTAGACAAATACCCAGATAATTTTGTTTTCCCCACTAGGTATCTTTCTTCTAGGCTAACTGTCTTCAGCCAGCTACCTTGTCCCTTCTTTATGCTTCAGCACTGATGACCCATAAAGGTTGAAAATTGAAGCTGTCCCCTTGCATCTCAGGCCAAAATTGCAACTCCTTCAGATCTCCCTGGAGAGCAAAGTGAAATCAAATCAACAGTGTTATAGAAAGCTAACTGCCCAGGATGTAGCTCAGTACCCCAGGTGAGTTAGGTCATCTCTGACCTCTCCCCCGAGGCCTTGGTTAACTCTGAGGGTATGAAATGGAACTGAGTGAGGCCTTCTCCAGAGATCAAAGATCAGGGAGTCAAGAAAAAAAGACCCATTCCCAAAAACCAGAGAACAACTTTCTTGAGTAGTACAAATCCATTCGGTAGAATCTTTGTTATTAGAATCAGAGAATGGAAGAAACTCTGTGAAGTCATCCAATTTGTCCCCTGCTTTCAAATAATTAACAAGCATTCATCGAATTACTCCCTGCACCCTCAGGCGTCTACCGGGATGGAATCCAACCCATAGCACTTTTCAAGATGGGAATTATCTCAAAGTATCCTTTGGTAATCTTTGCCAATGTCTCACCAGCATCAGCCACCCAGTTAATATCTAACCTAAATCACTCCTGCTACTTATTTAAGCCTTTTTTTTTTTTTTTTTTTGATACCTTAGGAGATGTGGGAAAACAGCAAGTATCCTTTCCTGGAAACTTCTCAATGCTCTGATTCAGAGTGAACAGAGCATGCAAGGGAGAATCTCAAAGAACGTAGACTATTTAATTTTCCCAATAAGAAAAGAGTCAGGAGTAAAGTTATGTATTTGACTTTTCCATTTATTAGCTCTGTGGTCTTGGACAAGTAATGTAACACCCTTAAGCTTCAATTTCTTCTTTCGTAATAAAAATATAACACTTAAACCGAGGATAATTATAATGGTTTAAAGGAGTAATATATGCAAAAAAAAGTTCGTCAACTGTAAAGTATAATACAGATGCCAGATACAGTAAAATTTTTCATTTGTTATGAGGATTAAGTCAGAAGAATAATGGTAAAATAAGTGTTGGGAGGATGTAGAGAAATTGGGACCCTCATTCATTGCTCATTGGAATGTAAAACAGTGCAGTACTGTGGAAAGTAGTAGAGTGGTTCCTCAAAACACACATAGACACACACACACACACACACACACACAGAAATACTATATGATCCAACTACTACTACTATATGATCCAATTCTACTACTGGGTATATACCCCAAAAATTTGAGAAGGATTCAAACAGATACTTTTATCCAAGCATTCATAGCAGCACTATTCACAATAGCCAAAATGAAGAAACAACCCAAATGTCCGTCCATGGATGAATGAACAGGCAAAATGTGGTATATACATACAATGGAATATCATTCAGTCTAAAAAAGAAATGAAGTTCTGACACACACTACAACATGGAAGAACCTTGACAACGTGATGCTAAGTGAAATAAGCCAGACACAAAAGAACAAAGATTGTATGATCAATTCCAGTTATATAAGGATAGTCAGACTCATAGAAACAGAAAGTCAAATGGTTATTGCCAGGGGTTAGGGAGGAGGGGAGAAGAGGAAGTTATGGTTTAATGGGTACAGAGTTGCAGTTTGGGATGATGAAAAATTTCTGCAGATGGATGGTGGTGATAGTTGCACAGTAGTGTGAGTGTGCTTAATGCCACAGAACTGTACACTTAAAAATGGTTAAAATGGTGAAGTTTATGTCATGTATATTTTATCACAGTGTAAAAAGATAATGGTCACTACATGGTCCCCACTTGGCAAAGGATATGGGGGATATGAATACAAAAGAAAACATATGGAAGTTACCATTTTGTTAGAAAAACTGGACAATACATAAAACAGTCCAGACTAATAGGCACCACTTTGTGATTCGAAGCTTCTCCAGAGGTGCAGGGAGGCAGTAGTGAGCATGCTGGATCAGAGTGACTAGAGAAGGCTGGCTCCATGGATATGCAGACCTCGACTGGACATAGGCCTTTGAATGAGCACAGTCAAAACTTTATTTCCAGGCTTAGGAAGCATCTTCCCAGCAACTAGCCCTCTTGTCTGCACCTCAGAAAGCAGCCATTTTCCTCCCATTCCAATTTGAACACCAGGAATCCAGTGCAATAACTGATTCGTTGGCATTTTATATTGTGTAGCACCTTCATTCCAAGAGACTGCCCAGAGAACTAGAGACAGGCATTCAGCATTATTTTTTTTAATTGAATGATAGTTGATTTACAATATTGTGTTAGTTTCAGGTGTACAGCAAAGTGATTCAAAGTTATATATTTTTTCAGGTTATTTTCCATTATAGGTTATTATAAGATATTGAATATAGTTCCCATATAGCAAATCCTTATTGCTTATCTGTTTTATGTATAGCAGTTTCTATCTGTTAATTCTGTACTCCTAAGTTGTCCATCACTCATCCCTTTCCCCTTTGATAACCATAAGTTTTCTATGTCTGTGAGTCTGTTTCTGTTTTGTATGTAGATTCATTTTTGTATTAATTTTCAGAGTCCACATATAAGCTATAATATATATATATATATATTTGTCTTTCTCTGACTCACTTATTATGATAATCTCTAAGTCCATCCATGTTGCTGCAAATGGCAATATTTCATTCCTTTTATGGCTGAGTAATATTCCGTTGTATATGTATATATCATATCTTCTTAAACCAATCATCTGTTGATGGGCACTTATGTTGTTTCCATGTCTTGGCTATTGTAAATAGTACTGCTATGAATGTTGGGGTACGTGTATCTTTTCAAAGTAGAGTTTTCATCTTTTCCAGATATATGCCCAGGAGTGGGATTGCTGGATCACGCGGTAGCTCTATTTTTAGTTTTTTAAGGAAGCTGCATACTGTTCTCCATAGTAGCTGCACCAACTTATAGTTCCTCCAACAGTGTAGGAGGGTTTCCTTTTCTCCACACCTTCTCCAGGATTTATTATTTGTAGACTTTTTGATGATGGCCGTTCTGACCAGTGTAAGGTGATACCTCATTATGGTTTTGATTTACATTTCTCTAATAATTAGTGATGTTGGGCATCTTTTCATGTGGCTGTTAGCCATCTGTATGTCTTCTTTGGAGAAATGTCTATTTAGGACTTATATGCCCATTTTTTGATTGGATTGTTTGTTTTTTGATATTGAGTTATATGAGCTCTTTGTATGTTTTGTATATTAACCCCTCATTGGTTGCATCGTTTGCAAGCATTTTCTCCCATTCCATAAAATGTATTTTCATTTTGTCGGTAGTTTCCTTTGCTGTGAGAAAGCTCGTAAGTTTGCTTAGGTCTCACTTGTTTGTTTTTCCTTTTGTTTCTTTTGCCTTGAGAGACTGATCTAAGAAAATATTGGTATGATTTATGTCCGAGAATGTTTTGCCTATATGTTTTCTTCTAGGAGTTTTATGGTGTAATGTCTTATATTTAGGTCTTTAAACCATTTTGAGTTTATTTTTGTGTATGGTGTGAGGGAGTGTTCTAATTTCATTGATTTACATGTAGCTTTCCAGCTTTCTCAGCACCACTTGTTGAAGAGACTGTCTTTTCTCTATTGTATATTCTTGCTGCCTCTGTTGAAGATTAACTGACCTTAGGTGTGTGGGTTTATTTCTGGGCTCTCTGTTGCATTGATCTATATGTCTGTGTCTGTGCCAGTACCATGCTGTTTTGATTACTGTAGCTTTTAGTGTTGTCTGAAGTACAGATAGGCATTCTTAAATGCCTATTTGAAACTGGAAACTGAGAGGCATGGCATAGAGTAAACCAAAAGGCTGAGTATTGATTGACACATTATCTGGGTTAAGTTAAGGGAATCAGGAGTTAATCATTAATGTCACCAGATACCTACAGTTTACTGCCAGTACAGAGGTACTACATTGTTGCTCTAAGTACAGTCTTTTCAGTCTACCAGGAAAAAAAATTTTGCTCTGGTTTGGTGATAGCAGAAAGAGGTGATTGTAGTGGATTTACAGAGAATGGGGGCATCAGGCTGAGTAATGTACTGGAAAGAGCAAGACTTTGGTGTCACACAGACCTGGATTCGGATCCCAGTTCTGCCACTTAGCACCTTGTGAATTTGAAAAGTTATTTCACTTTTCTTAGTTTCTCATATGGAGCATAATAATACCTACATCACTAGGTTTAAGATAAGATTATGGCAATTTTTATAATGTCCCTTAAACATAAAGGGCACTCTAATAATGAGAAGAAAATCAGCAGAAAAGTTTTCAGTAGAGATACCTGTGATTGCTTCTAGATTATAATAAAAATAGCTAACTTTCACGGTACTAATATTTTCCCCAGGAATATTCTAATAACTTTACATTTTGAACTCTTAACCCTTGGGAAAATCCTATCAGGTAGGTAGCATAGTTATCCTCAGTTTACATTTGAGGAAGCTGGAGCACAGAGAGGTTAAGATACTTGCCAAATGTCACAAAGCCAATAAAAGTTGGCACCAAAGTCCATGTTCTGAACTACGATAATATAGACCAGAGGTGATATTAGATAGCCTCCTAATGAATGAATTCACTGTGCATAAAAATATGTAACTTTGGTTTTAATAATAAGATGATTAGGAAAAAACAAAATAACATGCATCTTTAAATCTCTGTAGCAAATCATATAATGGTTATTTTATGGTCATATTAAGTTTCTATTCAGCAGCTAATTCCAAAGATACAGATAATCAAGAAACATAAATGTCATATTAATAAGTTATGTCATATTAATAAGTTATGTCTTTCTCACATGTAGACACTAAAACATTTAAAGACAGAAGTGTGCCAGTTTTTATCGCTTAAGTTCTCATATTTGTGATAATTTTAGAATCCAAAAGTTTTAATATAGATAAGTTCAATGTGTACATTTTTCCAATTAGTATTAAAAAAAAAGAAATAGATTATCTCTAAGGATTCAGGTTCCTTTTTATTCACAGTAAGACCAAAATTCTAAAAGATTTACATGGGTAAAATTGTACATCAAGAATACCAAACAGGGCTTCCCTGGTGGCACAGTGGTTGAGAGTTCGCCTGCCGATGCAGGGGACACGGGTTCGTGCCCCGGTCCGGGAAGATCCCACATGCCGTGGAGCCTGCACGTCCAGAGCCTGTGCTCCGCAACGGAGAGGCCACAACAGTGAGAGGCCCATGTACCGCAAAAAAAAAAAGAATACCAAACATACTGTAGAGGAATGTGGGCTTGCCTGGGTTGCTTACTCACTTACTTGATATAAGTTAGAAAAATTATGGCCCAGAAAACTCCAGAATGGAAAGATGCTTCACTTGTAAGTAATTGAGTAGACCAGTAACCGTAGAGGAAGTTAGAACTGTAGTAAAAAGCGTATTTCTCAAAAGGACACCAGGCCCCAATGACTCAGGATACATAAGTTGTTGTTCAAGACCAAAGCAAAAGCTGAAAAGCTTGTCAATTTGTATCTGGAATAAACTCAGTGCCAAAAGTGGACAAAGATAGGGCTTCCCTGGTGGCGCAGTGGTTGAGAGTCCGCCTGCCGATGCAGGGGACACGGGTTCGTACCCTGGTCCGGGAAGATCCCACATGCCGCGGAGAGGCTGGGCCCGTGAGCCATGGCCGCTGAGCCTGCGCGTCCGGAGCCTGTGCTCCGCAACGGGAGAGGCCACAACAGTGAGAGGCCCGCGTACCGCCAAAGAAAAAAAAAGTGGACAAAGATAGGAGAAAAAAAGAAAACGGTAAGCCAATCAAGAATTTGGAGAGTTTTAATGTATCAATTGTAATTTATTACATTTTGAGATTTAAGGATAAGAATTCTATGATACCCTTGATAGATGTCAAAAATGTTTTAGTAAAATTTAACACCCATTCCTGATTAAAACAAGAAAGTCTCTTGGTAAAATAGGAATGGAAGGAAACTTCCCTAACTGGATACGGCATATCTAGTAGAAACCTAAATCTCCTTAGTTTGGGCAGATACCAAAGAAGCTTATTTCTCACTTATGTAATAGTCCAAGGTGAGTGTTTCTGGCTAGCAAGCCCTACACACAGTCTTTCGGGTACTCAGAATCCTTGCATCTTGTGGCCCCATCTCCTAGAACCTCATCCTCTATATCCAGCCTTGAAAGGGAGGATGGAGGAGTACAAGTGTGAGTTTTTCATGGCCCTGGCATGAGTACTGTTCACATTACCCTGGGGAGAACTTAGTCCCATGGCTGTACCCAGCTGTGAGGGAGGCAGGGAAATGGATTCTAGCTGTGCACTCAAAGGGAAAACTAGAAAGTGGTTTCTGTGGGCAGTTAGTGTTCTCTGCCCCAGTCAGCTTCTCTGGCTACCTGTATCTACAAACCCTTCTTCACACTCATCTCCTCCCCAGGAGAGATGACCCCAAATCTTATGCAGTTACTGCATTCATCTCAAAGTTTAAGAACTCTGACTGCTGCGCAGTCCAGTCCATCAAATACTTCAAATCAATTATGTAGTTCTTTATGGTTTGGTGACCTATGAACTAAAAAATGTTAACTGCTCCTGCACACCCACACACCAGCACAAGTTAGTGGAGCAGAAAAGGACAACAGCAGTAAAAAGTTCCACTTGGAAAGGGGAGAATAGGATACAAACCAAATCTCAGACCAAACACAAAATTAAAATCCTATTGGATCTGTATCTAAACATGAAATATCTAATCACAAAAGACTGAACTATGAAATATTAAAAGGCACTGTATAGTAAAATAGGTTTTAATTATGGATTAGGGAGACCTGTTGAGCATAACACAACATCCAGAAATCTTAAAGTAAAAAATGGACAGATTTGACCTCATAAAAATGTAAAATATCTGTATCTCAGAAGGTACCTTAAACAAAATTAAAAGGCTTATGTAACAAATATTTACAACATAGCTAAAAGTTGGTTAATATCTCTAATAATCAGTAGGAAAAAGACAAACAACCCAAAGTAAAAATGGAGGCTTTTGCCTTCCAGATGGGAAACTAATTGCACACAGAAATGTTCTCTCCTTCCCCAATCCCATCTATCCTTCTACTCTAAGCCTTGGATTTCTTTTTTGAGTATGGGAATATATACCTTGTTCTGTAAATTCAAAGAGAAAATTTTGGCTAATGAAAATTATGTGAAATTCCTGAGAGTAAAAGAACAAAGGATAAGTTTGAAGAGGGTAATCGCAGCCTGGAACTTGTGCTGGATCTCTTTGGAAAGTACTACCACAGAACATGGGAGAATCACCAGGAATTCCTCCTGCCTACAGGTGGAAGAAGCCAGGAG
>NW_006790468.1:1790194-1812081 GCF_000442215.2 Lipotes vexillifer | reverse complement strand
AAGAGTGGTTCAATGCAAATGACAGGAAAATGAGTTGGGGTACCCACAGTGTGTCACGTGCATCCCACCCTCCTCTCCATCCATCCATTCGGATCTGTCTTTGGGCAGGAGCCATGAAGCCATGAAGGAGAGGCAGGGCTTGACGATGCCCAGAGATAATGACTGAGCCCAGAATACCAGCCTCTAAGATATTCCATCCAGAATACATCCCACCTTTTCCCCATTCTCACTGAAAACAGTGGGGAGCACAAACCTCAGTAGCTATTTCTCCACCTCCCCCAAGGCTGGCTGAAAGACTACAAGTATAAAGGATCCAGCAGGGGATCCAAACTACAAAGATGAGCCCACAGTCAAAAATCACCAACATCTGGCATGCAGCCGCCGTGAAAAATAGGTAACAACCCAACAGAATTACAACTATGCAAAAGTTAATAGAGCGATAAGAAAAGGACTTTAAAACAAGTGTGATTAGTGTCTTCAGATATAGGATGATGTCACAATAATGAATCAGGAACTGTCTGTTATAAAACAAACCAAAGACAAACCTTGGAAGTCAAAAATATAATTATTGAAATTAAAAATGCAGTAGGTAGAAGAATAGCCATAGCTAAAAAAGAAATTACATATCTGGAAGACAGCCTAGGGATGAAATACAAGGTGAGAAAAAGATAAAAACTTAAGACATGGAAGAAAGTTCTGCAAGTCGTAGCATCTACCCAATAGAGAATAATGAGAATAGAAGAGAGGTAAAATCTGAAGAAATAATAGGATGGAATTTCTTATAGTTGAAGAAACGTATAAATCCTCAGATTGAAATGGTCCACCAACTACAGAGTAGGATAAACACACAACAAAAATAAAAGGCAATGTACAAAAGTAATCAAAGTTCAGAACTTTCCTTAGTCAATATAGTCAATATGCTAAAAGCTGTAAGGATAAAGACAAACTGCTGCAGCCTCCAGAGAGGTTGAGAAAAAGACTGTTCAAAGTAATTCTAATCAGATTTGGCATTAGATGTGTCATCAACAATATTGGATGAAAAAAGACATTGGATGATATTTTTAGTTTGGTAAAGGAAAAGAAGTTCAAATATAAATTTCTTTGTTCAGCCGTGATATCATTGAAATGTGAGAATGAAATAAGATTCTTTCAAATATCCAAGAATTCAAATTTTAACAACCCAGCAGATTCTCTCTGAAAGCAGAAAGAACTACTAGAGAATATACCCCCCAAAAGAGTCAATCCGGAACTTAACATTGAACTGCAGTAGTTAGCAAAAAAAGTAATAAAGCCATTCTATAGATATGATTATAAAATTATTTTTAAAAAACAATACTGTGCCAAGATTTCAGATTATGTCAGCATGGGATGTGGGAAGATGGAGGCAAGGGTGCTGATGAAGAATTTAGGAAAATAAAAGCATTCTAAGATTCATCAAAAGGAATCAGTGGGTCGCGACTAACTTCAGACACTATTAGAAAAATATAAATCTAACCACTTACGATAAATGCTTAAGTGTAACTACTAGAAAGATAAAAATAGAATATGTATGATTTTCAAACCAGTAAATGAAAAGAGGAACAAAGAAAATTCCACTAATCCATGAAAAGGCTGGGAAGAAGAAATGCAAGCATGAGAAAAAGGATGGTAAATTGAAAACACAAAATAAGGCGGCAGGAATAGGTCTAAGTGTATCAAATGTAACAGTAAATATGAATTGCATATGTTTGTTTCATAAAAGGTAAAATAGTTTGGATTTTTAAGAACCCAGCTGTGTGCAGGTTACTAGAGAAAGCCAAAACTGTGATAACTCAAAGTTTGAAAACATATCCCTAGCAAGTACTAACAGAAAGGTGGCAATAGCACCATCAATACCAGACAAGATAGAATTGAAAGTCAAAAACATTAAAAGTTTAATAAAGGACATTTCACATGGTTAAATAATTCACCAAGAAGCAATAATAATCATAAACTTAAATGCCCCTAACATCATTTGGAAATACAAGAAAAATTGATAAAATCACAGATGGAAATTAGAAAATCCACATCATAGAGGTATGTTAAAGTATCCCACTATGATGGACTATGAATAAAAATATAGAATATTTAAGTAATGTAATTAATAAGTTCATGCTAATATATATGAATAGAATTCACATCCAATAGAGAATATGCAACTTGTTCATTTACTCAGTTAACATTTACAAAAATTGGTCCTATAGAATGTCACAAAGAAATTACAGGTAGGGAAAAAAATGAAATATAGAGATATATAGACCACTTAGCCAACCCCAGTATATTAAAATTTTTTTTAATTTTTAAAAAGTTAATCCAGGCATCTAGATATTTTGTCATTTCTAAATAATTTATTGGTTAAAGAGAATGTCAAAATTGTAGTTTAAAATTATTTATAAATTCATGAAAATGAAAGCACTCCATATCAGAACTTATATGTTTTTTCATGGCTTCAAAAGTATTACACACTAACCTAAGAAGCTAGGAAATAAACAACCCAAACAAGCCCATAGAAAGAAGAAATAAAAATAATTAAAGCAGAAACGGATGAAATAGCAAATAGATAAGTCCACTTCCTCTTCCTCCTACCTCATTTCTCCTGTCTCCTGTAGCAGAATTCTTCAAAATAATTGCATATTCTCACTGTCTCCAGTCGTTCTCCATTAAAAAAAAAAAGAAGAAGAAGAAAAAAAAGAAACCTAATCAGGCTTCTGTCTTCAGCACTTCACCAAAACATATCTTGTAAAGACCACCATGTGTATATTTCAACTTTAATTTTATTTGAACCATCAGTGGGTTGATCATGTTACTTATTTTACAGTCTTGGACACTTAGTAAAAGAGAGTAAGAGAGTGTTGTTAATTATTACAGCTGAAAATAGGCATAAATTGGGTCATGTGGTCACCCCACCAATCAGCAACATTTAGCCATGGATCAGTGCCTGGCATAGAGTGCATAATACATATATATTGAATGGATGTTTATCAACCCCACAGAATTTCCCCATTTTTTATTTTTGTTGTTAACTGAATAAAATAAAACCTTTGGCAAGATTGACCAAGGAACAAAAAGAGATCACAAAACAACATGAGGAATGAATGAAAGGTCATAGACACAAATATGTGAAAGATAAAAGAAAATTATGAGAATACTATAACAGCTTTGTACTAATCCACCTGAAAACATAGATGAAATGGATACATTTCCTACAATACAAATGATTAAAGTTGACCTAAGATGGAGTAGAAAATCTGAATAAATGAATCAATGTTAAAAAAAAAGTTGGGGCTTCCCTGGTTGCGCAGTGGTTAAGAATCTGCCTGCCAATGCAGGGAACACCAGTTCGAGCCCTGGTCCAGGAAGATCCCACATGCTGCAGAGCAACTAAGCCTGTGCGCCACAACTACTGAGCCTGTACTCTAGAGCCCGCAAGCCACAACTACTGAGCCCACGTGCCACAGCTACTGAAGCCTGCGTGCCTAGAACCTGTGCTCCACAACAAGAGAAACCACCGCAATGAGAAGCCCGCGCACCGCAGCGAAGAGTAGCCCCCGCTCACTGCAACTAGAGAAAGCCCACATGCAGCAACGAAGACCCAACGCAGCCAAAAATAAAAATAAATAATTTTTTTAAAAATTGGAAAAAGCATTTCTCAGCTGTGCTGTGGAGAAATAAGAAAGTAGTCTGGATACCTGCTTGGGCTTGTATAACAGGGCAGGAGGAAACCACTTAGGGGAAAGTGGATTTCAGGGCTGAAAGTCAGAGTTCTGTGCTCCAGCAACCCCATCTGTGTTGAGATTTGCAAACTTATTTTTTGAAGGAAACTGATAGATTTCATTGTAGATGCCTTACTTTTCACCATAGTTCCATTCCTACTCAGAACTACTGAGTCCTCTCCTACTTTGTGGGAAGATTGGACAAAATTATGAAAGAAACCAAGGAGTTAAGCTACGAGTTAGAAGAAAATATATCCTCCCTCCAGCTAGCTACATATTGCAGGGTCCAGGCAAGCACGTAGCCTTATGGCCTAGATTTCTTTTTGCCCATCATATGCGAAGGATACCATTAGCCCATTTATCTTGTAGATTTATTTTTGAGGGTGAAAAGAGAATGAACATCTGGTAATGAATAAATAGGGACGTAAGTGGGAGATTTAGCATTAGTTTGAAGGGTATGTGTGGAACAAAAATGAAAAAACATGAAGACACTTCAGTTATGATGCGTTTACAACACTTTTCCATCTCCAGGCCAGCAACCCACTTGTGTCCCGCCATCCTAAATATGCCCTGAGCATGTCTTCTTGTACTTGGGTCCTACACAGAGTGAGTGTAGTAGCATCTCCAGCAATTTGTTCAGTGTATGCTCAATAAATTATTCTGAAATAAAAGGAAAAGGTTAAGGATAACCTTTAATCATAAAGAAAATACTGAGCTCTGTTCATCATTCTCTGAGGAGGATGTCCTCATTTTAGAAAGATTTTCTTTAAAACGACAAAGTGAATACAAATGTTGGTGTTGAAAAGAATGACTATAGAGAAAGCAGCTCTCTAGGGTAACACCATTGAGAAGAGTCTAGGAGAGTTTAGAATTTGATACATATTTTCGTAAAACTTGGCAATGACTGATTTTATTCCAGTATTTCAAATGGTTTTGGAAAAAGAAATAATAAAGTAATTAAGATTGTAAAAAAGTTAAATTTAGTGATAAATCCCCAACATAAAAGCAATGTGCTGTACAAAAAGTCTTTGAAATAAAAGAAGGTGGAGAGAAGGTAATTCTAGTGAAATTTTATCTCTAGGGGCGTATATCATCAAACCCCTCCAGCATAAATGCTATTTTATTATATTCCTATGTCTTGCTCATTTGTGTGTATTCAGAGTATTTGATTCTAAGATTACATATTTGGCTGAATAAACTTCTTGGTGTCTGTAGATGTTATGTTTTAGTGGAATATTTGTATATAAATGTTTTCAACAAATTACCAAATCAGTGACAATTTCTAGAACATGAAGAGCTGAATTAGTAAATTCATTTGAAGAGAAGAAAAATATTTCATTGCTCTTGAGCTCCTAAGTGTTGAATTTTACTTTTTCTGAGGTGATATAAAAATGTATTTCTAATAGTGAAAATATATGAACATATGAAAGAATAAAGTCTAGTTTATACTGAGTTAGAGAAGATGAGGCTTGGAAGGTAATTTGAAGCCATATGGTTTAGGGTCTTGAAAAGTTTGGCTTGGGTAGGACCTCAGAGATCATCTGGTGTTTAATTAACCTGTTAATCTTATTTTCAGAGAAATTAGGTCCCAAGAATCCCTCCAATTTCTTTTTTTTTTTCTTATTTATTTTATTTTTGACTGCATTGGGTCTTCATTGCTGTGCACGGGCTTTTCTCTAGTTGCGGAGAGCGGGGGCTACTCTTCATTGTGGTGCACAGGCTTCTCATTACAGTGGCTTCTCTTGTTGCAGAGCACGGGCTCTAGGTGCACAGGCTTCAGTAGTTGTGGCATGCGGGCTTCAGTAGTTGTGGCATGCAGGTTCAGTAGTTGTGGCTCATGGACTGTAGAGCGCAGGCTCCGTAGTTGTGGTACACAGGCTCAGTTGCTCCGCAGCATGTGGGATCTTCCTGGACCAGAGCTCGAACCCGTGTCTCCTGCATTGGCAGGCAGATTCTTAACCACTGCGCCACCAGGGAAGCCCTCAAATTTCTTTTTTTAATTAAAGTAATTAATCTTCAATGTTTTGTTAGATTCAGGTATATAGCAAAGTGATTCAGTTGTGTGTGTGTGTGCATGTGTGTGTGTATTCTTTTTCAAGTTATTTTCCATTATAGGTTACTATTGATACATGATACTGAATATAGTTCCCTGTTCTATGCAGTTGCTCCTTGTTGTTTATCTATTTTGTATACAGTAGTGTGTATCTGTTAATCCCAAACTCCTAATTTATTCCTCCCCCCGCCTTTCCCCTTTGGTAACCAGGAGTTTGTTTTCTATGTCTGTGAGTCTATTTCTGTTTTATAAATAAGTTCATTTGTATAATTTTTAGATTCCATATAAAAGTGATATCATATGATGTTTATCTTTCTCTGTCTGTCTTATTTCACTTGGTATGATAATCTCTAGGTCCATCCATGTTGTTGCAGATGGCATTATTTCATTCTTTTTTACGGCTGAGTAATATTCCATTGTGTGTGTGTGTGTGTGTGTGTGTGTGTGTGTGTGTGTGTGTGTAGCACATCTTTATCCATTCATCTGTCGATGGACATTTAGGTTGTTTCCATGTCTTGGCTATTGTAAATAGTGCTGCTATGATGATGGCCATTATGACCGATGTGAGGTGCTACCTCATTGTAGTTTTGATCTGCATTTCTCTAATAATTAGTGGTGTTGAGCATCTTTTCGTGTGCCTGTTTGCCATCTGTATGTCTTCTTTGGAGACATGTCTATTTAGGGCTTCTGCCCATTTTTTGATTGGGTTGTTTGCTTTTTTTTGATATTGAGCTGTATAAGCTGTTTGTGTATTTTGGAAATTAAGCCCTTGTTGGTGGCATCATTTGCAAATATTTTCTCCCATTCCATAGGTTGTCTTTTCATTTTGTTAATGGTTTCCTTTGCTGTGCAAAAGCTTTAAAGTTTAAATAGGTCCTATTTTTTTATTTTTGCTTTTGTTTCCATTACTCTAAGAGGCAGATACAAGAAAATATTGCTGCGATTTATGTCAAAGAGTGTTCTGCCTACATTTTCCTCTAGGAGTTTTATAGTATTCAGTCTTACATTTAGGTATTTAATCCATTTTGAGTTTATTTTTGTATGTGGTATTAGAAATTTTTCTAATTTCTTTCTTTTACAGGTAACTGTCCAGTTTTCCCAGCATCACTTATTGGACAGACTGTCTTTTCTCCATTGTATATTCTAGCCTCCTTTGTCATAAATTAATTGACCATAAGTGTGTGGGTTTATTTCTGGGCTTTCTATCTTGATCATGGATCTGTGTGAACTGGTTTTGTGCCGGTACCATACTGGTTTGATTACAGTAGGTTTACAGTATAGTCTGAAGCCAGAGGGCATGATTCCTCCAGCTCCATTCTTCTTTCTCAAGATTGTTTTGGGTATTTGAGGTCTTTTGTGTTTCCATACAAATTTTAGAATTTTTTTTTCTAGTTCTGTGAGAAATGTCATTGGTAAATTGATAGGGATTGCACTGAATCTGTAGATTGCCTTGGGCAGTATGGTCATTTTAACAGTATTGATTGTTCCAATCCAAGAACACAGTATACCTTTCCAGCTATTTGTGTCAACTTTGATTTCCTTCATCAGCATCTTATAGTCTTCAGAGTACAAGTCTTTTGCCTCCTTAGGTAGGTTTATTCTTAGGTATCTTATTCTTTTTTATGTGATGCTAAATGGGATTATTTCCTTGATTTCTCTTTCTGATACTTCATTGTTAGTGTATAAAACTGCAACCGATTTCTTTATATTAATTATGTATCCTGCTACTTTACCAAGTTCACTGATGAGCTCTAGTAGTTTTCTGATGGCATCTTTAGGATTCTCTATGTGTAATGATATGTCATCGGCAAATAGTAACAGTTTTACTTCTTCCTTTCCAATTTGGATTCCTTTTATTTTTTTTATCCTCTGATTGCTGTGGCTAGTACTTCCAAAACTATGCTGAATAAAAGTGGTGAGAGTGGGCATCCTTGTCTTGTTCCTGATCTTAGAGGGAATGCTTTCAGCTTTCCACTGTTGAGTATGATGTTAGCTGTGGGTTTGTCATTTATGGCCTTCATTATATTGAGGTATGTTCCCTCTATGCCCAGTTTCTGGAGATTTTTTATCATAAATGGATGTTGATTTTTATCAAAAGCTTTTTCTGCATCTCTTGAGATGATCATATGGTTTTTATTCTTCAGTTTGTTAACGTGGTTTATCACATTGATTGATTTGTGGATATTGAAAAATATCCCTAGGACAAATCTCACTAGGTCATGGTGTATGATCCTTTTACTGTATTGTTAAAGCTGGCTTACTAGTATTTTGTTGAGGATTTTTGCATCTATGTTCATTGATATTGTGATATTGGCCTATAATTTTCTTTTTTGTGTGTGGTATTTTTGTCTGGTTTTGGTATCAGGATGACGGTGACCTCATTGAGTTCATAAGTGTGCCTTCCCCTGCATTTTTGGAGTAGTTTGAGAAGGATAGGTGTTAACTCCCTCCACTTTCCTATGAACTTTTCCCAGCCACACAAACTAGCATTCATAATGAGGGGTTTGGCCGATAGACAGTGGGTAACCATTGGAGATTTTGAGTTGAATCAAAAGAATAGCACAATCATAATTTTTTTGGTGAGGTCTCTTATAGTGATTCAGTATCAATCAGGCTGAGGACACCCTTAAGGACAGTCTTATGAGATCCTTAGGAGTCTCTTGTAATGTGTTGGATCTGAGGTAATAAAAGTCAAGACAAAAGTGATGTCTAAGGAAATGGGGGTGAAAATGGACAGAAGTGGAAATATGGCTTGGAGTCTCTTGATTCATACTGCAGTATCCTTGCCTCTGCTACTGACTGTGGCTTTACTTCCCTCATGTTTCATAATCTGAAAAATGGAGTTGAATTAAATGATCACTAATCACTCTGATGTCTGTGACTGAAAAGAACATCTGGAAGTAGAAGGTGAAGACTAGAGATACAATGCAGATCATATGCCTGATCCAGCTAGTGCAATCTAATTCTCTCTCTCAAGATTCACAGAGATTGGGAATTCGTAGTTGAGTTGTATTAGTGGTAGAATGTTAAACAAAAAGTCTATACATTCTTGCCATTGAGATCCCAAAATTCCTAAGGACTAATTATTTAAGTTTGCTCTGTATTCTTCCAGAAAGTTCTCCTTTGTAACTTAAACTAGCCTAACTTGATTGCTTATCCTTTCAAACAGAAGATTTTAACTAAACATTGCTTGATAGACTAGACAGTAGAAATTTTCTGGCTGTCTTTGATGAGCATGTTCCATCAGAGAAATTCACCTAAAACTGCATCTCTCTCTCTCTCTCTCTCTCTCTCTCTCTCTCTCTCTCTCTCTCTCTCTCTCACACACACACACACACACACCAGTCTCTCTCTCACACACACACACACACACACACACACCAGAAAGTCTATAATTAGGTTACCAAATTTTTTGTGTGTGTGTGCGGTACGCGGGCCTCTCACCGCTGCGGCCCCTCCCGTCGCGGAGCACAGGCTCCGGACGCGCAGGCTCAACGGCCATGGCCCACGGGCCCAGCCACCCCGCGGAATGCGGGACCCTCCCGGACCGGGGCACGAACCCGCGTCCCCCACATCGGCAGGCAGACCCTCAACCACTGCGCCACCAGGGAAGCCCGGTTACCAAACTTTTGACTCACTTGTCAGCAAAGCCCATTTATCCAGATTAGTGAAAATGTCAGGCAACAAGAAAAGGCAACAAAAGCAAAAATTAAAAAGTGGGACTGCATCAAACTAAAAAGTTTCTTCACAGCAAAGGAAACAGTCAACAAAATGAAAAGGCAACCTATGAAATGGGAGAAAATATTTTCAAATCATATATCCGATAAAGGGTTAATATCCAAAATATTTAAATAACTCATACAACTTAAAAGCAAAAGTAAATGATCTGATTTTAAAATGGGCAGAGGAACTGAATACACGTTTCTCCAAAGAAGTTATACAAATGGTCAACAGATACATGAAAAGGTGCTCAATATCTGTAATCAACAGTGAAATGCAAATCAAAACCACAATAAATCATCTCACAATTTTTAGAATGGCTATCCTATCCTCATAAAGACAAGAGTTAAGGTTGGTAAGGATGTGTAGAAACGGGAATCCTTGTGCACTCTTTTTTTTTTTTTTTTTTTTTTTTTTGCTGTATGCAGGCCTCTCACTGTTGTGGCCTCTCCCGTTGCGGAGCACAGGCTCCGGACGCGCAGGCTCAGCGGCCATGGCTCACGGGCCCAGCCGCTCCGCGGCATGTGGGATCCTCCCGGACCGGGGCACGAACCCGCGTCCCCTGCATCGGCAGGCGGACTCCCAACCACTGCGCCACCAGGGAAGCCCCTTGTGCACTCTTGATGGGAATGTAAATTGTGCAGCCACTATGGAAAACAGTATGGGGGTTCTTCAAAAATTAAAAATAGAACTACCATGTGATCCAGCAATCCTACTTCTGGGTATATATCCAAAGAAAATGAAAATAGGATATCAAAGAGATATCTGCACCCCCATGTTTTTTGCAGCATTATTCACAGTAGCAAATATATGGAAACAGCCTAAGTGGTCATCAGCAGATGAATGGATAAAGAAGGTGTGTGATATATATATGAACTGGAATATTATCCCGCCATGAAAAAGGGAAATCCTGCCTTTTGTAGCAACATGAATGGAACTTGAGGGCATAATACTAAGTGAAATAAGTTAGAGAAAGACAAATACTGCATGGTATCACAAATGGAATCTTAAAAAAAAAAGTCAAATTCATAGAAAAAGAAAGTAGAAATGGGGTTACCAGGGGCTGGGGTGGGGCTGCGGGGATAAGTAGACATTGGTACAAGGGTACAAACTTTCAGCTATAAAATGAATAAGGATCTAATTAATGTCCAACATGGTGACTGTAGTTGACAACACTATACTGTATAATTAAAATTTGCTAAGAGAGTAGAATTTAAATGTTCTCACCAGATATAGATAGATAGATAGATAGATAGATTTTAACATATAAAAATATGTGAGATGATGGATGTGTTAATTAACTATGTGGAAATCCTTTTACAATGTATACCTGTATCAAATCATCATGTTGTACACTTCAAATATCTTACAATTTTATTTGTCAGTTATGACTCAAGAAAATTGGGGGGAAAAAAAAAAAAAACAAACCAGGTTCAGATACTGGCTTGGCCACTTCCCAGTTGTGTAAACTTTATATTTTATCTATCTTAGTGGAAGCTACCCATCCAAGAGAGCCTTCAGCATTATGATGATACCCACTGCCTCAGGCTGATACTACTACTTTCCTTACTGGGAAAGCAAGAGGGAAAGGATGATTTGGCGGGGTGGTGGGGGTGGGGGTCCTAGCTTCAGCTTTCCTTCAACTGTATTTTTATTTTTTGTGTGTGTTTTGAGGCCCCTATTTTGTGGGGCTCTAAGTACGCTAAGTTTCTCACCCAGTAGGCAGACTTCAGTCAAAATTTACAGTGTATTAGGGACACATAACTAAATTCCAAAGCAATTTCAGCTCCCCTGATCTCACCTATGAGCTCAGAACCCCCTTAGAATAAGGTGGACAATAAAACAGGGTAAAACTAGAGTCTTCCTCTCTGCGGCTGTCTCCTAAATGTTGTTTTTCATATCTTTGCTTTCCAAGGCACTGTTACCCGTCTGTATCAGTACCCAGCAACCTTCTGTTTCCCCAAGAATCTTCATGTAGAGTGTATATGTTGATAAGGAAGCATCAAAGCCAATGTTTTACCAGTTTTAGAAGCTATCCCCATTTTCAACCATTAGCTCAAAAAAGGAAGTAATGAGATCAAGACCTAGTAAGACAGAGATATCAAGGATTTTAAAGGCTTGGTGGTTATTTATCAAGATTGGTAGGTATATGGGGATTGTTAATGAGAGAATAAATTGATGCAGCATCCTTGGAGTAGGGGGCAATTTCATAATACCTACCATCACTTAGTAGCTGTGTGATGCTGAGTTTTCTTTTCCTCCCTGGAAAAGTGGAGATACTAATGCCTACCTCCTAGTTTTGTTTCAAAGAGTAAATGTGACACAATGCCTAGCATATAGTTAGTACTTAACAAATATTACCTCCTGTTTTAATCATCTTGGGCTGCCATAACAAAATACCATAGACTGGGTGGTTTAAACAAATTTATTTCTCACAGTTCTGGAGCCTGGAAAGCCCCAGATAAAGGTGCCAGCTAGGTAGCTTCATTATAAAGCCTCTTCTCCTGGCTTGTGGGCAGCCAGCATCTCACTGTGTGCTCACATAACCTCTTCTTTGTGTGTCCAGGGGAAGGAGGTGCTCTTTGGTATCTCTTCTTATAAGGTCGCTAATCCCATCATGGGGGCCCCACCCTCCTGACCTCATCTAAGGCTAATTACCTTCAAAAAGCCTCACCTCCAAATACCATTGAATTGGGGTGTTAGGGCTCCAACTTATGAATTTGGAGAGACACAAACATTCAGTCCACAGACCCTCCACATACCTAGGCACAATTTTGAGGAAGGAAAATATACTGAACTCAGACTGTGGTTCCTGTTGAAACAGATGTTAAGAAATCTATTCCAGGATTTCATGTTTAAGCTGAAATTTCATTTTTAACTTGGAGAACATATTTCAGGGTTTTCTTTTTAAGCCCTGAGGCAGGAGCAGGATCATCTTACCAAGTACAGAGCAGGTATGGAAAGGAACCCTTTCTCAAAGGGTATGGAAAGGAACCCTTTCCTCACTGATTTATTTCAGAGACAGTAAAGAGTTCAGGAAGGGGAAGGGGTGATGGGGACACAAAGCCAAGTGAGCTTTGGCCACAGGATAGTTCCTGCTGTGCATAACTAAATATGTCTTGGCTTTCTTGGCAAACTATCCAGGAGGTGGAAAGGAAATACACCACGATTCTTTTACACATCTGCCTTCATTCTGGTCTGAATTCAGTCACCTTTGGTAATCATGAGAATTTTCTATTAGAGTGACTTGCTTTAATACCCAAATTCTAACTTTAAACCTTGTTATGATGAGCAAAAGAAGCCAGACACAAAAGAATACCAACTGTGTTTCCATTAAAATGAAGTTCTAAAATAGACAAACTAATCTATGATGATAGAAATCAGCACTGTGTTGCATCAAGTAGGGCAGGAATTGAGTGGGAAGGGTCACCAGGGAACTTTCTAGAGTAACGGAAATATTCTATAGCCTGATAAAGGTGAGGGCTTATGCATTTGTCAAAACTCACCAAACTGTGCATTTAAGATCTGTTCATTTCACTGTAAATAACACCTGTTATAAAAATGAATGTATGCATTTATACTATTTCACATCAAAAGAAACAAAATTATGAAAAATATGTTTTTCCTTGGAAAGATCTGTCAGAAATCTAGATTTATGTCTATATATAGTCATAAGTAGCAAGCACAGGAGTATGAATAGGATAGAAGCCATATGCTCCTCAGGAATTCTTCCTAGATTTCTGTAGCCATCCTTAAAGCGGCAGTTCTCACTGGGAAGAGAAGAACAGTGGGAAATAACACCTCCTGATGGTTGTTTTGGAACAACCAGGCTGAGTTTTCTAATACAGATATGGGCTGCCTCCCTGCTTCATCCCAAATATTCCCTCAGGATGCTTCCCCACCTTAAGAACCATCCCAGAATGAGCCACTATGATTTCGGAGAGCGTTGTAACCCTCGGGTATGTTCAGTGCAAGCTCTTGATTCCCTAAGGTAAGATGGGTTTACCAACCTCTGCCTCACTTTATTACTGTCATCTACCAACTTCCCAGATACTCCCCTTCGTTAACTGGCAAATACAGGACCTGGATCTTTCTTTCTACCCCAGTTACTGTCATAATTCTGGGTGGCACCAAGGTCATGTAGATGAGCCATCCAGAAATGTACACTCGGACTTTCTTAATTCCAGTGGCTTTCACATCCACTCTACTTTAGCCAAGTCACATCTAGAATCTTATCATCACCTGGAACTGCACCACATCCAAAATTCTGATCTGCACTATCCCTCTGTGAGTCTTAACGTCTTATCCTTTTACTTCTCCTGCGCCTTCACTCCCACTGTACCTACTTTCAACTTCAGAGAGACCTCCAGTTCTTTGACCCCATAATTTTTTTCCCAGTCTGTGAGGACTCTGTAAGGCTTCCTTGCCAACATAAACTGTTATAACATGATTGGTTGTCTTAGTTATTTTTTTACCAGTATCTTTGATATGTTTTTGTTAGCATACCTTCACCACAACAGCACCTGGACAGTAAATCTCCAGCCCAAGATCAGTACAACATTACTGCTTACTATTATCTTTATTCTTATACACACATGACTAGAGAAATCCTACAAATCAACCTGACAACCATTTTTGTAATTTAGCCTCAGTTGGTCCCTTAACGCCTATTAACCCTTTCATCTGCCCTTGGTCAGACTGCTCTCCAAGCTCCTGAACAGTTGTCCCGGACCTTCGCCATTCTCCCTCAGATCATTCCCCCAGGAGATCACCTGAGCACCTGTGTCATGGAGAAATTGAAACCATCAAGCATGCTCTCTATCAGTGTCTTGCTTTTATTCAGCAGTTTTAATGTAAATTCTAGCCGATATTCTCATTCATATCATATCTCAAAGTCTAAGAAAACAAGGTCAACCTTAAGTCCACCCCCTTCTGACTTCTTTGACACTTTCTGTGTCAGTCATCTCCTCCTTTTTCCAAATAAATTCTTCCCACTTGCTCCGTCTCTTCAGCCTGTAAACATGCTCATATCAGGCCCATAATAAATACAAGCCCTCTGGACTGCATGACTCATTCTAACTACTGTTTATCATCACCATCTTATTAAGAGTGTGCTTTCTTAGTATAACAGTGGTTCTAATTGATAAGTCTTATGGGCATGTTTAATCCCAGTTTCACTGGACTATAGAGAAATTATAATTGATCATCCTAAAAGAAATACTCCAACATCATAAGAACTAATGAACAAGGTCAGCAAGGTTTGCAGGATATGAAGTCAACATGCAAAAGTCAATTATCTTAATACCCTAGCAATGAACAATCCAAAAATGAAACTTAGAAAAAACAATTCCAATTATAATAGCATTAAAAGAATAAAATATTCAGGAATAAATGTAACAAAAGTGTAATATTTGTACACCTAAAATCATTGAGAGAAGGAAGACCTACATAAATGGAAAGACATCTCATATTTAAGAACCGGAAGACAATATTGTTAAGATAGCAAAACTTTCCAAATTGATCTAAAGATTCAGTGCAATTTATTTCAAAATCCCAGGTGGGTTCTTTGCACAAAATGACAAGCTAATTCTAAAATTCATATGGAAATGCAAGGGAACTGGAATAACCAAAACAATCTTGAAAAAGAATAATGGATTTGGAGGACTCACACTTCCCAATTTCAAAACTTACTACAAAGCTACTGTAATCAAGACAGTGTCATATGGGCATAAAAGTAGACATATGGATCGATTGAGAACAGAACTGAAAGTCCAGAAATAAACTCCCACATTTATGGTCAAAGGATTTGTGACGAGGATGCCAAAAGATTCAGTGAGGAAGAATAGTCTTTTCAACAAATGGTGCTGGTGTAGCGACATATCCAAATGTACAAAATGAAGTTGGATCTTTAGATTTCAGCCCTACGTGTAAAACACTCACAATCGTACCCAAAAATAGTGGGGAAAAGAACCCTAACAATCAGTGACTTTTCTTGGACTCATGAAGCTGAGGTAGCAGAGCAAACAACCACCCCAAAATCTGGACAGACAGTAGAGTCAAAAGAGTCACTGAGGTCTGCTTACCTGGAGTGGAAATCACTGGAGCCCTACATTGATAGGAACAGTTTTGCGGTAATTTTGACAAATTGCTGGAGCTGAGTGTGGACTAGTATGAGAGTGAGAGAGTCCTGGAGTCTGTGACCTTAGGGGTCACTCACGCTTTCATGGGCTTTACCTCCAGGAAACTCACCAGGTCCTCACAGTGAAGAACCAAGAAAGATAACCTCATGGCTCTGACAGGTGGTGAAGTTTTCTTCTTTTGAAATAAATCTAGAGTGTTTTCCATAACAAAGCCCTACTCTCCAGGGGAAAGATTTTTCCAGAGCCTTATTTAGCTTGGGAGAAGTATACCCCCTGCCTCCAGCCCCTAACTGGGTGGGGTCTATGAAACACTTGTGAAGGTCGCATACCAGGGACCCAAGCACACTAAAACACTGAGATTTAACTATAAAACTGTAGAACGCTTTCCCGCCCAGACACCTCACCACCACACAAACAGGGCTCTAATATAGCAGTGGATTACAGCTGAAAGGGCTGCAAAATACAGACTCTACCTAAGGAGGACTTATTAGGGTATCCCCTGGACAGGAGGGGAGACAAAAACAAAGGCACTATAGAGATTTGAAGCCTCTGGCACCTACAGCTACAGCAAACATTAAACACAGCCCAGCTCATAGTAGACCTGCTTGGCTTCATTTATTTTAGTCATTCATAAATGTACTAACTTACATAAGCTCTTTTACTGGACTTCTGATTGGTTATATAACAAAAGATGACTAACCTCTCTAATACTTTTCATATTATATAAATGTTAGTAGTATTGTATCATTTTATTTCTGCCTATTTTATTGCTCCAATTTCAATTGAAGTCTTTTAAGGACAAAGACCGTGTTTTACTTTTCTGTACCTTCCATGAATAGCTTAACTCAGCGATGCGTGAGTGAGTGAGTGAATGAAAGAATGAATGAACCAGCTTAAGATTGTCGTTAGATTGACAAGGGAGCCCTTGAAGGAGGTACGGCATTTCTGGCTGTTATTGTTCTGATAGAACTTTCTTGGTCCTGGACATCCTCCTCCAGAGAAAGAGTGTGTACAGTGGAGAATGGTTTAGAATCAGGAAGTTTGGTTTCTAGTCCTGAATATACCGCTAGGTAGCTGTGTGGCCTTGAAGAGCTCGATGCTCTGGGCTTTTTACATTTCTGCAAAATAAACATTCCTTTCAGATCTATCATTCCAAGATTCTTAAAACCACTGGCCCTTATTAAAATGAGGAAAAACGTACCAAAATAAATTGCAAATTTAGCAAATGAATATTGCTTTTTTTATATCCTATTCATACCTAGGACTTAATGGATGCCTGCTATATTCAGGCGCTGTTTTAAGTGCATCACCTGTATTAACTTATTTATTCCTATGAAATAAAACCACTTCATTTCACTTTCACATATGAGGTATAGAAAGGTTGTGTAACTTACATAGCTTGTGGCAGAACCAATTTCAGATCCAAGCAGTCTGGCTCCCATAGCTGTGCTCTTGATCTTAGTGTTTCTCCCAGGCACCAGGTTAGTACCAGCCTTCCCTTCTGCCCTCAGAACCACCGGCTTCTTCTGTGGTCTTACACTTCATTTGAAAGATTAAACTCTAAACTCAATGCAAAGTGATAATTCAGAAAGATGTTGTGAGAGAACAGAATTCCCAGGAGAGCAAAGAGATATTTGCTAATGACTTCATTTGGGACAAGGGATTTTGTTTTATTTGATATTATGGATCCTGTATTGAGAAATCAATGTGTGGATAAGCTTTTGACCTGACTTTTGAACAGAATATCGTTCTTTCCCCCAAACGTTATCAATCATGAGGTTGAAAGGTGAGTCTTGTCATTGCAACATCACCTATTTTTCTCCTACTGAGAGGGTTCCACTTGATTTAATGTTAGGAAAGGTTTCTATCACATGAACTGGATTTAGGAAGCCACCTTGACGCTGCTTTCTCCCACTCCTTACCTCAGCTCACAAGTATATCAGCTATAAGAAACATACTGAGATGGTTAGACAGCCTTTTAAAGCTGGATCAGGAAGAATAAGTAAACAAGGGAACTTTCCATCATATGAAATGTGCACTTTGAGTCCAACAAAGTATACAGAGTAGCAAGTAAGATAAAGATGATTCTAGAACTAACAAAGATGTGATCAACATTCAGTGTTGCTGGGCCTTCTTCCTGCAATTCCAGCCACGTTTTCCTCACATTCTTTTTTCCCATTCCTACCCTCCCTTTTCTCCTCTCAACTCTTTTCTCCCCCATCCTTTCCTTTCCAGATACCCCCCAGGACTATTATTGTCATATTTCCTGCTCCTACAACATTGAGGAAACGAGTTTTACATGAGAACATGTAAAAAATCCTGAATATCCACCTATGTGTAGCATATGTTCACACTTTGATTTTTTTCATCCATATTCATTCATTCATTCATTCAACAGACGATTATTTAGTGAATGTTCAGTCTTAACCGTTCTTATGCCTCCCCCTACACATATGTATATACCTTAGGACAGATGTTATGTTTGTGTTTCCCTAAGGACATTGGATTTTAGCTGGAAAGCCCCAAAGTAGCAGAAAATTGGGGCATATTCTTGATAGTTTACCATTTATCGTGGGTTCGGGCTCTGGTAGAAGCTAGGCCTACAAATTACAGCCTGAGGAAAACCAGCTGTTTGGGAAAACTAGCAGAAACAAAGACTTTCCTGTCTGGTGCTTTTATTGGCCTTTCTGGAATTTTCTCTTTGAACTCTGGGGAAAGCTCAAGCACAGGTAGGAAACAAACAGTGTCCCTCTCTCATCCCCTCCTACCTGTTCACTGAAAAAGCCCTACAAGCTTGGGAAACTTTTCCAGTGCAACCCATTGACACATAGAGTATCATAGATATGATACTATCCATGAAATATAATCATACCTTTTACAAGGTATGATTATAAAGCATTATAAAAGGTTTTGGCACAAAAATGCCCAGAATACAGTGTCAAAACCAGAACATGGCTTTTGACCAACTTGTTTACCATTGAGCACCTCTGGGGCAGCCAGCATGGTGTTAGGTACATTCCTGGTCCTTTGGGCACTTCCAAGTTGGGGAGGCTAGACAGGCACAAATCAGATCGTGAATACAGCATGATAAAGCGGAAATAGCCCTCGATTTGGAATCTTAAGACTGGCTGTGGCTCTAAATTCCACCACTTGTTAGCTGTGAAACACAGTGAAACCTATTTAAGAAATGTTTGTAAATTATGTATGAATAGAAAATATTTTTATGGTTTTTAGTGAAGAGTGCAAAGCAGAACAGGGTTCTTTGTCAGGTTTAATATAATCCCATGAGGTAAGCCAGTGGTTTGCAAACAAGTTGGCACCCATTGGTGGATGATAAAATCTGTTTAATGGGTGGTGACCAGTTTTCTTCTTTTTTTCTTTCTTTTTTTTAATGAAATAGAACAGAATAGAAAAAATCAGAGTATATCACATATAGTAAGGGTAAGTTTCAGGTAACTTTTGTCTCGTATGTGTGTGTGCACGTACTGTGTTAGAATGGGAAGGTAATTTCTTACTATAGATCACTTTCGGAAAGTTTGAAAAATGCTGAGGAGACTGCATGCCCTCTCCACTCGAATGTTTATAAAATTATTTGGACTCAGCCTTGTTTCTTCTTTAATAATTCAATAGTTAGATTCTTAACTCACTCAAGCCAGTATTTCTTTTTTTTTTCCCCTAAAGCTTCTCTGTTTTCTATTTTAAATGTTAATATTCCATTGTATTTTATTTTATTTTTTTAACATCTTTATTGGAGTATAATTATACTCCAATAAAGCCAGTATTTCTTGATTTCTACACCTGCTCAGCCCCATGGGGCGGTGCCTACAGACATCTTACTCTCCAGGACCTAGTCAGGAAAGGAGAATGACCAAAAGTAACTAGAGAATATTGAGAATATTTAAATGTCACACCAGGTGATAATTACTCTTCAGTAACAGAATGTCACAGGATGGGGGTGGAACTGAGATTTTCGGTAAGATTTCTGGTAAGTCCACTTAGAGCAAACCCTAGAGACAGGGACTTATGGGGGGGGGCACCACGCAAATAGGGTCGACATCTTGGCCAGTCTCCTGTGCCCATGAGCTCCTGCCTGCCTGGCGGACGCCAGCTACCAGCTCTCAACAAGCAAAGCCTGGCTTTCTCTCCCCTTGCATCATCTTCCCTCTGCCCTAACCCTGGCCAGTCACTATGCACAGCAACTATAGGCCAGGAAAGGCAAGAGACAGGCAGCAGAACAACCTGTAATCTGAGACTTGCCACATTTGTATTCTTGAGCTTGAAGTGAACCTTTGCCACCTGGGCGTTCTCACAGAAACTTGATCTCTGCACTGATGAGCTATCAGTGATACATCCTGCCCTGCATGACTTGGTGTGGTTCCACTATTAAGGCACTGTTAAAGCACAGCAGGCCTCTGGGACAATGCCAAAGCCTCAGGATCAGGAGTTAAGGTCATGTCGCAGGTCACATGTACTTTAGGAAGGTTAGCCTCGAAACATCCCTGGAAGCACAGATTGAGCCCACAGCTTTGGGGCTTCCTTCTCTGTCCCCCGTCTCTCTCTCTCTCTCTCTCTCTCTCTCTCTCTCTCTCTCTTTCTCTCTCTCTCTCTCTCTCTCTCTCTCTCTCTCTCTCTCTCTGTCTCTCTCGCGCTCTCTCACGCTCTCTCTCGCTCTCGCTCTCGCTCTCGCTCTCGCTCTCGCTCTCTCTCTCTCTCTCACACACACACACACACACACACACACACACACACACACACACGGCAACACCCTGAGGAAAACCCGATTCTAAGGCTGGAGCATGGACTACATTTGAAGCCATTTGCTGCATTCTTTCCATAGCACACATTTTCCCTGTCAAGACAATTGGTTCTGGACCTGTGACTCAGTGCACTCATTGTGTGGCTCCCTCCAGGATTTCTTGATGACACAGGATCAGTTAACTGTACTATTTATTGAAGGATAGTGTTATTCTAGCATCTAATATCATGGGCCAAAGAACCAAAAACCCAGGTCATCCTAACAGCAGTGACCACACACTCATGACTTGCCCAGTGTGTTCAGGTTGGAATTGCTACTGCCGGCATGTGGGTGTCCCGAACACCCAGCACTCACCGTGCTACCCAGCCTTCTTAAAATCCACTCTCCTGAATGCCCAGTGGCTGCAGTGGGCCGTGGGTGGGGAGGTGGGGTGGGACTAGACCTCTGGAGATGCTGGCACTAGTGCACTGAGTTTCTCGGAGGTTTCCTACCAGTGCTCTGGAGCTCCCTGTGGCTGAAAGCACCAACTCCAACCTCTGGTAAATTGTTCATTCCCAAAGACTCTGAAATCCTACTCCAGGCTGGTCACTGTGCTGGGAAGTTTAAAGATATAGAGACAGATGAAGTATGAACATGGTTAGTTGTTGCATTAAGCAGCTTAACTAAGGAGTTGTTGGGGGCCGTGGATGGATTCCAGGGGCTTCACAGTGTTTTGAAGTTCTGTGCAAAACTTGCTGGTCATTTGTAGATATTTATAGTAAGAGGATGCTAGCTCTTGTCAGATCATCAAAGGGCAGGGTTCTGTGGCCCCCAAATTTTTAAGAACGATTAGTTTTCTCAAGTATAATTTTTATATATTCTCATATTAAGAAGAGTAGTTCCATAACTCTGGATGAAAAGGAGAGAAAAGTAACAGAAGCTGGCTTCTATCTGATTTACTGCCCCAGCATTTACTTAGTAAGTGGTCAGGGTCTTACTGCCTCAGTGGGAATGTGGACCCTTAGAAGATCGGTCAGAAGCGCTTTGACCAAATCTAAAGGCTGCCCCTCAACTCCTTAAAATGTAGTGTCGTATGTCACTAATCCCTATACCATTTGTGCAAGCATTTGTTTCTATCCTACTGTAGCAACATGTTCAAAAGCAAGTAAATTGAAGAGAGTCGATTTGTTATGCAATACAGCCAATCCCACTGTTTCCGTCATCAGCGTGAAGGGTATAGATTGCCCCATGGTGGATTCTGTCCCTCTGATTGCTGCTGTTGAAAATATGGAGAGAACAGACTGTGTTGACTCTGTTGTATCCAGCTAGGCCATGAAATTTCTTACTGAGTTGGCTTATTGCAATTCAGAGTCCCATTTGCTAATTGTTATTGACCACATTGTGTATATACAGTCTAATTTTTAAAATTTTGAATCTAAGCAAATCTAAAATTTATTCTTTGAAATTGGGATGTTTCTCTTCTCTTCTCTTGTGGGAGAGGCATTCCT
>NW_006790468.1:1771880-1790184 GCF_000442215.2 Lipotes vexillifer | reverse complement strand
GCATTCCTGTCTTTATTGCTGAATATCTGAGAAAAAAGTTTACCTGATGTCCTCTAAATGACTAAATAACTTTTACACAATTGTGTAATCTAAATCAAGGTGTTTTTATCAGAAGATTAACTGTGGCCTAATTTCACAGCCTGTAGCTTTCCTGAGTTCAAAGAAGGTTAATCCTATACCTAAACGGGAATTGCTTCTTTCTCTTTGTATGAAGATACCTAATTATTTAAGTATTACATTTCTTACAGATAATTAATATCAGCAAAATTAATTCATTCACTTTTAAAAGCAGTGGTCTGAGAACAAGTGAAAAGTTCAGGCTGTAGAATATGTAAGTTATCCTCTATTCTTTCTTTCCAATAGTCTGTTGATAAATCAATAACTGTTTCTATCATAACTGAGTCATTACTGATGGAATAATGAAAAGTAGGAAAGTTAACAGTTAACTATACCATGTGACTTTAGTTATGTAATGTTGATTTTAGAGAGTTGCATAAAATAAGCTCTAGTTGGCTGCTGAAATAATAGAAAATAGTATCAAGCAGCTTTATGACCAGTGGAAATCTAACATGACAATTTAAAAATATCCATTTAGTTTATGATGCTGTATTTCAAATATACATTTAAATGGTAATGGGAAAGATGATTAAAGTTGGCCCAGTGACATTTTTCAGATAGCTGAGAAATGAGAAATATATTCTTCCCTTCACAGCTTTATGTTTCATTGGTATGAATTGATAGGTTCTTTTGCTGAAGAAGTGAGCCAGTGGTCCATGTTCCAGAGCATTTATATTTTCAATTCTAAACCACTTCATTTTTCTAAACCCCAAAGAATTTTACTAGAGTGGAAGTTATATCTCATTACATACAAATCATACAAAAAGAATCAAAAAGTAGGCTCTGTTCTTTTGCTCAGAGTAGAACAGTGTTTTATAAAGTGTAGAGCTAGAAGGAATTTCACATGGCACAAAGGAGGAATATTTTCTCACTCTGACCAAACAGATAATAGAAATTGCTAAAAACCATCTATTGCACTAAGACAATGTGAGTTGAGTTTTTTTCCTTGTTTATTCACTAAATGTTTTGAGGTTTGTGAACTTTTGCAAATGGTTGTGCAATAGAAATTATCTTTCTTAATCTTTTAAAATGCATGCCAGGTAAAAAGGAAACTTCTTGAAATACCAATGTCCTGTTCAAATCCAACGGTGCATCTAGGAAGCGTTCCTATTAACAGTGTGCTTTAATTCAAACAGTGATCTTTCCATGAACAATGAAAACTTCATTGGAGGTTTAAAAGTCTTATTTGTCACACTGTGTAGGAAACTGAGGCTTGAGAAGGGAACAAGTTGTTAATGATAGATAAGAACTAATAGGTTATGAATCTCCATTAATCAAGACATACGATTAAATATTTGCCACCAAAGGTAATGAAAATGCCCACACTAGAAGGTGAAAAAGATGTGTTCAACTAATTCATTCATTCAACAAACATGTAGTGTTTGAAATGTTTGTGGGATATCCAAGTGGAGATGTTTTGATGTGCCGGGCATTGAGATGACAAAGATGAAAACACAGGACTTCTGCCCTGAAAATGCTCAGAGTAATGAAGAGATGGGCAGACAAATGTTCAATTACAATACAATCAGATATTACTAGAATGGAAATATATACAAAGCACACAGATAGCATTAAGAGCAGCAACTACATTTGTTGGGGACATCAGGGAAGGCTACAGAGAGGACTTTAAGTTTGTTTGTCAAACTAATGGGAGGAGAACATTCCAAGCAGAGATAACGGCATCTTCAATGACTCAGAGAAATGAAAGACCTTGAAATATTCAGGGAACTACATGTTGAATTGTGTGGCTGTAACTAGGGTGCAAGAAGGCTATTACAGTAGTACAGGCAAGACATGTGCAGATCAGTGGCAGCAGAGAATGGCAGGAGAAACAAGTGATGGAGATATTTAGAAAGGAGACTTGACTAGGTTTTGTGAAGAGGGAGGAGGCTCTAATGACTCCTAGGGTTCTGGTTTGCACACACGGGGGACACCGTTTACTAAAATAGGGAATGTACATGGCGAAGAGACTTAGATTCAAGGATGGGTGAGGTAGTGTATTCATTTTTGAATATGTTGTATTTGAGATGCCTGCAGGACATCCAGCTGGATGGCAATTATATATGTAGGTGAGGATCCCATAAGAAAACTGGGCTGAAAATACAGATGAGAAGCCATCAGCATATAGACAGAGGTTGAAGCCACAGGATAGGTGAGATAGAGAGTAATAAGAACAGAGCCCGAGAGAAGACAGACACTTAAAGAACAGATAAAGCAATAGCTGTGGGTAAAGTAGGTTGCAAGGATTATACGCAGGATAGGAGGAGGACTAGCAGGTTGTAATGACGCGAACTCATCAGGAAAGTAGGACTTCAAGAAAGAGGCAACACGGATCAGTATGGAAAGCTGAAGTTAAGTCAAGCAGAATAATGATTGAGATGCTGACACTGGATGTGTTAAATAAGTTTTGGCACCCTTAATAAAGCAGTTTTCATGGGTTTTAGTGGTGGAGACGGTCTCCACCAGATTGCGTTGAGCTGAGATGTGAATTGGAAGTGAGAAAATGGAGGCAATGTTTATGTGAACTGCATTTTGGAAAAGCTGTGGGAAAATCAAGGAGAAATAGAGGGTGGTAGTTAGTGATTCAGTATCAAAAACATTTTTTAAGATAGTCGGGGGGCTTCCCTGGTGGCGCAGTGGTTGAGAGTCCGCCTGCCGATGCAGGGGACACGGGTTCGTGCCCCGGTCTGGGAAGATCCCACATGCCGCGGAGTGGCTGGGCCCATGAGCCATGGCCGCTCAGCCTGCACCCATGGCCACTGGGCCTGCACGTCTGGAGCCTGTGCTCCGCAATGGGAGGGGCCACAGCAGTGAGAGGCCCAAGTACTGGAAAAAAAAAAAAAAAAAGGAAGGAACGTACTTCCCTGGTGGTCCAGTGGTTAAGACTCCACGCTTCCAATACAGGGGCCGTGGGTTTGATCCCTGGTCAGGGAACTAAGAACCCACATGCCACACGGTGTGGCCAATAAATAAATAAATTAAATTAAAAAAAAAAAAAAAAAGTCGGGATTTGACAAGTTTTATATATGCAAACAACAGAGCATGTTTTATATGCAGTTTTAATCATTATAGATATGCATTCTTAGTTAATTCTCAGAATAATTCTGAGATGATAACAATAATATTTAACATTTATTGAGGGTTTCCTATGTTCCAATGTAGGATATGGACACTTTACATGTATTACCTCATTTAATCCTCATAACGACTCTTATGAGGTAACTGGTATTACCCCCCCCCATTTTGCAGATGAGAAAATTGAAGGACAGAGAAGTAATGTATAGCTCCAGGCATACAGTTACAAAACAGCAAAGTCAAAATTGAACCAAAAGTCTAATCCCAAACTCTGTGAAGTAATAAGATAGTTCTTATCACCCTTTTAAAGATGAGAATACTGAGTCTAAGAAGTTAAACAGTTTGCCTACTGTTAGGTCAATCGATGAGTTTCAAAGCAGGATGGGCACAGGATGCCTGATTCCAAAGCTTGGAACAACCCTGTTGCTGATGGAGCAGAGTCTGGAGATAAGAGAGAGAGGGCACAACACATGGAATAATTCTGACCCAGCACAGCCAAATAAATAAATAAATATTTAAAAGAAAAAAAAAAAGAAAGAAAAAAGAACCTCTAAAAGCAGAAGAGGATAACAACACAGGTGAAGCAATTAATCTGTTACCTGCAACATGTGAACAAATCCGGGAACATACAAATCACAGGATTGGAAGGAAACTCTTTGAGGCCAACACTGCTGCTTTCTTAATACACCACAAGCAAAGCCAGACAGGCAAATGTATTGCTTGCCCAGGGAAGAAGGTCAGACACTTCTCTGCAGGCTCTCAAGGCACCAGTATAATATTTACTCCAGCATCCTCTTGGACATTTGTCTCAGGGAAATGAAAACTTATGTTCCCGCAAAAACCCACACACAGTGCTTATAGCAGTTTTTTTCTTAATAACCCCAAACCTGGAAACCACCCAGATGTCCTGTGAAGGGTGAGTGGTTAAACATACTCTGATAAATCTTCACCATGGAATACTACGCAGCCATAAAAAGGGGAAATTATTGATACACACAATTTCTATAGATCTGTAGCTAATTATGAGGAGTGAAAAAAGAAACAATATCAAAAGTGTGTATACTAATTCCATTTATATAACATTCTTGAAATGACAAAATTATAGAAATGGAGAACAGATTAGTGGTTGCCAAGGGTTAAGGAGGGGGGGACTGAGCTGGAAGTAGTTGAAGTGATTAAAGGGTGCAAAGGAGTCTGTGAGGGAACAGATTTGTGTCTTGCCTGCGGGGGGTGCTCACACAAATCTACATACGTAATAAAATTGCACAGAACTGTCTGCACACACACCACACACAAATGCGTGCAAAACTGGTGAAAGCTGTACATCAGCAGATTGTACCAATGTCATTTTCCTGGTTGTGATATTGTGCTATAGTTTTAAAAAATGTTCCTATTGGGGGAATCCAGGTGAAGAGTGTACAAGACCTCTCTGTATTATTTCTTACAACTGCATGTGAATATGCAATTATCTCAAAAATTGTTTAAAGCTACGTAAGTAAAAGCCTTAGAGATTGCTACGTAGGCTGTCTCTTTTTTTAGTTGGATCACTCCAGGATAGATCCCAGGGAAAAACTGTGTGGTACACTAAAATAGGAATATAAAGTTATTTGGACTTTCTTAAAACTGAGACAAATACATGTTGATCCATGTTTCTTGAATAAATGCAGGATGAATGAATAAAGACAGGACAAGTTTCTTTTTTCATTTCCTGCCAACTTTTTAATAATCTTGGTTTCTAAATCAGTGACTCACCCATACTCTAGACTCAAAGTTCTGTAATCGCCTCAGCTCCAATGGCTTTCACCTATATTCCAGCAACCCACATCCATGGTCACACTCCAAACCATCTCTCCCTCCAGAACCCCAGCATGATTCTCCTTCTGAAATCTTTTTTTTTTTTTTTGCTGTACGCGGGCCTCTCACTGCTGTGGCCTCTCCTGTTGTGGAGCACAGGCTCCGGACGTGCAGGCCCAGTGGCCATGGCTCACAGGCCCAGCCGCCCCGTGGCATGTGGGATCCTCCCAGACGGGGGCACGAACCCGCGTCCCCTGCATCGGCAGGCAGATTCTCAACCACTGCGCCACCAGGGAAGCCCCTTCTGAAATCTTAAACTCAGAAAGACAACATCTGACCCTAACTTCCAGTAAGCTCTCTTTTTACCCTCATCAAGATCTTCAGTCCCTTCACCCCTTTCTAATCTGTCCATGCTTCACTATCTTTATGCCCTCTCATCTCTAGATTCCAGCTCACAGTGAATCCCTCCAAAGACTACCCTACCCACCTTGGTTACCTGACTTTTTTTGTTCTTCTTCACATCCCTCAGTCAATCCCCAATCCTGGCTTTACTCTGGTGTTTCAAGGCTGTGTATCTCTGCTGGAGAAAATTCCCACTGAGTTCTCAGGGTCATTTCAAACATTATTTCCAACTTCCATTAGATACTCAACTCTACTTGAGAGAGAGTTTATCATCCTATTCTCAGTTTCTTTTCCCCACTGAGATATCTATTTTAAACCTTTACCACATCCCCTTCCCCCTCATTTCCCAACTCCTTTGGGAAAATACTCCATCAGTTATTCTTTTTATACCATTGACTTTCTCCTTCATAACCTCAAAGCATACCTATGTTTCCATCTTGCCAAAATAAATTATTCTCCGTGCTCTTCAGATCACCCTTCTTGCCCTATAACCAAACTTTCCAAAAGAGTCTCCTCCTTTTTATCTCCCATTTACTTCCCAACTTGCTGTGATCTGGCTTTAGGCCTCACACTTTTTCCAAAAAGCAAGATTTCAAATAATTTCCTAATTTCCTCAACCAATGGGCATCTTCCATCCTTTGGTCCCATTGGACCTCTCTTTGAAGCCTTGGACTCTTCTTAACATCCTCACTTCTCTTGGCTTCTGTGAGGCCACTTGTCATAACATGGAAAATGAGGAGCTTTCTAGGGCCTCAGCCCCGGGATAATGGGGGGCGGGGGGGGGGGCATTGAGGAGCCAGGAGTAGGCAGTACCGGGACTTGAGGGGCTGACAGGGATCTAGAGCCAGTCTCCAGAAAGGTCAGGATTGTAATTCACAATGTTAAGTGGTGGTTGTCTGACAAACAGATTTTATGCCAAGAATGCTGCTTATTTTAGGTCAAACCACATGAAATTTTCAGTGTTCAGTTATTTGTGACCTACAAAAATGGCATGTCATACATGGTTCAAACTAATAGTTAGATGCTAGTGTTTTAATAGGTGCTAGTATTTTATTTCCAGAGAAATTCCATCCTGGTTGAAGCAGCAGAGAGGGCAACAGAAGAGGGACTGGCAAGGGCTAGGCAGGGCATCCGCTGTGTAGTTTCCAGTAAGTGGAGGTCCAGTGCAAACCGTGGTTTTGGCACACATAATAATTGTAATAATATATAAAGCTAATATTTGTATCATACTGCTGCCTACTTTTGTCAGATGCTGTCTACCTATATTCATACATTTAATCCTTATAACAACAGCAACCTTATAAGGTAGGGCTGTGGTTATCGCCATTTTCATAGTAAGGAAACCAAAGCATAAGAAACTCAAGTGACTTGTTTAAGGTCGTACAACTGATAAAGTGCCGGAGTATGGTTCAGACTGGGCAAGCTAGCCTTGAATGCCACATGCTTAACCACTGTGCTACACTGCTGCTCTGACACAGAGGTGTAGCTTAGGGCATGGGTTCCAGGGCCACAGTGGAACCAGGACAGCAAGACCCACTTCTAACTTGATCGACTAGTGGGGATGAGGTGCCTCCTGGGCAGGTCACGTGAGCACTGGGCCAGATGAAGCAGAGCCTGCACATGAGCCTGCAGTGCCCACATTTACATGCGTAGGGTGTGAGCAGGCAGGGGCAGACACCACTGCTCTCTTCTGTGTCTCTTCTTACTCCTCTGAGCTCTTTGTTCTCTGTTCCTTTTTTCCTGTTCATTCTTTAAATGTTCTTGTTTCTGCTGGATCCAAATCTATATGTAAAATCCCCCACTGAATCTTCTCTGTTTTATAGGGAGTCTAGAACCTTTAGCCTGTCTTACAAAAGCCTTGGCAGTCAACCAATATATGTCAAAAAGCATATATGTAGGTTGAAATGAGTCCCTGTAATGGACATTTTTAAAATGATGCATTAGTGTGGGTTTGAAAAGGTAGTAACTTTCAAAAAATAATTAACGTAAAATTACAGAGAATGAGAGCAGAGGGAATAAATAACCATAGAATAAGATTATTTAGTTAAACTCCTGTGATTTGGGATTGAGGTAAGAAGAAGGTCCTTAGAGACTCAGAGACTTGGGCAAGGTGTGAAAGTCCGTTTTTCTTTTCTTTTTTTCTTCATGGCTGTATCTGGGAGAGTCACAGCCTTAATCAGCTTTGGAACAACCGATTAGATTAGTGGAGAGTTAGAGGCATTTTATCCTCTAGTATTAACCTTTCATGAAACTAAAGTTTTGGAGAATATCTCTCTACGTAACAAATCACAAAATTATGAATCCCAATTCTGAATTCTTCAACATAAGAATATCCCTTATCAGACTTCAGTGAGAGGGTTTACTTTCCACCCCTGACTGGAGACCAGAGACCTGGGCAGCCCATCCACTCTCACCCTGTTCAGAAGATTCTAAGGCAACTCAACTTTCAGCCTAACCATGGATATTTTAATTGTGTTACAAACTTTATAATGATACTTACGATGATATTTTTACAAATTGTGTGGGAAAAGAATTACTTGTTTTTCATAAATGTTAAAGCTAGATGAAGGAACTGCTTATCCAAAAATAATTTGAGAGTTTCAAGATTTCTGAGAATCTCCACTAAAAGTGTAAAATGCCAAATAAGAAGCTGAAACTCATTTTACAAAATGAGAAGTTAAGTGTTGCTACTTCAAATGAAAAGATAAATCCCACCTAATAAAGAAAATACCATGGACATATTTAGTAAAACATAAATATCACAAAAAAGTCAGTTGGCCATTCAGCTGGCATCCAAAGGAACTTAGTGCAAAATTCCTCAGAGGTTTGGATCTTTCATCATAGCACTTTATCTCCCTTAACCACCTCCTGTGATGACCCCAGCTGCTGCACCTCTTCTAGGGCAATAATACTTGGTCTTATAGTCTGGCTGTTCTTGTAGGTCTTACTTCCTCTATAAGAGTGTAAACTAGCAGAAAAACTTTTTATTCATCTTGGGAAAATATCTGAAGTAGACGTTATGTGTGCACATCAGTAGATCACAGACATTTGGGAGAAGAAAGGGAACTGAATGTGAAAGGATATATTGACAGACTGATGGCATTAACTGATATTTGTAGACTATTTACCATGCACAAGAACTGTGCCCAGTACCTTATCGGTATTAACTCATTTAATAATCGTAAAACCTTATCAGGTAGGAACAGTCTGTTATGTATTATGATCCCCTTTTTACAGATAAGGAAACAGAGGCACAAGAGATTAAATAACATGCCCCCAATCACATAACCCATAAGTGACAGAGCTGTAGTGTAAGCCCAGACCTCTGGCTTCAGAATGTGTGCTCATAACCATTCTGCTAATGCACTTCCTAAAAAGAAGAGATACATGAGCAAAGGAAGCATCAGGTCCCCAGCTCTGAAAAAAACGGTAGGTTTCTGGGTCTGCTGGAATCTGCTTGTTCTACAAGAAAAAGTTGCTCAGTAGATCATCCAGCCTGGAAGCCCAGCGTCCTTGTTCTTGGTTATCTAGAACAAAGTCTGGCTAACAGGGTGAATTCATTGAGCACGTAAAGATCTTTATAAAGGGAAGTTACAAATATTTCAGCATGTCATCATGAGCCCATGCAAACGGATTTCATACGTGACGTAAATACCCAGTTTTCTTAACTAGATCCATATCCTCTTTCTTTCACCACCCAGTATAGGATTGAGAGTGCTGAAAAATAATCAATAAATGCTCTTTTGCTGATTAATTGATTTCCTGACTGACTGATAGGAGGAAGGCTTATTCTTTTTGTTTTTGAGTCCCAGCTTCATTTATAGTCAGGTGCTTCAACACCCCACTCTCAGCGGCTCATAGAACCAATAAACAAAATCAGCAAGAATATAGAAGAACTCATCAACCAACAGGATCTAATTAACATTTATAGAAAACCACAGCCAACTCAGTAGAATACACATTTTTTCAAATGATCATTGAAACATTCACCGATATAGACCATATTCTGGGACATAAACAAGCCTCAACAAATTTAAAGTAATTGAAATCATACAGAGTACATTCTCCGACCGTAAGGAAATCAAATTTCCTTTGGGTTCAGTCAAGCTACTCAAGTAAATAATATAATGTTATTTTTGCCTTATTTTTGTCATGTTAACCAAATATGCTATTACTGTGCCTTTCTTCATAGGCTGGTTGATGTTAATGGTGTCGCTTTAAAAATCTCATAAATATTTCTTCCAGCATTTTTTTGAGAAGCCTGGTATTTCATGTAAATGAGTCTTTTCTAATTTGTAGATTTTTGCACCTATTTTTTCCTTGCAAGAGACACTTTTATTTCTCCGTTCTCCACCCAAAGCATTCACAGTATTAAAGCATTAATCCGCCCTACCTAATCAGACCAAGGTCGCTGGCTGCACTGCTCCTGAGCTAAGGGGATTGCTGGCCCACAGGTACAGGGGACTCCATAGTTCTCTGGGAGTCTGTCTTTAATCCCCTAGAGATGAGTTTATTCTGCTAGGAGAAAAATAGCCCCTAAAGAACGAAAGTCAATAAGCTTTATTACTCTTCTCCTGAGTTTTTGTTTTTTTTTTTTCTTGCGGTACGCGGGCCTCTCACTGTTGTGGCCTCTCCCATTTGCGGAGCACAGGCTCCGGACGTGCAGGCTCAGCGGCCATGGCTCACGGGCCCAGCCGCTCCGCGGCACGCGGGATCCTCCCGAAACGGGGCACGAACCCGCGTCTCCTGCATCGGCAGGCGGACTCTCAAGCACTGCGCCACCAGGGAAGCCCCTCCTGAGTTATTTTGCTGCTGTTGATAGGCTGTCTAAATTTCCCAGACCAATTGTTTTCTGGATTTGTCCTACCCTTGGAATTACCACAGGATTTCCTGGCTGCCCAAAGGTATGTTCTAGAGGCATTATTATCCAGCGATATCCTTCTACTGCAGTAATGGCCAAAAGCCATCTCAGGACTCTGAGGAAGCCATTAACTCAATGAGGCAGTTCCAAGACCACGTGGACCATAGTCCCTAGTCGGCTACTCAGCTAACAGGGTCTTCTTGAAGCTTTCCAGAGTCCTTCTCAGGAATCCCAAGGGGAGTCCATATCACTGTCAATTGTAAGGAAATCATGTACTTCTGTTTACAGAGCCCATTTAGACTATGATGGACTCAAGTGTATCCCCCCCAAATTCATACGTTGCTATGAACAAAATTGTGTTCACCCCAAATTCGTATGTTGAAGCCCAAATCCCCATTGTGATAGTATTTGGAAATAGGGCTTTTGGAGGTAATTAGGTTTAGACAAGGTCATGAAGGTAGTAGGGCCTTCATGATGGGATTAGTTCCCTTATAAGAAGAGACACCAAAGAGCTACCCCCTTCTCTCTTTCACTCTCGCTCTCGCTCTCGCTCTCGTTGTTTTTCTCTTTCTGTCTCCCCACCCCATCTCCTACTCCCACTCCCCTGCCATGTGAGGACACAGGGAGTAGGTAGCCATCTGCAATCCAGGAAGAAAGCTCTCACCAGAACCTGACCGTGCGGGCACTCTGATCTCAGACTTCCAGCTTCCAGACTGTGAGAAAATTAATTTCTATTGTTTAAGCCCCTCAGTCTATGGTATTTTGCTACAGCAATCTGAGCAGACTAAAGCATACTTTGAAGTCCTAACTTCCAGTATCTCAGAACATGACTGTATTTGGAGATAGGGCTCTTCAGGGGGTTATTAAGTAAAATGAGACCATTAGGGTGAACCCTAATCCACTAGGACTGGTGTCCTTATAAATAAGAAGAGGAAATTAGGACACAGACAGGCACAGAGGGAAAACCATGTGAAGACACAGGGAAGAGGAGGTGGCTGTCCACAAGCCAAGGAGAGAGGCCTCAAAAGAAACCAACCTTGCCAGCACCTTGGTCTTGGACTTCTAGTCGCCAGAGTTGTGAGAAAATTAACTTCTGTTGTTTTAAGTCACCCAGTCTGTGGTACTTGGTTATGGTAGCCCGGGCAAACTAATACACAGGCTATGTTGGGAGTCATTACAGCATATTCACTTATATGCCAGCATCTCAGTCCATAAAGTAACTCAAAATATAAATCAATTCAGAGATAATGAGGTACTAAAATGGTGGCGATGGTAAAGCACACATGAAAGAGGAGGAAGAACAGGACAGACAACCTTAATAGAGAAAATGGAGATTAGGGCTGAGGTTTGGTGACCAGGGCAGGAGAGAGCGTTCACTGAGGGAGTGAGAAGGGCCAAAGTGAGGGAGAGAGTGGGAGGGGAAGGAGATCCCGTTGGGAAGTGCTTCCACTGCCTCCGTGGGAGGATTTTAGGGAGGGGTGTATTAGGGGGTGAAAGCAGGGCAGCTGCTGCTCTGCCCTAAAGGTGGTGGTGTGCTCATCCATGGGATGGCCTTGGAAGGTGCTTGCGTTATCTGACTCTTCCACCCCTGTACCTCCCTCCTTTGAGGAAGGTTCTAGCTTCTGTGAGCAGTAAGGGTGCACATAGCTCCTCTGCCCTCTAACAAGGAGACACAGTTCTGCTATGAATGAAGTAATTATCTGGATAATTCAGACATCCATCACTGTATTCAACTAAGAAGTCCAGGTAAAAAAGAGTCCAGGTAAGAGTCTAGAGGAATATATTGATTTGAATTAATTGCCTCAGTTTACCATTTTATATTGGACTTGTCCAAATTAAGTTACATAGATGGCCTTTAGCTTTGCCTGTGGGTCAGCCAGTGTTCTGCCAGGGGCTCCAGTCCCAAGAGCTGGTCCGGAATAAGAAGACAGACATATCATTTCATACTGACTCATTCTCAGAGATATTTTCTGGATGTGATAACAGTGTCTCACATTCCAGAATGTTAATCCATAGGAATAATCGTGCAAGGCCATTATGTGCAAGATAAGTATGGAAAAAGAACTGAGGTGTCTGAGCAGCTTCTTGTTTACCTACTTAGTAAAAATGCATGAAGGCATTTAGAAGGGGAAAATTGCAATAAACAGTATTTACATTAACACATCCAAGGAGCAGCGACCACAGGTGTTTCACCACGTCTTTGCTTCTTCCCTAAGTACATTTCATCAGAAATCAGGATGTTATCAAAGGCAGCCCCCTCGGAAATGCCGCCAAGCCCCATCTCCTTCTCTGGCAGTGGTTTGCTGCGGTATTTCTATGTTGCCTTTCTGAGTGTCCTCTCTGGGAGCCAGCTAAGGCTCAGAACCCCCATGCCTTATCTCTCTACCAAATTCCATAAAAAGTCCTGGGTTCCCTAATCCTCTCATTAAGATTCAGGATGGTGGAGTATGAACTCCTTGGGATATGAAATCAGAACACCTGATTTTGAGTTCTAGCTCAGCTAGTTACATGCCAGGTGATCCCAGAAAGTCATTTAACTCCAGGGAGCCTCAGGTTCCTCACCTGTGATATCTAATATAAAACTCACAGGGTTGTTAGAAAGATGAAAAGAAATAATGGATACCAAATCCTTTAACAAACCTTAAAGCAACGTGCAATTGCAGCTCTTGTTAATAAGACACTAGCTTATTTCCCCAGATAAAGGGCAACTTAAGTATATGTGCCCGGGGTCACTGAGATGAACCTTATATTGCTCATTTGATCCTCTTATACATTCATAGTTGCCTCTTCTAGGGATCACAAGGAAGACGTTGCATAACTTATGTAGACTTTAGCCCTTGCTTCCTTATTTGTACGAACGAGGGTTAAAAATACCTATTTTGCAGGTTTTATCTTTTGAATATTAAATCAGATAATTTATGAAAGTTAACTGTAACAGTCATTAGTACATTTTGAGTTCTTGATAAATGTTAACGTTTTTTAACATTTATAATGATAGGACTGTTGTTCTGTTGCCACTCAGGAGGAGACATGACTATCCCCCCCTCCTCAGCATCTGGCACACTGGTACAGGTCTGCAAGGGCCCCCACCTCAGTATGTTGGTTTATTTGTTTATTTTCCACCCTAACTCCCCATCCCCGCCCTCCAGCTCCTGATCTCCCCTTCCTCCCCAAAGCAACCATTCCAATGTGTTTGATGTCACTTTATTTTATTTATTTGTTTGTTTCTAGTTCTGTATATTTCCTTGTAAAACATGTGAGCTGTTTTGGGTGCAGAAAAGCCTCATTTCTCTAACCACTGGATACTTTCTGAAGGAAAAAGCATGGTTATCAGAGGATCATGGACTTAAAAAGGAGCTTGGGATTTTAGCTTCAGAGACCAGAAACATCATTTTTCCTTCTGAGAAGAGAAGGGCTCAGGGCCTGTCCCCTCACCGACTGTGGCTCTTAGTCACCGGTGACTGGTCACTGCCTGGAAAGCACCAGGGAGGAGCAGCACCCAATAAGGGACGATCTGCTCACTGAGCAAAGGGGACTGACATCATCGTCAGGAACAGGTCACGCCCTATTATCAGAGAGGTGGGAGAGGTTACTCAGAGTCAGGTACAGGCTCACAGAACCTAGAAATGTCCAAAAGCAAGGCTTAGAAGGTAACTTCTATGTACAAAATTTAACTCTAAATAGATCAGACATAAATATAGCACCTAATACTATACACCTCCTTGAAGAAAATATAGAAGTAAATTTTCTTGACCTTGTTTTAGGCAGTGTCTCTTAGATATGACACCAAAAGAACACGTAACAAAAATAAATAAAGTGGACTTTATCAAAGGAGATGTGGGGATACATGTATATGTATAGCTGATTCATTTTGTTATAAAGCAGAAACTCACACACCATTGTAAAGCAATTATACTCCAATAAAGATGTTAAAAATAAATAAATAAATAATGAGGAAAAAATTTAAAATGTACTTCAAAGGACATCATCGGGCTTCTCTGGTGGCGCAGTGGTTGAGGGTCTGCCCGCTAATGCAGGGGACATGGGTTCGAGCCCTGGTCTGGGAAGATCCCACATGCCGCGGAGCGGCTGGGCCCGTGAGCCACAACTGCTGAGCCTGCACGTCTGGAGCCTGTGCTCCGCAACAAGAGAGGCCACAACAGTGAGAGGCCCGTGCACCGCGATGAAGAGTGGCCCCCGCTTGCCACAACTAGAGAAAGCCCTCGCACAGAAACGAAGACCCAACACAGCCAAAAAAAATAAAAATAAATAAATTAAAAGAAGGCTCAACATTAAAAAAAAAAAAAAGGACATCATCAGAAAAGTGAAAAGACAACCCACAGAATGAGAGAAAATATTTGCAAATCCTATATCTAATAAAAGGCTTGTATCTAGAATATGTAAAGAACTCTTACAACTTAATAATAAAAAGTCAAAATAACTCAATTAAAAAGTTTAAAACCCAAAGGATTTGAATAGACCTTTCTCCAAAGGAGAGATACAAATTTCCAGTAAGAGCACAAAAATATGCTCGATATCCTACCCATCATGGAAGTGCCGATCAAAACCACAGTGAGATACTGCTTCACAACCACTAGGATGGCCGTAATCAAAAAAACATGCAATAACAAGTGTTGGCCAGGATACAGAGAGGTTGCACGACTGATGGGAACATAAAATGGTGAGGGCACTTTGGAGAAGTCTGGCTGTTCCTCAAATGATTAAACATAGAATTACCATATGACCCAGCAATTTTACTCTTAGGGCATATACTTAGGAGAAATGAAAACATATGTCCTCACAAGAACTTGTACACAAATGTTTATAGCAGCATTATTTATAATAGCCACTAAGTGGAAGCAACACATATGTCCATCAGTTGATGAACAGATAAATAAAATAAGCTGGTAAATCCAAACAATGGAATATTACTTGGCAATAAAAAAGAATGAAATGCTACAGCCTGGGTGACCCTTGAAAATGTTATGCTAGGTAAAAAAAAAAAACCTGGCACAAAAGACCACACATTGTATGATCCCATTATATGAAATGTCTAGAATAGGCAATTTGTGGCTGCCTAGGGATGAGGGGATGGGGAATTTAGGGGGTGCTGGCTAATTGGCACAGGATTTCTTTTTGAGGTGTTAAAATTTTTCTAAAAATCGGTTGTGGTAATGGTTGTACAATTCTCTGAGTATACGAAAAAACATTGAATTATATACTTGAAATGGGTGTATTTTATGGTATGAATTTTATCTCAATAAAGCTGATAAAAAAGAAGTCCTTTTCCAAGGTAGATCTCAAAACAGCTGAAGGTGGCCATTATTTTTTAAAATAACTATTAAAAGCTAAGTGCCACTATTAAAAAGAAGACAGAGATACTAAACAGCACATTTCTACCCACTTTCTGCTTCGAAGACCAAGACACCAGACCAGATTGGGTTCTGGGGATGGCCTGACTCCTCCTCCCATGCTAATAGGAAAGAAAGGATGTAGAGATGAAAATAACATCAGCCAATCTGGCAGTTACTTGCTCTTGACTTCAAAATACAGATAAAGACAGTATCAGAAACTTCCATCCCCAAACTGGCACCTTTCTCAGCTTTCACTGTGATGGATGGTCTGACCTGGACAGAGGACAGAAATAGAATAAACCTGAGATATGACCACAAGGCATTGCTGTCCATACACAGGATCCATCTGGTCCTCTGCAGATAAACAGGCTGGAGGAATGTCCCTTTTAGGGACTTTTAATTGCTGTGCTGACTAGAGCATCGTGTAATTTCACAAAATTCCACCATTTAGGCAGCTTGCTAATGGGTGCCCAGCTATTCTCAGTCTGATGAGATCCCCGTATCAGGAGATGAGTTGGATGCAGTGACTTTAATGGCCCTTTGAAACCCTGAATCTCTGTGATTCTATGTAATTAGTAACATAACAATGTTTATTCTGAATACAAACCCACAAAAAAATCAATTAAGTTTTTCACTTTTAATGAGCAATAGATTATAAGGAAATACACTGATATCACAGATTCATTTTCAGTAAAGCAATCTCCAAGCAATTTTATGTAGTCAACACAGATTTAGTGCAATTGGAGTATAATGAATATTCTAAATTATAAACTAGGGGACCCAAGTTCTTGCCCTACATTTGCCCTTGTTTGGGAAAAACAAGAACAAGAAAGAACCTCAGGCTGTCGAGACCTCAGTTTCTCTGTCTATAAAGTAAGAATATTGTCTAGAGTCTGCCTCTAAGACCTTCAGTATGGGACTTCCCTGGTAGCACAGTGGTTGAGAATCCGCCTGCCGAATGCAGGGGATATGGGTTTGATCCCTGGTCCGGGAAGGTCCCACATGCCGCGGAGCAACTAAGCCCGTGCGTCACAACTACTGAGGCTGCTCTCTAGAGCTTGTGCTCGGCAACAAGAAAAGCTACCGAGAAAGCCTCCGTGCAGCAACAAAGACCCAACGCAGCCAATTAATTAATTTTTTCTTTTTTTTTTTTTTTTGGCGGTACACGGGCCTCTCACTGTTGTGGCCTCTCCCGTTGCGGAGCACAGGCTCCGGACGCGCAGGCTCAGCGGCCATGGCTCACGGGCCCAGCCGCTCCGCGGCATGTGGGATCTTCCCGGCCTGGGGCACGAACCCGTGTCCCCTGCATCGGCAGGCGGACTCTCAACCACTGCGCCACCAGGGAAGGCCTAATTAATTATTTTTTAAAAGACCTTCTGTTTGTCTGACACTGTGGGAATCGCTGTTACTCCATTTCCCTTCATAGCTCTGGACAAGGAGAATCCAGCCCAATAATCATAGCCTTCTATACTAGCTAGAGTTTCAATGCCATATGTTCCATATTTAATGCCAAATGTCTAATGTGCAGTTTACACAGTAACTCACAGTTAAATCAAAGACTGAATTAGCCAGCACGCTCTCTGTCCTGCGCGCAGCAAGGTGTGCTCCCTGCCGATCCCCATCCTGCTTTTTCCCAGACTTCTCCACGGACTCAGCTGGCTGGCTGGGTTACAGACTGTCAGGCATGTCAGACAGTGTCAGCTCCCTGCCGTTGCCCTTTCAGTGGTGCCACCCAGTCCAGTTACCCAAATCCTGCCCATCACCCACCCAAGATCCACTCAAGTCCCACCTCCTCCAGGACCTCTGAGACCCACATCGGACCCCTGAAGTCTGGCTGTGCAGACCCCACTCTGGACGCTTTATCTTTTCATTTGTTTATTAGCTGTGATGTGTATTCAGGCCCTTCTCCTCCCCTGTAAGCTCTCAGAAGACAGAGTGCTCAGAGGCTCCCTAAATACCTGAAGAGAATCAGTGGTCACGTGGGGATGGCAGGGCTCATCTAGCTAGGCAGCCATCTGTTTATCATCAGCGCCAGTCAGCCCTTCGAGGCTAGCGCATTCTGAGCCTCAGTCCATGAGAAGACAAAGAAAACTTAGAAGAAAGAAAAAATCAGCGAAGAGCAGCCGATCAAAACCAGCAAAAAGTCTTTCAAAGGAAAAGCTAAGGTATACCCAAGGAAGGCAAGGCAAGGATGAAACCTGAAGTTAGACATGAGGAAGAACTTCCTGAGAGTCCCCAGTATCCCCAGGAGGGCATGGCCTCTCTTTATTTGGAAATCTGTTTAAAATGGGTGAAGGGTTGTATTCCTTGCACAGTACTATGAGTGCAGGTCTTTGAGGTAGGTGGCCTTCTAGAAATCCATCCCGCTCAATGATTCCAAATCCTTAGCCACAGCTCCTCATTATAGTGAGGTCCGAGCACAGGATAATTTATGTGCTGTTTTCTTTAAGTTCAAAAGTCTTCACAGAATCAAAGTAGTCAGAGTTGCAATGGGTTTAAAAGGTCACCTAGGGCTTCCCTGGTGGCGCAGTGGTTGAGAGTCCGCCTGCCGATGCAGGGCACGCGGGTTCGTGCCCTGGTCTGGGAAGATCCCACATGCCGCGAAGCGGCTGGGACCGTGAGCCATGGCCGCTGAGCCTGCGCGTCCGGAGCCTGTGCTCCGCAACGGGAGAGGCCACAACAGTGAGAGGCCCGCGTACCA
>NW_006790468.1:1770112-1771806 GCF_000442215.2 Lipotes vexillifer | reverse complement strand
CTGAGACTCCCCCGGGATACGGCCCCCGAGACCCTGCCTCTCTCGTGCTGATTCAGATTCGTGATGCAGTCTAAATTAAGATATAAGCATATGCAGCGGCACCTGAGAGTAAAACTGAGTTGCAGGTATGAAAAACACCTGTCTCTCAAGGACCGTCTCACATTATAATCACAGCGTTTACTCCTTTGCTACCATCTGCCTTGCCTAGTGCGAGGTGCTGGTGAGGGAGAGGGAAGGGGAATACAAAGGTGAAAACGACGCTCAGTTCTCATCCTCCAAGCTTATCTCTCTGGTTGGCAAGATAACATGTAAACACATGAAAAGTTAGACAATATCACCAGAGACAAATGTAAGTTCAGGGCAACAGCAGGTCTGTATGAAGGCCCTTCAGGATCACTTGCCCTGTGAAGAAACTGACTGATAAGAGACCAGGGTCAGACGCCATGAGCTCTTACTGGACTGGAGCCAGAGGAAGGCTCCTCGAAGGAGGTGGGGCTGGAGCAGACCCTGGCAGGGTGGAGGGATGAGACCTTCATGGTCAAGGAAGTGATAGCTGCACACACATAGAACCTGTCTGCATGCCGAACGGTGCTGACTTCGGACTTTTCTCCCCGGTAAGAACCGCTGCTCAACATTCTGACCTTATCTCTTGGATAGCAGAATAACGAAGTAGGAAAGTTTCTTTCTGCTTTTCCTCACTGGAGGTTAATCATCCATCAGTAATGTATTCATCTGGTTGACACTGGGCCCATCCCACCATCTTCCACTTGTACCACTCACCTCAATGCACTGTTTTTTCCTTGACATTTATCATTTGTTTATGTGTTTGTATATATGTGTGTGTGCACTTGTTATTAGCATATGCACAGACCACGCTGGGCACGGCTCCATCTACAATTCTTGAAGTTTACTTTCCAGCTTCTGGGCATCATTTGCAATTATAATGCTGTCATAGGCAGAAAAGAGAGAGGCTCATAAGTCATTGTCAGTACTGGTCCCTATTTGCCAGATGAGTTATTTGAACAGTATAGCTGGGAATAATTTGCATCAGATTGTATTTCCTTGTTTTATGTCACTGTAAAGATTTAGCGTCATGGTCACTGTACATAAATATCCTGGAAGCAGTGGGGTATAACTGAATAGCGTAGATTCGTTTGTATTCGGCAAACATATATTGAACACCTATTTCAGTATATGAACTACACTAACTCAGGATATTGGACTGCTGAGGGGCTTTTAATAGTCTCCATAGGTCCCTGAACTTGACCAGGACCCTTCTGGTCACCTGCAGATAAACAGTGCATAATTTCACTTCTAGAGGCTGTTAACTGGAATCCTCGGCATTATCTAATTCCTTGAAATTCCATTAATCAGGTGACTTTCTAATGGGTACGCAGAGCTTTGTGATTACTCAGACTGATGGTTCACCTTATGGGACTTTGCATTCACAAACCGTCAAGTCATAGCCACTAGCTGAGATTAATCTTTGTGATATCAGAACGTGTCTCTGCTAGAGTCACTAGTCTGCTTGCTGTAGGAAGGCCTCCTTTCACCCCCAGAAAGGACAGTGATTTCAAATCCCCAGAAAAGTTAGGAATCATCAGAGACAAATGGATGTTCTATCTCCCCTACGCGCAGCCCTCAAGGATGCCCTGTCTTGTTTCTACTCTCTTTCCCTAAAGCGACTTCCTGTT
>NW_006790468.1:1755845-1770102 GCF_000442215.2 Lipotes vexillifer | reverse complement strand
TTTCCCTAAAGCGATTTCCTGTTTTTGTTCTGTTAATCTGTCTCTATATCCATTGTGGTTAGCTAGCTCAATAGCTACCCTCTAAATATACTTCCACTCCAACACACACACATAATAAATGATAATTTATCATTCATTGTCTTTTTTGCCAGGCATCATGCTATCAATGCAATTATTTACATAATTGTTTCACTTAATTCTCACAAAAATTCCTATGAGGAAGGTTGCTATTTTTAATCCGGTTTTAGGGATGGCTAAACAGGCTTAGGAAAGTGAAGTCACCCAAGGTCACAAGCCCCACAAGAAACCCAGCTAGGACACAATCCCAGGTCTTCTTGAGTCTAACACTCCTACTGCTTTCCTTTACATCAGCTGACCTCGCTCGACCTGGGTTTTCTCTGTTCAGTGAATACCTTATACTAGATTTCCTGACTCCTGACACCATTTGATGTCTCTGTGAAGACAGGTCACTGTCCTTTGAAACTTTAATGTGTTTAGGAGAGGGAACTGAGAAATGTTCTTTTAAAGGCAAAAAGATGAAGGGTGATATCTGTGTTCACAAATAATGCTATGTTTTAAAATAGCTTTTGACAAAAGATCTAAGTGGATGTAGTAATGTAAGAAAAGTCTACGCACTAATCCTTACAGTATTTCTGTAAGTGTGCCCAAGTCAACTCAACGATCCAACACTTCCTCTGTGGTGCTTCTGTACCTGACCTTGTCGGAGGATGAGTACTGCTGGCTGCTACCCAGCACTGGGGTGACCTTTCAGAGGAAATCAGGGGAAGAAAGAGAAGCTGAGCACAGTGCTTCCAAGTCTCCATTTAGAGATGGTGACAGTCAGCTCAGGGGCATCTAAGCAACCCACAAGTTTTCCCTGCATCCAAGTTAGCAGATTCATTTTTTGATTCCCAAATCGTAAAAATGATGTTCTCTTTTTTTTCATCATAATAATTCAGTATTGTGTGTACGTTGTGAAATGATCACAATGCCAACATCTGACACTATACATCCCCCCTCATAATTTTTTCTTTTCTTGTGATACTTTTAAGATCTACTCTCTTAGCAACTTGCAAATACACAAAATAGTGCTATGAACTATGTTCATCATGCTGTACATTACATCCCCAAGTCTTATTTAATGTTCTCTACTGACACTGACTATAGGACAGTGGCTTCATTTGTCATCCAACAGAGAAATCCTGGCCTTGTGCTTATAAATTGAAGTTAACCATCTCGTTTCAGTTTCTTTATACCTAAATATTTTTACCCACATGCATGGGAGCATGACCATTTTCTGATATACTAACAGCAGCTCCTCCTGTGGAAAGACAGTCCACGTAAAATAGTTCAAATAAAGTGTTCAGAGAAATGGGGTTTGGGGGCAGTTACTTTTTCCAGACCTTTCTAAATTCAGTGGTGTAGGTATGAGCAACCTTGGCTTGAAACCTCTGTAATATCCACTTTTAACAATATTAATATACCTTGGATGCAAAGCAGCTCATCACTGAAGGGAGTTTAGCTGCCCACAGGGAGTTCCTGGCTAAGGAAAATACATGAATTGAGGAGAAGTGTGGCGACCCAAGTGCCAGTAACAAGACAAACATCCTCCTGCAAGTCTCGGCTAAGGTAATGGGGGGCTCTTATACACTGTTACTGTCTCAGAACTGACCCTTCTGACCATCATGTTTGGCACCAGAAGATTTAAATGACTTCACAGGTAGTTTGTTACATCTGGATACATCTCATAAATAACAAATTTTAACAACAAATACTGACTTCTGCCTCCCGTGCTTCCGTCAGCCAGTCCACAGCCCCTCTTCATTGCTCCAGGGCCGCTGCGCCTCCCACGCCTCCCCTTGCGCTCCTCCAGCAGTTACACCCCACACAGTCTAGCACTGCTTTCAGCCTGCCTTCGTTGCTCACCAGCAGTTTCCTGTCTACATACTTTGTCTCCCCAGCCGGATTGGAGGTGCCTTGTGGACATGGCCAGTCCCAGACATTTGTCCATCCCATCACAGCACCATCCCATCATTCACCCTTTATCACCGCTTCTGGGTCAGTAAGTCAGTGTTGCTGAAATAGCTATACTGTGCCTTGGCAAAAGTTTCCTGTGGGAAATGGACAGTACCTAGAAAAGAAGGGAAGGATTCATGGAGACGCTGCTTCCGGGATGTTTAGGAGGAACATTATGCATCCACCCACTACTCTACTTATCCTCGCTGGCCTCCCCCATCCGTGAGGAAACCCAGAAGCAGTTGACGTAGGGAAAAGCCTCCTCTCCTCAATTTCTGAAGAAGAAATTGGGCCGCTGGGGGGAAGACGGGGGAGGCTGGTCTTTTCCAAAGGCCCCACCTTACTGGGGTTTCTAGAAGATTTAGGCTGCTGGATTTCTGCTTTGACTGAGACGTGGTCCCTCAGGTCAAGTGGGGGTCAGTCCCTCACCAGACCTCCCTCCTTCCGCTTGCTGTTTGCTCCCTCCAGATGGGCTGAATCCAGGGCATGTGACCCAGAGCCACAGGTACTGACCTGGGTTACAGGCCCCCATGCAAACTCAGAGTCCACTAAAGGGGGAAGGAAGGGGTAGAAAAATGTCTCCACCAAGACGCTGTGAAGGACTGGCTCCCCAGTGGTTACAAAGCTCGGGGAGCAGGGGCGAGATTGGCTCTTGTGCTTGCATCTCCCTGAGGCACCCCTAGCTCAGGGCAGGGGCTTCGGGTGCTGAGCCCACTGGCCCGGGGCCCTGAGACCCCGGGAACAGGACAGGCGAGAGGCAAGGCCCCAGTGGCCCTGGCTGAGTCCAGGCTGAGCCCCTTCGCCGGCCCCTCCTCGGGGCTCAGAGCCGGGCCTGGGGCGGAAAAGCAAACAGGCCCGGGACGCTGCCCTTTGGACCTTTTGCAATTCGCCCGCCCGGCGCTCTTTCAGCTGCAGCCCTGCGCGGGCGGCCTCGTATAAATCGGGCCCGGGCGCCGGCCCCGCATTCCCAAGGCAGGTGCGAGTGCGGAGCGGGTGTGGGTGCGGGTGCGGAGCTGCTGCCTGTGGGCGCCGGTCCCTAAGAAGCTAGCGAGCAGCGCGGAGGCCAGGCCCAGCCAGCGGACGGGAGGGAGCCGCCGCTCAGGTCGGCCATGGGCCCCCCGAGGCCTGCGCTGCTGCCGCTGCTGCTGCTGCTGCTGCTGCTGCTGCTTGCCGCCAGCGCCCGGGCCAGTGAGTGAGCCGCCCCCCCGCCCCCGGCCGCTGGGGCGCCAGGCCAGGGGTGGGGGGCGGAAGCCAGGGCCCGGGCGGGGGCTGGGGCAGCTTGGGCCTGGGTCAGAGGGAGGACGGCCACAGGGTCGGGGGACAGGGGCACAGGACCAGCTGGGTGGCTCCTCCAGACTCAGGTAATGGGAGGGGCTGGGGATTGGGTTCTTCAAAACCTGTTTCCCTCCAAGACACTGAAAGTCCTCTGCAGTTGTCGTCTCCGTCAGACGCTAGGACCCATCTGGAAGGACGGGAAAACCCACAGTTGTCGTTCTCCCTTTCTTACAGGAGACACCGTGCTGGAAAATGTCAGCCCGAGCTGTCCAAGTAAGGCATTTCTCGCTGGGGCAAGGAAGGGCCCACCCCACCCCTCCCCCACCCCCCAGCCAGCGGACGGGAGGGAGCCGCCGCTCAGGTCGGCCATGGGCCCCCCGAGGCCTGCGCTGCTGCCGCTGCTGCTGCTGCTGCTGCTGCTGCTGCTTGCCGCCAGCGCCCGGGCCAGTGAGTGAGCCGCCCCCCCGCCCCCGGCCGCTGGGGCGCCAGGCCAGGGGTGGGGGGCGGAAGCCAGGGCCCGGGCGGGGGCTGGGGCAGCTTGGGCCTGGGTCAGAGGGAGGACGGCCACAGGGTCGGGGGACAGGGGCACAGGACCAGCTGGGTGGCTCCTCCAGACTCAGGTAATGGGAGGGGCTGGGGATTGGGTTCTTCAAAACCTGTTTCCCTCCAAGACACTGAAAGTCCTCTGCAGTTGTCGTCTCCGTCAGACGCTAGGACCCATCTGGAAGGACGGGAAAACCCACAGTTGTCGTTCTCCCTTTCTTACAGGAGACACCGTGCTGGAAAATGTCAGCCCGAGCTGTCCAAGTAAGGCATTTCTCGCTGGGGCAAGGAAGGGCCCACCCCCCCCCTCCCCCACCCCTCCCCCTGCACCTCAGGCCACTTAAGTGCTGTGATGCTGTGATTGGCGTACCCTGCTCTGAGCCCAGGAAGCCAGTTCCTTGAGCCTCTGACCCCCTCCAAGGGGTCTCCGCTCTCTTCTATCCACCCTTCCCGTCTGTCCTAAAAGTTCAGCCTGGGAGTAGGGTGGGGAAGGGACCGTCAACTGTTGGTCCATAGACACTTTAAAGAGACATCTGTCCTGTTTGTCAGGGGCTAATCATTAATTTGAAGCGCAGGAAGGTGAGGAAATGCTGACTTTAACCTTTGTGCAGAAATCCAGATGCCCACCCCTTTGTATTTACCTGACCCCTAGGGGTCAAAGGAGCTGGCCTTGCAGTGGTACCCTGTGTTCTCGCAAGAGCTGGAGGCTGCCCTCTGGTGGAGCAGCACTGCCATCTCGTGGGCATCTGGCATCACTGCATCTGGGCTCAGGACCCAAATGTTCTTTTTCTCAAATTGTTCAGAAAATGCCTCTCACGCCCTGTGGAAACCTCCGGAAATTCCTTCTTGGGGGTTTCTTAAATCAGCCGGATACCCTTAACGCTTAGTGAACTTAGCCTCAGATGTTTGGTATAATCAAAAAGCCACAGAATTATGGTATTTTCAAGCTGAAAAGGCAATGAGAGATATTTGCTTTTATATGCTATCAACTCTTGATTTTCCAGGGAGTCTTTCCTATACTTTCTGAGCCTCATTACTTGACACTCCCTGCCTTGTGTCTCAGATTATATATTCAAGGATTACCAGCTAATTTAAATATTAGCCTCAGCAAAATCATAATGCAGAAGCTAAATCTATAAAGGAAAATTAAGTATAAGCCAAAATCAATTAAAAATAATTTGCGTTTAATTACCATTTTTAATTATCTTTGCCACTATCCCTCTCAGCCCAGGATTGACTGTCCTCGGGCGAGTTATTTCTGCTATGTAGCTGACTGACTTCTCCTCATTGCAGAAGATGCAACACGATTCAAGCACCTCAGGAAATATGTATACAACTATGAGGCTGAGAGTTCCAGTGGAGTCCCCGGGACTGCTGATTCAAGAAGTTCCACCAAGATCAACTGCAGGGTATGAGGGGAGATGGAGGGCCACTGGAGGACCCTGGAGCCCGGGGCTGAGCAAACCAGCTTGTGCCAGGACTGTCGTAATCTCCAAGTGCTGGACTGGCCCTCAGTTTGAAAGTCAGCCACTTTGCTGAGAAGTTGTCTGCCACAGGAAAAAAATTTTACCCACCAGGTTTATTTTCCCATTAGCTTCCAAGATGTAATTAGAATATGTGATCTAGAATATCAGGATTGCAGACCAGAAGATTTAATATGTTGAGAGATGTCCAGCGGGTGAGCCAAGGGAGGTGAGCATCCCAGGAAAGCATTCTGGAGTGCGGTTTTTATCATCTAAGTCAAATAGTATCTGCTACTAAAGACAAAACGGAAAAAAGAAAAAATTTTAAGTGCAATTTGTTCTCAAATAAAACTTTACCTATTGTTGAGACTGACTGTACTCCTATCCATGTTCCTGTGGAACAGACCTGAGGGCCACTATTGGGGTTCGTGTGGGAAAGAGAAGTCAGGCTGGGCCACCCTCTTCTTTCTAGGGTCCCAGCGTCTGTGCTGTCAGATAAGGTAGCCATTAGCCACGTGTGGCTATTTAAATTGAATGAAAGTAAAAATTCAGATTCTTAGTCACACTAGCCACATTTCACATGCCCAATAGGCACCTATACCTAGCAGCCCCCATATTGGATAGTGAGAATATAGAACATTTCCAGCACTGCAGAAACTTCTTTAAACAGTGCTGGATATCAACTAGGGATCTGTTTAAACTACAGCTGCATGCAAAGCTCTGAATAGGCCCTGATAGGTATAGTGGTCTTAGCTTTTTGGTTTTTCTATTTACATTAAGGAAACGTTCGCTGTTGAAAGCAATGATAGCCCTCCTCCTGCCTCCTGGTCTTCTTCCAGACCCTCACTCCTAGGCTGCCTTTCTTCTAGCCAGTTGTACGTCTTTAAAGGGAGTACATTTAGAACCAGTAAAAAGATCTCATCCTTTGCATGCATAGGGAAAACTTCAGAAGCTTGGTACCCTAGGACATGGAGAAGGCCAGAAAGCCCTGGGCTGAGCGGGGATCTGGTGTTCTTGATGGAGAGTCTTAATGTGCTGTTACCCTCTGTTGTCAGGTTGAGCTGGACGTCCCCCAACTCTGCAACTTCATCCTGAAGGCGAGCCACTGCACCCTGAAAGAGGCGTATGGCTTCAACCCTGTGGGCAAGGCCTTGCTGAGGAAGGCCAAGAACTCTGAGGAGTTTGCTGCCGCCATGTCCAAGTAAGACGTGGGCCTGTGCCTTCACATTTCCGAGCTCTGAGTACCGCTGCACGTGTTGTGCACGAGCGGGTGTGTGTGTGTGTCCACTGAGGCATGAATGTGTGTGTTTATGTCGGGCACGTATGTGAGCGTAAGTATTGGTATTCTCTATTCACCATGGATCAGGGAATTGCTGAGTTTTCACAACAATTCAAAAGAGGGAAGCAGTATTTACCCTCCCCTACTGAAGTTCCCCTAATTATCATTTAAATGTGGTTCTAAGAGATCTCACGTTTTAAAACTCCTTGAGACAGTAAAGCTGAGATGGTTTGTTTAAACAAGTGAACTCACGATTAAAGAATGAAACAAGACTACGCCTCGTAGTCTTCAGACAGGGTCCCGGCAGGACTTGCTGTGGCCAAACATGGCAGTGCAGGGCCTGCTCAGCAGAGGACACCAGCTTCAGGGGGTCCAGGGAGAGCTGAGGCCTGAGCTGATCGCCCTCCAGGGCTGGCATTTTGCCAGTGCACACTGACCAGGCCATTCCTGTTGTTTATGACTGGCATCACTTCTGACTGATCGGTGTTCACGTTGTACTGGTTGTTAGATTTTTTTTCTTTTTTCTTTTGGCGGTACACGGGCTTCTCACTGTTGTGGCCTCTCCCATTGCGGAGCACAGGCTCCAGACGCGCAGTCCCAGCGGCCATGGCTCACGGGGCCAGCCGCTCCGCGGCATGTGGGATCTTCCCAGACCGGGGCACGAACCCGTGTCCCCTGCATCGGCAGGCGGACTCTCAACCACTGCGCCACCGGGGAAGCCCTGTTAGATTTTTTTGATCATCCCTGCCTCATCTCCAGATCACAGTTTGTAGTGTCCTGAGTGTGTGCAAATACGGACAGTCATGGATTTGTTGATTTGGTAACATCGGAAACTCCCCGCCCGCCCCCGTGCCCTTCTTTCAGTTTGTTAAACATTAGACTCGGAAGCCAGAATAGGCCTTGATGCTTCTGTCTCTTACCAATACATCTTATTTTATCCAAGACTTAGATGCATCTGAGGGAGTGGGGTGCAGTGACAGAAGGGAGTCATAGTTCCTTTTTGGTCCTTACCCTCCTGCAAAAAAGGACTCCTGCTTTTGGCCACCTCAATGCTTTCCTGTGAGCCTGCATCAGTGTCTGGAATTTTCTGAGAGGATGGACAGCTGTGGGAAACATGCCTGGTCTTCTTTTCTTTACTCTGACTTAACTAGAGCAGGTGCTGCCAGGCCGTGTGAAACCCCCTAAGGAAGTCCCCAAAGAAAGGTCCCTTAGATCAGAGTTGACCCAGGCTTTAGACATAGCCTGAGATCATATAAAAGAGTGAATGAATGTCCAACAGATGTATGGAAAGAAGCTCCAATTCGCCAGTGGTCAGGAAATGGAATTAATGCAACAATGAGATATTTATCACCTTATACCCATAAGACTACAGAAATTGAAAACAGCTATAGCACTTGTTGCTAACAAGCCTATGAGGAAAAGTGTACCCTCATGCACTGCTGGTGAGAATGAGTGCCATTAGTGGATATCTACTATAATTAAAAATACTTGTAGCATTTGACACAGCAATTTCAAATGCTGGGACTCTAGCCCATGAAAAGAAAAGTAGTAATGTGTGACAATAGATGCATAAAAATGTTTATTTCAGTGTTGTTCGTGTGGGAAAAAAAAAAAAAAACTAAAAAATCTAGGAAGAGAAAGTGAATGCCATCAAACAGGGGACTATGAATAAAGTATATATAACCGTAGAATGGAATGTTGTACAACTTTTGAAAAAGAATCTGTTAGAGCACTACCAAATGACTCAGAAGGATTTTCATGGAGTATAATTAAATGAGAAAAGCAAGATAAAGACAAGTATGCATAATACCATCCCATTTGGATAGAACAAGGAACGATAAACTCTTTCTATGCAGGTGTTTTCAGTCCCACTCTTCTATACGGGATTGTCTGAGTGTGGAGATACAAATGGGGGATGCCCAGTAGGTTGTTCTGTGGGGGAGTGTGACCGCAGATACCCGATGTGGGTAGAAAAGAGAGAGAGGATGAGTGAGCCAATCAAAAAAGGAAAAGAAATGAAAGAATACCAAAAGCATACACATATTTGTGTGCTCTTGAAAATATATATATGTGTTGATATGTATGAAGAAAAAATGTAAAAAGAAAATAAAAGGAGGCTACAAAGCCACCCGGCTTATGTCCATCAGGCTCATGGTGGAGAAAGGACACTGAGTGACCACACTCTCTCTGGGACAGGTACGATCTCAGGCTGGCTGTTCCTGAAGGGAAGCAAGTTTTACTTTACCCAGAGAAAGAAGAGCCTAAACACATCCTGAACATCAAGAGGGGCATCATTTCTGCCCTCCTGCTTCCCCCGGATACAGAAGAGGCTAAACAAGCGTTATTTCTGGTGAGAATTTAGAAAGCTGATAACAGTGGCCTTTTGAATGCATCTTCACATATTGGAGCCGGGTCCCACTTATACATCAGGTGGATCGTTGAGTCAGCTGCATGGCTAGTTACACGGGAGGCCCGATATTGGTGTGAAGCACAGTGCCCAGGGCTCGCCCCAGCCTCTGGGCTCACTGAGGGCTCAGCCCACGCAGCCTGAGCAGGTTGGGTCTAACTTTAGAGCAGTTTCTGGGGAGTCCCAACCACCCTACTCCTTTGTTTGATTTTGTTCTGTTTCCACAAGGTATAGCCTCTCTGTGTTTTAAACACAGAAAATAATTGAATCTACTTGCCAGCCTCTTTTAAGAATTTCAGGTTTTGATCGGAGAGAGAATTCAGTTTACTTCAGTCCCACGAACACTTTTGAGCCCTTACTATGTTCTGAGTTCCATACTGCGCTACTTGCAGAGAACTCACTGCTGCATCCTGCAGAGGCCTCTCCTCAGGGAGTTCTCAGGACCTGGGGTGAGAACCAAGACACATATAACACAAGGCAGATTGGAATACGAGCCATAAATGAACAGCAGAGAAAGTGTTCTGCGAGCACAGAATATAAAACCAGCATTGGCTAGGTCCTAGGAGGGCAGGCAGGTATGCCTCAGAACCAGGATCACCTGTAAGTGGTTTTCTCACTCCAGCTCTGGCCGCCCTTGGAACCAGCAATGCCCACGGTCTGTCAAAGAGGATGAAGCTTTCTCCCAAAGCCACGTTGCATCCGCCTTTTCTCCCTGGCTCCTTTCCCAGCGCCCCCCCACCCAAGAACCTAAAGATGTTTCCCCGTGTTGAATACACCAATTGTATCTTTTGCTCCCATAGGACACCGTGTATGGAAACTGCTCCAGTGACGTTACTGTTAAAACAAGGAAGGGAAATGTGGCAACAGAAATATCCATTGAAAGAAACCTGGAGAATTGTGATCACTTCCAGCCGGTTAGCACGGGAGTTAGCCCCCTTGCTTTGATCAAAGGCATGGTGAGTTTCACATCAGCATTGCTATTCACACTGGCAGCAGCCTCTTTATTATTAAAATAATGGAATGTTAGAGCTATAAGGGATCTCAGAGAAAAAGTTCTAGGCAAAGAAAACATAAGGAGCAGTAGCAACTGTGAAGTGTTTATGTTTGGTGGGATGGACAGGCGTGTGTAGGATACCAGGTTATATATACTTTGTGCAGGATCATAGGTCCACTGGGGTAGAATAAGAAGAGTCTATAGCTTGACTCAGCTGTGGATCTGCCGAGTTGTTGCATCCCCTTGTCAAAATGTCAAGTACCAAGCTCTCTTCTCTAACTGAATTTATCTAGTGGTACAGAACCCCCATTCCCCCACCTTCTTCCCTGAAGGTAAATACCTATGGCAGAAGACTCAGGTTCAAGCCCCAGGGACTGATGAAAATGCTTCTCCCCTGATCTCATTCACAGGCCCGCCCCTTGTCAACGCTGATTGGCAGCAGCCAGTCCTGCCAGTACACCCTGGACCCTAAGAGGAAGCACGTGTCAGAAGCCATCTGCAAGGAGCAACACCTGTTCCTGCCTTTCTCCTATAAGTAGGTCACCCTCTGCAGCCTTGATTCATTATTTATGGAGCCAGTAGGAGCTGAATGCTTCTCAGGTGCCCTCTTGCAAGCTAGGCTGTGCCTGGGAGGGCCGTTGTGAAGAGGTACAAAGCAGAGCCCATCCCTGTCCTCCTGTCTCAAGCTAACAGGCAATTTGGTAGGAAGGTCTTAGGCATGCAAAATAAGATGGAACCAACAAAAGATAGCTGAGACCCAGACTTTAAGGGCTATAGATCAGGAAAAACTGGGGATCATTACAGCCTGCCCTGGTTATAAAGGCTTTGCAGAAGATTTGGGAATTGGCATAGAGACTTGTGTATCCAAATCCATTCTGAAAACTGATCAGTCAACTAATGTATATTGAGTAACTGCAATAGTCTTGGCACTGTGCTGTGGGAGGTGCAAAGGAATTTCAAAGCACGTTAGTCCATTCCCTCTGGGCGCTCCGGAATGGTGGAGGGTGTAAGGTACATAGGTCCTTCTGGTGGAAGGACAGCCAGCATGACCAGAAGGAGGTGGTACTGTTCACCAGGGGGATCAAGGACAGTTGGCTTTTTTTTTTAATTGGAGTATAGTTGCTTTACAATGTTGTGTTAGTTTCTGCTGTACAGCAAAGTGAATCAGCTATGCATATACATATATCCCCTCTTTTTTGGATTTCCTTTCCATTTAGGTCACCACAGGGCACTGAGTAGAGTTCCCTGTGCTATACAGCAGGTTCTCATTAGTTATCTATTTTATACATAGTAGTGTATATATGTCAATCCCAATACCCCAGTTCATCCCACCCCCCCTCCCCCCTTGGTATCTGTCTGTTTGTTCTCTACACCTGTGAAGGACAGTTGGCTATAACTATGGGTTGAAAGGTGAGCAGAATTTGGGTAGAAGCAGAGGTGGAGGAAACATTCAACATGAAAAGAACAGAATGGTCTGGGGAGCTGGCCACTGATGACATGATGTGCCTCCTTTGTTACCAGGAATAAGTATGGGATGATGGCACAGGTTACACAGACTTTGAAACTTGAAGACACACCTAAGATCAACAGCCGCTTCTTTGATGAAGGTAAGACTTTATGTGCACCTGGTTGCCAGGGCTGGGAAATCTGCCCACAATGTACCAACCATGGCTTAGCTCCTTGCTGGGCCCGATGAAATGTCTGCTGGTGATGAGGTCATGGGCTCTAGTGTTCTGGCTGTGGGCCATTCTACTGAGAAAGCACATTCACTTCAGAATGTCAGGTGGCAATGGGATAAAGGAAAGGGAGTTCCCCAGAGCTACCTGGGTTTTTGTAAGTAGGAAACTGGTCTCCTAAGTCAACCTTTGGTAGATCTGACAACCTCATACACCCCATGATAAGGCCTGGGGCCTAGACAGTGTGGGGCAAGTGAGAGAGACCCTCAGGGTCAGGGATCAGTCTTTAGAGCTGAAAGGAACTATAGAGACCTCTAGTCCAACCCCAGCCCTGCATGTGTCGTGTACGTGAAGCTGTCGTATGTCTTACCTCGTTGTTCTCAGCAGCCTGTGACATCAGGTGGTAGCAACGTGTGCTTTTATACCCATCAGAGGGGAAAGGGACCCAGAGAGAGGCTTAGTGATGTGTTCACAGTCACAGACTATTAGAGGTGGTGAAAAATAGGCCTCCAGGTCTACTCGAATCTAAGTGGACTCCTTCCACTGCACCATATTTCCGTGCTGATTCACCTGCCTCCCTGGCACAGGTGAGAGCAGGGTGATGGAGGGGACACAAAAGCGTCTTCCCCTCCCCCACAAACTGCCATTAGATCCCGCTGGAAGAAAGGGTGGGCGAGCAGCAGTGAGTCAGCTTCAGCTGTTGCCACATCAGCAGCAGCGCCTCCTCACCAGGTCTTTTAGGCAGAAAGGTTATCCGATACCAGAGTCACAAAAGCCTGGATTCAGTTCGAGCTCTGCCTCTCACACCCAGAAAGGTCTTGGGCAAGGTGAGTGGCTCGCTTCTGGGTCTTAGTTCCCTTATCTTTATTTTTTTTATTTTTTATAAGTTTATTTATTCTATTTATTTATTTTTGGCTGCATTGGGTCTTCGTTGCAGTGCGCGGGCTTCTCATTGAGGTGGCTGCTTCTCTTGTTGTGGAGCTCGGGCTCTAGGCGCATGGGCTTCAGTAGTTGCAGCACGTGGGCTCAGTAGTTGTGGCTCGCCGGCTCTAGGCGCACGGGCTTCAGTAGTTGTGGCGCACGGGCTTAGTTGCTCCACGGCACGTGGGATCTTCCCGGACCAGGGCTCAAACCCCTGTCCCCTGCATTGGCGGGTGGATTCCTAACCACTGCGCCACCAGGAAAGTCCCCCCTTATCTTTAAATTGAGGAATAATACTACCCTCAGGGAGAGTGTGATGAGTCAATGAAAACACTGAAGTCAGACCCCTAGCACAGAGCCAGATAGATACGTAATGGGCATCAAGTACAGTACTGGATAGTTTTCTTTTCTTTTCCTCTTTGCTGACCCCTCCTTGATCTCCAGTTTCCAGTAGAAAGATGAGGGTGAGAAGCAGAGTTAAGCCAGCTCAACCCCCTGTCCCCTGCATTGGCGGGTGGATTCCTAACCACTGCGCCACCAGGAAAGTCCCCCCTTATCTTTAAATTGAGGAATAATACTACCCTCAGGGAGAGTGTGATGAGTCAATGAAAACACTGAAGTCAGACCCCTAGCACAGAGCCAGATAGATACGTAATGGGCATCAAGTACAGTACTGGATAGTTTTCTTTTCTTTTCCTCTTTGCTGACCCCTCCTTGATCTCCAGTTTCCAGTAGAAAGATGAGGGTGAGAAGCAGAGTTAAGCCAGAATCCCTCTGACACATTCCTCCTTCCAGGTGCCGAGGCGGTGGGTCTTGCCTTTGAGAGCACCAAGTCCACATCACCTCCAAAGCAGGCCGAGGCCATCGTGAAGACCCTCCAGGAGCTGCAGAAATTGCATGTCTCCGAGCAGAACGCCCAGAGAGCTAACCTCTTCCATAAACTGGTGACTGAGCTGCGAGCCCTCAGCAACGAGGCAGTCACATCCCTCTTGCCAAAGCTGATCGAGGTGTCCAGGTATTTCTTGAATGGTCGCAGCTCAATCTTTCATAGATTATACACCTGTGGTAGCTGGCTGAGACCTGGGCAAAACAGAGAATCTCAGGGACCATTGAAATTTCAACCCAGGTAATCAATTAGTCAGTTAACGTTTACTGGATAGAGACGTATCAGCTAAGGTGTCTAGAGTTCCGTGGTTAAAACACACATACACACATTGCATCCAAAGCAGATACATATTTGTGTATTAAGACAGGAGGGAAATATTTCCCACGTTTTGATGTGTATCTTCTAATTCCTAGTTCTATAATGGGTACCCTGGAGTGTTTGAGAGAAGAAGAAGTCTGTGCTCTCTGGAAGCCTATAGGCTGGAGGAGAGAGAACTCAGGCAAACAAAATAATACCGTGCCTTGTCTTTACTCCAATGCACTCACTGTTAGTGCTGTGAAGACCAGAGAACGGACTGAAGACTGGATGAGTGTTTGCCTGGCATGTTCTGTGTTCTGACCAAAGGATGACAGACCTTTCTGGATGTTGAGTCCAGGGGGTCCTTCTTCAGACTTTGCTCCGTGGTGCTTCTCCGGTGGATAATGCTTATAGGGAAGGCTTTCTGGTTCTAGCGATCTGAGTTAGATTTTGGAAGATGGCTGGATTTGGATTGCGAATAAGGGGAATAAGGGCATTCC
>NW_006790468.1:1726863-1755815 GCF_000442215.2 Lipotes vexillifer | reverse complement strand
GGGAAGATGGCTGGATTTGGATTCCGAATAAGGGAAATAAGGCCATTCCTGACAGAGGGAACACCATGGGCCAAGGATATTTTAGCTGCCTAGAAGGTGATGTTTATAACTTTCTCTGCCCTTTTCTTCTCAGCCCCATCACTTTACAAGCCTTGATTCAATGCGGACAGCCCCAGTGTTACACTCACATCCTCCAGTGGCTGAAAAGTGAGAAAGCCAACCCCCTTCTGATAGATGTTGTGACCTACCTGGTGGCCTTGATCCCAAACCCCTCTGCCGAGAGGCTGCGAACAATCTTTAACATGGCAAAGGAGCAGCAGAGCCGGGCCACATTTTATGCTCTGAGTCACGTGATCAACAAGTGAGTTTTACACTGGTTCTCCTCGTAGGAGCTAAGGAAGACCCTGCTTCTCTGTATTAAGTTTGTATCCTCCCTCCACTTTCAAATTATGATGCTTACTCCTTTGTTTTTCTACTGCTCATTTTGAGAGTAATGATTTGAAATAAGAAATCAGCAAATCAGCAAAGTGTATATTTTAAGATAAATCTGGCTATGCTCGCTGAATCCTACCTCTTATTCTGTAGCTATCATAAGACAAACCCTACGGGGACACAGGACCTGCTGGAAATTGCTGATTACCTGTCGGAACAGATTCGCAATGACTGCACTGGGAACGAAGATCACGTCTACTTGATTCTGAGGGTATTTTCACTTTTTTGTCTGAAATGCAGTTTTCCTGTACACCCCTCACTTCTTCTGTGCCCTGATTCCCTCTTGTTTCTTTTCAATGCAGGTCATTGGAAATATTGGTAGAACCATGGAGCAACTAACCCCAAAACTCCCATCTTCAGTCCTGAAATGCATCAAAAGTAAACAGCCATCACTGCTGATTCAGAAGGCTGCCATCCAGGCCCTGCGGAAAATGGAGCTTAGAGACGAGGTAAAGTCCACAGAAGAGGACTGAAGGTGAAAAGTTTATTCAGACTGACAAGGATTTGGAATGAGAGTCTAAATCTCATCGTTCTAGTGACTTTATTCTACTGCTTTTTAATTGCAACTTTCAACACACCTGGTGACTGCCTAGCAGTAATGTGGACGTGAGAGAAATATTGGAGCTTGTTGCTACTCCAGCAGGCGGAGTGTGAGCTGTTCACTATATGCTGTCCTCCCGCCAGACTGACCATCGTTCCCATCTTGGGAAAACATGTCTGATTTTTCCCCAGTTTCCCTAGACTAGGATAGTCAAACTGGCCCCAGCAAGTGGCAGTGACTCCAGAGCTTTGCAGACAACCTGACTTACTTATTAGCACCAAATTCTCACTGTCCCTTCCCACCTTTATCCTCATATTGAGATAATTTATGTTAAAACAACTTTATCTTCAGTTAGTGGCAGATCTCCGACAAGTTGTAACTTGGCCATAACTTGTGTATTTTAATGCAGTTGAATTCAATATGCATTTGACAGGTGTCTTCTGAGAACCCTTCCTTGAGCTGGTTGCTCTGGGGGGAACACAGGCAAGAAGGTTCAGTACCAGCGTTCGAAGGATTCTTAGAGAGAAGTTCAACTTGCGCATAATAAGACCAGGCACGTTTGCCAGGCATGTTCTGTGTTCTGACAGTGATAACAGTCTCCTCTTTTGGCTACAGGTCCGGGAAGTCCTACTTCAGACTTTCCTCAATGACACCTCTCCGGGGGATAAGCGACTGGCTGCCTATCTCATGCTGATGGGCGGCCCTTCCCAGTCAGATATTAACAAAATCACCCAACTCCTCACACGGGAAAAGAATGAGCAAGTGAAGAACTTTGTGGCTTCGCACATCGCCAACATCTTAAACTCAGAAGAGCTGTATGTCCAGAAGTGAGTGAAGTCATCCCCATCTGCCACAGGGGCCTGAAATTCCAAACCTCGATTCTGATTTAGCCGCTGCCTGCCCTTCATACATTGTTCTTTCTTCTGGAACAAACATCTGGGTGAAAGGGTGGCAGATCTGAGCCAAGCTCTTGGGGCAGACGAAACCCAAATAGTTTGGTAGCGATTGGAAACCCATATTTACTTGGGGGTGGAAGAGTAACGTGATGTGTGTCGGCTCACAATATCCTCCTCTTCATCCAGGTTGAAAAAGTTAGTGGAGGAAGCTCTGAAAAAATCTCAACTTCCAACTGTCATGGACTTCAAAAAGTTTTCGCGGAACTATCACCTTTCCAAATCTATTTCTCTTCCATCACTCGACCCAGTCTCAGGCAGAATCGAAGGGAATCTTATATTTGATCCAAGTAATTATCTTCCTAAAGAAAGCATGCTGAAAATGACCCTCTCAGTCTTTGGATTTGCTCCAGCTGACCTCTTTGAGGTATGTGTGAGATTGAAGCAGAGTCTTATGCTTTCTAGGCCATTCTGTTCTGCATCATAAACATAAAGTCAAGGGAGCCGTGAGCCAGCTACAGAGGAACAAGAATCATCAGGCAGTGGTACCATCACTTCTTTCCCTCCTCCCTCACCTTCCTGCCTCCCCACTAGGGGCCATCTGAAGCATGACTCCTTATATGAGTGGAAATGCAGATGTCTCAGAGAAGCCCTTAGACCCCAAATCCAAGGAAGTGCATGGGCTGCACAGTCAGACGGCTCTGGTTCAAACCCCAAGCCCACTCGCAACTCTGAATCTTTGGTTTAACTATTTATGCTCTCTGAACCTTAGCTGCCTCTTCCAGAAAACAGGCATGTGAGAAGTTCTGCCTGTCAAGATTCTGGTGAGATTTAAATAAGACAACTCACGTGGAGTGCTAAGCTCAGCTCCTGCCCTGTAGTAGTCACCGAATACTTGATTAATGAATTGGGCATAAAGAGGGGCATGGAAGGCTGACAGACAACAGAGAAACATGATGGCATTTTCTTGCCTGATTTTCTTTCTCAGATTGGTCTGCAAGGAAAAGGCTTTGAGCCAACACTGGAAGCTCTTTTTGGGAAGCAAGGATTTTTCCCAGACAGTGTCAACAAGGCTTTGTACTGGGTTGATGGTCAAGTTCCTGATCATGTCTCCAAGGTCTTGGTGGATCACTTTGGCTACAACAGAGATGATAAACGTGAGCAGGTATGTTTCTGTTAAGTATCGTCTCAGTGAAAGCTTTGGGTTTCAATGCGAAAACATTCTTGTCTAAGCCTGGAAGTCACCAAGGTACTATCTAACTGAAGTGACAACTGTGGCTACTAAACCAGTCCAGTGAGGATAAAAGCCAGTATCCTCTGTAGGTGTGGGCCTCCTGGAGATTCAGTCTACCCACATCCAGACTCATTAGAGGCCTCTCTAACATAGTTAGAGGCTCTCTAACATAGAGTTCATAGTAGTGTGAACTCTGGGGCATGGGTTTGAAATCTAACCTCACTCTCTTCAAGCTCTGCATACCTGGGCAAGTTGCTTGATGTTATGTCTGTTTCCACATCCCCAGATTGCTAATAATAATCCGTGCCCTTCACGAGGATATTTAAAGACTAAATGAACTGAAGCATGTAAAAAGCGAAGCAAAGTGCCTGACTCTTATATTGATTACTCAAGAAGCAGATAGTATTATACTCTTTAATTTCATATTTTCATTATTAATAACTACTTTCTCTGGCTCTCACCCACACCAGTGCACTAGCTTATGGGAGCACAGTCGTCTTTGAAGCTAGCATAAGCCTCCACTTAAGGAGTAGAAAATAGATTGTATGATCTGGAGCTTCTTATGCTTTAGCTTTTTGCTACCCAAAGCGTGGTCATCATTGGCATCACGTCAAAGCTTGTTAGAAATGCGGGTTCTCAGGCCCTACTGGGCTCTGCTGAATCAGAACCTGCATTATAACGAGACCCCCAAGGAACTGGTGTGCACATTTCCATTTGAGAAGCAGGGCCATAATTTACTCCTTCACGCTCGCAAATGGTCCCACCTCCGTCTTCTAATTTACTTACCTCCACTTGAGGCTGAGGGTCTTTGATCTGTTTGGAGCCTTTCAATCAATCACTCTTTTCTTCCTCAATGCCTAAGCATCAGTCTATGGAATTCTTATCTCTAAGAACTTACCTAGATAAGAACTTACCTAGACCAGGTGTTTTTCAAGCTTTTGGCCAATGTATATATAACGGCCATGCCTTCCCAAGAAACCCCTAGTGTTTTTGCCTCGTCAAAGGAGAGAGGGAGTAAGCAGGGGAGGGGTTGGCAGACAGAGGGTCTTCTAATCTTGGGGAGCCGTTGGGATCCTGGTGTCCTGGAGAGCAGAGATTCCCCCTTACTATGCCTACATCATTCAAGTTAAGAACACAGTGGAAGCGCCGCTGTCCCTGAGCATTCTTTGTCTCAGTCTGGAGGAGCTATCTACCTTTTGATAAAAGGTGGGAGCCTGATTTCAGTGTCTGCCCTGTGCCCCCGCCTTGAGCATTTGTGTTTAGGCCCATCACGGCTGCAGCAGGTAGGTCCCACATCTAAATCTATGGGTGTGTGTTTGACAACACTCACACCTCACTAGACATTTTCTTGTTAAAATCTCAGGACATGGTCAACGGAATTATGCTCAACGCTGAGAAGCTGATCAAAGATTTGAAATCCAAAGACTTCCCAGAAGCCAGAGCCTACCTCCACATCTTGGGTGAAGAGCTTGGCTTTGTCAAGCTCCAGGACCTCCAGCTCCTGGGGAGGCTGCTGCTGAGCGGTGTCCGTACCCTGCAGGGGGTCCCTCAGATGGTAAGTGGGCCAGGCCCCGTCATAGGGTGGCTCCTTTTAGATCTCCCAGGCTCCCTTAAGATCCCAGCCACACAAACCAGAGAAAGTGCTTGTACTTCCTTCAGAGAGGCAGGTTCATCTTGAATTTCAGTGAAGAAGATTCTTGGATCTTAAGGAATTGATAACATTTAGAAATTAAGCTATTCATCATGTTAGATGTATCTTTTAATAGCGTTCATTAGTTCATCCGGCAAACAATGTTAAGTGTCTCCCTCTACCTACCTATGCTACAGGTTCCTTTTAATATTGAAATGATGCAGTGATTATGAAACAACATATGTGGAAAACTGTAATCCACTATCTAAATATGAACTATAGGTTTTTTTTTTTAAAAGATTTATTTTTTTTTTATCTTTGGCTGCGTCAGGTCTTAGTTGTGGCACACGGGCTCTTCGTTGCGGTGAGCGGGCTTCTCTCTTCCTTGTGGCACATGGGCTTGAGCCTTGAGCCTACATGTGGCGTGTGGGCTCCAGAGCACGTGGGCTCTGTAGTTGTGGCGTTTGGGTCCCAGAGCGCATGGGCTCTGTAGTTTGCAGCACACAGGCTCTCTAGTTGAGGTGCGTGAGCTCAGTAGTTGTGGTGCGCGGGCTTAGTTGCACCACAGCACGTGGGATCTTAGTTCCCTGACCAGGGATTGAACCCACGTCCCCTGCATTGTAAGGCAGATTCTCTACCACTGGACCACCAGGGAAGTCCCTATAGTTTTTTATAATTATTATTTTATTAAAAAGGGAGAAAATCTCCAAGTATACTCCCTAGGATATAATGAATAATAATGTGGCTTTAATAAAAGAGATCTCAAGTTATTTTGCAGATGTGTTATAAAGAACAAAGAACAATGCATACTTATATGTACATCACCTAAATAGCTCATCAGTTTTGTTTTTTTATTATTTTTTAAATTATTTATTTATTTATTTATTTGGCTGTGCTGGGTCTTAGTTGTGGCCTGTGGGATCTGCATTGCGGCGTGCGGGATCTTTTAGTTGCAGCATGCGCACTCTTTGTTGCAGCATGTGGATCTAGTTCCCTGACCAGGGATCGAACCCGGGCCCCCTGCATTGGGAGCACGGAGTCTCAGCCACTGGACCACCAGGGAAGTCCCAGCTCATCAGTTTTTAAAAATTGGTTTTACCGTAATATATCGTGCTGCAAGTAAACCCTCATTTACATTTAGACTCCAGAAAATCAGAATTAAGCCATCCTATGCAGTGATATTTAAAGTTCTTAAATCTCAGAGGCCCAGAAATATTCTGAAATGCCTTCTAAATCACCAGTTGAAAACAACATGATATTTACACAGGGCAATTTTTTGTATCCCAGTATGTTGAAATCAATGATCATTCATCTTTACTTATTAAACTATTCAGCTAATTAAAATATGCTGGTCCCTTCCTTTCTGGATAAAGAAGAATAACCACTGTCTAATGGGGGGGGGGGTGTCGCATTTCACAAAGCCCACTTTGATGAGGCGTACTTTTCGTCTACCCTGTCGGATCTACAGATTAAAGAGCTCGTAAGGAAAGGTTCAATGGGTGACTTGTTTCTTCACTACATCTTCATGGACAATGCCTTTGAACTCCCCACCGGACTTGGATTACAACTGCAGGTGTCCTCCTCTGGAGTCATCACTCCTGGAATCAAGGCTGGAGTGAAACTGGAAGTAGCCAGTGTAAGACTCCGTCCACTTTTTCCTTCTGTAGGTTGTTCTTTTCCTCCAGGGTGGGTGTCTTGTGCAATTTAAAAAATGTGTTTCCAGTTCAAGACGAAGTTCATCACCATTGGAATCACCTCATACACTTTTACGACAAACGTCAGGCTTCCACTAGGATGCACCACCTTGCTACTTCTGCTGGGGCACAGCAGCAGCATGAGAACTCAGCTGTTTCTGTCGTCCTTGTGTCTTGTTATGCTTCAAGTTAACTTGGGCACTTCTTATTCCTGGGTATCAGTCTGGCCCTGGAGGACTGAGAACTTGGCTTTTCCTCCTACAAACGGATCTCAGTAACGTTTCCTCTGGTGTGAGCCATCCAGAGATATTTGCCCAGGGGTGGGAAGGATGGTTGATCTGACTGCAGGGGACTGAGGTTATTTAACAAAGCTGAATAGGTTGTTTTGTGACTTACAGATACAGGCAGAACTGGTGACAAAGCCGTCTGTGTCTGTGGAGTTTGTGACAAGTATGGGCATCATCATGCCGGACTTTGCTAGGAGTGGGGTCCAGATGAACACCAACTTCTTCCATGAGACAGGCCTGGAGGCGAGAGTAGCCCTGAAAGCTGGGCAGCTGGAGTTCATCGTTCCTTCTCCTAAGAGGCCAGTCAGGCTGTTCAGTGGCAGGTAATTCTTTCAGTTAGATCTGATGAGCCAGTTTGAAAGAAGGAATTCTGACTACAGGGTTTGGCCAGGCTAGACAGCTGATTGAGATAATTCAGGCCCCAGTGGACCTGGGGCGGGGGGTGACTGGAGGGAGAGAAGGTACTGGATTACCTATTTTTAACCTGGCCTAGACTCAGTATGTAATTACAGTTTCCTTGACTTTTCACATTTTACTAAGATGAGACTTAAGACCTACTGATTAATTAGTTGCTGTTAGGTTGTGTTTTCTTGTTGTTTGTTTTGAGAATGAAGACGCACTAGCTATAGAGAAGTCATCTTTGGGAAACGGGTATTTTTCCCAGGAAAACCACCAAAGGACATACTGATCTGCAGTGGCTAGTTCAGCGCATAAAGCACGGAAGTCCTACTCTCCTGATTATGGGATGCTGCCTCCTATCGAGAGCTCCATTTTCAATGAAATCTTCAAACATTGATTTACCTTAGTTTCCATATTTTGGACACATTAATTTGTCCATTCAAATATAGTGAGGCAAGCAGTGACTATCAAGTGAGGGCTCGGTTAGAGGAAGCAGGAGAGGACCATGAAATTACGTATCACGGAGCCTGTGGCAGTTAGGGAAAATCTTCTGAAGAAAGCCACACTTGAGCCGATCCCTGGAAGCTGTGTCGGAGTTATGCAGACAGAAGAGAAAGGAATGAGTGTTCCCAGGCAAAGAGAAAAGCACGTGAAATGGCCTGCAGGAAAAATGATACGGTTTGGGAACTACAAGAAATTCCATGAGGTCAAGTACACGGGGAACACGGGGAGAGAGGAAGTGAGAGGCTGGCAAGGGTCAGCCTTGTGAGCCGTCTTGGGAGACTGGGCTCTTCTGAAGGCAAAAGGGTTTCAAGTGGGAGCATAAGTAAAATAAGGTCGGTGCTTTAGAAAACTCTGACTCCAGAGCGGGAAATGGGTGGAAAGGAGGCACGACTGGCAACAGGGAGACCAGTCAGGAGCCTGTTCCAGTCACATACAGGAGGGAGACGATAGCGGCCACACCCGATAAGGGCCAGGTTGACAGACAAGTGAGCCAACCCCAGAAATCCTTAGGAGGTAGAAACACAAGTACTTGGTGATTGACTGACTGAATATGGTGGGCGTGGGGGGGCAGAGAAAGAGGCAAGAGGAGTCAGGGGTGCCCTTCACTGAAATAAGGACTAAAGAGGAAGAGCAGCTGGTGTGGGGGACAGTGACGAAGTCTATTTTCAACACGCTGCACTGGAAGTCCTGTGAGACAGCCGACGAGAACACCCAGCTGTCAGCGGACCGGTGGGTCTGAGCTCAGTGAAAAGGTTTCAGCTCTGAATACAGATCTGGGCATCACTGGCACATAGCGGCGGTTGAAGTCCAGCAGTGATTAGTATAGAGTAAGGCATGAGGGACTAGGGCAGAAACAGGCAGAACAGACACACGAGAAGGGGAGAGGAATAAGCAGCAACGAGTGAGAAGGGGTGACCAAAGCCGTAAAGGGGCCCAGAAGCCCAGGAGTGGCCACGGGGTGGATCACCCCATAGACAGGCCAACGCTGGCACGTAGGGTCCCAGCCCACCAGCAAACGTTGGTCTTAGGGCACCCCCTAAGATGAGGAAACAATGCTGAGAAAAGAACACGATATATCAAAGATCCTTTCATCCTTGGATGAAATCAGGACATTGTTGAACTTTCTGGCACTTACTAATTTTTTAAGTACATACTTGGGAGGAGGAGACCATAATCTTTTCAGGGGTCTCGGACTCAGACGTCTTAATCTGGCCATAAGTGAGCAACTCTACTGAATGCTTCCAAGAGATCAGGGAAGACAAAGCCTCAAAATGTCCTTTGGAGCTGATTGGAGCTGCTGATGAAAGCAGTTCCAGAAGCACCATGGGGGTGAAAGTTAGATCCCTGTTCAGTGAGATGGGTGTTGAAAGGAAGTGAAGACTGCAAAGGCAGACAAATTTCTTGATTGTGAGGGAGACAAGAGGGGGCTAGCAGGGAAGGAAAGGGGTGTGTGTGTGTGTGTGTGTACGTGTGTACGTGTGTACACACACACAGTGGGAGAAGAGACTTGAGCATGTTTAATGCTGGTGGAAAGAAGCTAGTAGACAGAGATTTCAGATGAAAGAGAAGCAGGACACCTCTTATCCACACTTTAGGGAGGAAGGGGCAGCCCTGAGATCAGATCCCAGTGATCATTACTGACCCCTCCGAGCCTCTTTCCTCTGTAAAAGGAGACTCTTAATGCCCACTGTTGTGGAAATTACAGATAACAAATGTGATGAACTTAGTGCAACGTCTTAGTGCAAGTTGTTTCGGGAAACATAAGAGTCACCGTGATTGTTAGCCTTGTTGATGTTCTTCTTACTATTCTTTGTTTGTGAGTAAATCAAAGAATCTGAGGTGGGTGTGGACAGAGGGGAGACAGAGGGCAGGATAAGGGGGCGTTTGTGCTGGGAGAATCAGTGATGTTCATTTCGGTCCATGACTTGAAGATAACTCAGGTTTTTTCTTCCTTCACCAGTAACACATTGCATCTGGTGTCTACCACCAAAACGGAAGTGATCCCACCTCTCGTTGAGAACAGGCAGTCCTGGTCAACTTGCAAGCCTTTCTTTATTGGCCTGAACTACTGCACCACGGTCGCTTATTCCAACGCCAGTTCCACAGACTCATCTTCCTACTACCCGCTGACTGGGGACAGCAGGTCAGAGATGTCTCAGTGTCCCCACCCAGCACGTGCTTACCTCCTACCTTATGGCAACCGAGCAGGGCCAAGAAAAAACGCTGTGTGTTGTAGATGTCGCATCACCAGCCTCAGGAATTTGCACTGTCCTTTGGTTATTTAGAACAGTTGTCCTTTGCCCAACACACCTGAAGGGTACCTACCTAACCTTTGAGTCTAGGGCTGGGCATCTTCATAGGTGGGTAGGAGTGGGGCGGTGCTGGAAGGTGAGGCGTCATGACCCCTAAGGGAGGTCTTTGCTCAAAAAATAAACAACAAGGGACTTCCCTGGTGGTCCAGTGGTTAAGACTCCACGCTTCCAGTGCACGGGGCACAGGTTCGATCCCTGCTCGGGGGACTAAGATCCCACATGCAGCACAGTGCAGCCAAAAAATAAAATAAAATAAAATAAAATAAGAGTTACAGGACAAGTCTTATCCTTGTTCTCAGCTCTGCTGACACAACCAACCAACTCCTGGCTTGTCCAAAACCCCAGGCACCCTGGGATCTGTCTGCCCTTGCCTTGGGCTTTCGGAGGGACTGAAAGGGATCGTAAAGATCATCGTTAGTTAAGGACAAGAAACAATGTTAAATAAGGACCAGATTTTTGTTGCAGTTGAGGCTGACTTGTTTTGGGGACGTTGTCACCATCATGAAAGCTCTAACATTATGCATCGCACGCGTTGTAACATCTTTAGATTTGAACTGGAACTGAAGCCAACAGGAGAAGTTGAGCAGTATTCTGCCAGGACATTCTACGAACTCCAGAGAGACGGTGAAGCTTTGGTGGACATGCTGAAGTTTGTAACTCAGGCAAAAGGCAAGTGCCCAGAAAAGGGTCCCTCTGTCTCTGCCCTCGGTCTCAGGTCCAGGACTCACAAGCAGAATATATTTAACTTAACGTATTTAACAAATATTTACTGAGTGCCAGGTAAGTGTCAGGCCTGTTCTGAGAGCTGAGGCTAGAATAGTAAACAGTGGAGATAAAGTCCCCATCCCTGTGGAGTTTATAGTAAACAACCAAACAAGTAAATATTCAGAAAGTCAGATTAGTGCTGGGGAGAAGAATAGAGCACAGAGGGGTCTAGGGAACGTCAGGAGTGGCAGCAAGGAGGGAGGATGGGGGGAGCCAGTGCCATTTGGAATGATAAGGGAAACCCTCACTGGTAAAGGGAGCATAAAAAAGAGACCTGAAGGAGGGAAGGGGATAAGCCATGTGGAAAGAGCGTCACAGGCTGAGGGGCGAGCTGGTGCAGAGGCCCTGAGGCAGGTGCATGGCTACTGTGTTTGAGGAAAAGAAAGGAAGCCAGTGTGGCTGAAGCAGGGAGATCAGGGAGGAAAATGGTAGATGAAGTCAGAGAGGTAGGGGGTTGTGAGGGAAGGATAGTCTTCTAGGCTGTGTACGGATGTTAGTTTTCACGATGAGTGAAGTAAGAAGCTACTATTTGTTTTTAATTGAAGGATGCTTGATTTAAAATGTTGTGTTACTTTCAGGTGTACAGCAAAGTTGTTCACTTGTACATATATACATATTCTTTTTCAGATTCTTTTCCATTATAGATTATTACAAGATACTTACTATAGTTTCCTGTGCTATACAGTAGACCCTTGTTTATCTCTTTTATATCTAGTACTGTGTATCTGTTCATCTCAGACTTCTAGTTTACCCATCCACCCCCTTTCCCCTTTAGTAACCATAAGTTTGTTTTCTATGTCTGTGAGTCTGTTTTGTAAATAAGTTCATTTGTATCATTTTTTTTTTAGATTCCACATGTAAGTGATAGCATATGATATTTGTCTTTCTCTGACTTACTTCACTTAGTACAATAATCTCTAGGTCCATCCATGTTGCTACAAATAGCAGTGGTTCATTCTTTTTCATGGCTGAGTAGTATTTCGTTGTGTGTATATACCAGATCTTCTTTATCCATTCATCTGTTGATGGACACTTAATGCTTCTTCCATGTCTTGACTATTACAGATAGTGTTGCTGTGAACATTAGGGCTCATGTATCTTTTCAAATTAGAGTTTTTGTCTAATTTGGATATATGCCCAGGAGTGGGATTGCTACATCGTATGGTAAGTCTCTTTTTAGTTTTTTAGGAAACCTCCATACTGTTCTCCATAGTGGCTGCACCAATTGACATTCCCACCAACAGTGCAGCAGGGTTCCCTTTTCTCCACACCCTCTCCAGCATTTGTTACTTTTAGACTTTTTGATCACGGCCATTCTGACTGGTGTGAGGTGATACCTCATTGTACTTTTGATTCGTGTTTCTCTAATAATTAGCGGTGCTGAGCATCTTTTCACGTGCTTGTTTGACATCTGTATGTCTGTTTAGTTCTTCTGCCCATTTTTTGATTGGGTTGTTTTTTTTGATATTGAGCCGTGTAAGCTGTTTGTATGTTTGGAAATTAAGCCGTTGTTGGCCGCATCATTTGCAAGTATTTCCTCCCAGCCTGTAGGTTGTCTTTCCGTTTTGTTTATGGTTTCCTTTGCTGTGGTTATAAGTTTGATTATGTCCTATTTGTTGATTTTTGAAGAAGCTACTGTTTGATTTATGTTTATGTTGAAGAAAGACTTGAGGGGGACAAGAGCAGAGAGACTAGTATGTAGGCCGTCACAGTAATCCAGGCCAGAGACGGTGGTGCTTTGGGTTGGAGTGGTGATGGCAAAGGCGGTTGGACTCGGCCATGTTTTGAAGATTGGGCAGACAACAATCTGCTGATAACAGTAGATGTTCAGGGTGAGAGAAAAAAGGCCATCAGGACGACTTGAAGTTTTTGGCCTGAGCAGCTAAAAAACAGGGCTGCCACATCCTGAGATGGAGGCGCAGGTTTTAAATGTTCACTTTGGAAGATTTTTTATGTAGGAATAATATGTCACAAAATTCAACAAGGAAAACAAAACCCGCAGGAAAGGGGGGCACGCAGGGGGCCCGTACTGAAGAAAAGTGTCAAGTAACGATTTTACAAGAGATATAAAATGGGTATTGACCTGTGAATTGAAGGAAACCTGGAAATCTTGTGACGAAGAAAGGCGGAGCCGGGGAGAGGGGAAGGCAGAGCAGGGTGGCAGCGAACCAGGAAGGGTGTCGTAGGCAGACGATCATACAGAGGTGTCACGTGTGCCTGACACAGAAGGACCCCGAGCCCTTGCTGGTCCCTGAACACGCTGAGTTTTTCTCATATCCGAACGTTTGCCTTTCCGATTCCCTCTGCCTGGAAGGCTCTCCCTGCAGGAGGCAGCATGGCTCAGCCTCTCTCTTCATTCAGGTCTCTGCCCACGTATCCTCCTGTCAGAACTTCTCTGACCACCACACGTGAAATAGCACCTCTTTTATCCCTTTCTCTCCTTTATCTCCTTATCCGGTTTTACTTTTCTTAACAAACATGTATTGCCACCTGACATAAATAATGTACTCGCTTATTGTCTGTACCCCTCCCATTAGAATGTCCGTTCCATGAGGGCAGGGGCTTCCAGTGCCAAGCGCAGTGCCTAGCACGTGATAAGCAATCAGTAAGTACTTACAGATTGAACAAATATGCAAGTACCACTGAGTTAAAAATTTAAGGTAAAATCCTGAACTGTGTCCTCATTTGAGCACATTAAGTACTTGAGGTTTCTCTGCCTTTTTCTCTGTCTCTCCTTCCTAAACATATCTTCTGATTAGACATCTTGATTCTCTTGTACACTCTTCCAGGTGTGAAGCAGACCGAGGCTACTATGATGTTCACATATAACCGGCAGAGTAAGACTTTGTCCAATGAAATCCAGATTCCAGATTTTGACGTTGACCTTGGGACAGTCCTCAGAGTTCGTGACGAATCTGCTGAGGAAGAAAAGTCTTACAAGCTCACCCTTGACATTCAGAATAAGAAAATCACTGAGGTCACCCTCACCGGCCATGTGAGGTAAGGAAGGCTCAAGGCGGGGTCTGACCTGAGCTGTGGGCCTTTGTGGCTCTTTCCTTTCTTCCTTTTCAGCTTTAAAGCTGACCAAGGGGTCTGCACTTCAAGGGGCAGACAGAGCCCTCAACACTGTGACCCTCTGCACGTGTCCAGTTGGATCTGCCTACCGTTCTTTGGGTACTTACTATTCATCAGGCACCATACTGGGTACTTTAAAGAAATTATCTCAGCCCTCATAATAAACTGCAGATAGGTATGAGTTTCCCTGTTTGTTTTATAGATAAGGAAATGGTAGCTCGGAGGGGTTAAATAATTCGGCCAAGGCAGTAGGGCTAGTAAATGGTAGAGCAGGATTCAAACAGTTTTCGAAAACCTTCTCTCTCCCATACCTCCCTGGAGTGTCCTGAATTTGTAGTGAGTTAGCTTTAGAAGTTAAGGAGTTCAATCTCTGGTCATTTCTCTGAGCCATTCATGTATCTTGTTTTCATCGCCACAAATGGAACTTGCATTGAGCCCTGCCTATCTCTTTGGAATGAATGGAGTCGCTGATGTCAACTTTTTCTTTTTCAATAGTTACGACAGGAAGGAAGAAGGCAAAATCAAAGGTGTTATCTCCATACCCCGTCTGCAAGCAGAAGCCAGAAGTGAGATCCTCACCCAGTGGTCTCCCTCAAAACTGCTCCTGCAGATGGACTCATCTGCTACAGCTTATGGCTCAACAGTTTCCAAGAAGGTGGCATGGCGTTATGGTAAGCACGTCTTCCCCACGCGAGCACTTCCAAGAGCACGGTGTACTCGATGGCAGTGTTGACAGCCACAGGTAGGAGCTGACCTGGCACTGCTGACAGCTATTTCACGTGTGTGTTTTCAGACGAAGAGAAGATTGAATTTGAATGGAACACAGGCACCAACGTGGATACCAAAAAAGCAGCTTCCAGTTTCCCTGTGGATCTCTCCGATTATCCTAAAAGTTTGTATATGTATGCCAGTAGTCTCCTGGATCACAGAGTTCCTCAAACAAACATGACTTTCCGGCACATGCGTTCCAAATTAGTAGTTGTAAGTACACATCAGCCAGTCAATAAATAACACGGTTATAAGTGCTAATTACATAGTCGACTCTGAGTTAGGTGAAAGAGTATCCAAAGATGGATAAGGCATGCTTCCTACCCCCAGGGAATTCCTGGGGAGAAAAAGCAGCACTCACGTATGCATAGTTACCCAGTTACACAAGGCTATGTTTTTAAATACCAAATGAATACTACGAAGCAGAAGAGTTGCCTGTGCCTAAGATATCACAGGGAGCTTCAGGACCCTGACTAGGGGTTTGACTATGCTACGTATTCCTTTTATAAACTACAGGAAGAGATTAATTACTGACAACCAAAATTCATAATTTTTATGATTTATTTTTTAACTTTGAGTATACTGTCGTGCTTAATGATCGAGCTGCCAAATATGGACTATCACCTGATGTTAATTGTGTTTGATGCCCATCCATGCCCATTGCTTTTAAAACTTCTGTTATTTTGTAGGCAACAAGTACATGGCTTCAGGAGGCATCGAGGAATCTTCCTTATGCCCAGAATTTACAAGATCATCTCAGTGGCCTACAAGAGTTGTACCTCCAGAAAATGGAATTGCCAGACTTCCACATCCCAGAAAACCTCTTCTTAAAAAGGTAAAAAGAGGAACCAGAAAAATTTCTCGAACCATGAAAAGTAAATGGAAGATTTTACTTAGCATGATTTAGACTTTTTTAAAATTTACATTTTTAAGGGAAACAAGGTAAGCATTTGAAGGAGATTAGTAACTGTCACATAAACATTGTGGCATTTTTGCATTATTAAATATGAGGTCAGAATGTGAATGCCAACCCAGTCAAAAAAAACAAAAAACCAAAACCTAAGAAAGTAATTAGGAGAGTCTGGTACTTTCACCCTAAGATGTTTTATTCACTTAGTTTTAAAACTGATTTGAAAGCCATTCACTTTTCCTCTACTATAAGTGAACTCGCCTTATGCTCAGGATCAGGATATACTCATAATCGTGAAGAATTCAAGAGTGGCTGGCAGACCTGTTGGCTACAGGCTTGCTGTCGAGCTCACAGGGTCAGAACAGCCATTGGGCATGGAATGAAGGCACATTCTGAGAGCATATGTCACTTTAGCAAAATAGCATCATCCTTATGGGGAAGTCAGATTGTAAAATGCTCGGCCCCCTTCTGTACTTACAGAAATACATGTGCTGCTTTGATTTCTGTCATGAAAATTTAAAAATCAGAGCACGAGCTGAAAAGGCTACAGTCTGTTCTGGATTGACTGTTCTCTGTGCTATCTTCAGGGTTTAGAAAACAAGTGGCCTGTGTCACATGGGCCTTTCCATAGTCTGTGTCTGGGCAGCAAAGTTTAATAGACCAGATAAGTGTGTGAAAGGGCTAAACTCCACCAAAGCACTCATATGAACAAAATATGAAGATAAGAGAAAAAAAGTGGCGGCTTCAGAGGACCCAGGAACCTCTTCCTTCACTCCTAGTGTTTCCAACCAACAGTCTTTATCTGTGCTGTGCTGAAAAGGCAGGACCACAGGACCTTAGAAATGGATGGGGCCTTATCAAGCATAGGATCTTATCATGAATGTTGGGATCTGGATAGGCAGCAGCCAGTCCTTGATGGAGTAATGCAATGAATAGCTATTTGTTTACTACACTTACACTCTGCCATCCTACTCTCTTCTTGTGAGTTGTCAAAATAGTCCATTGTATGTGCATAGTACTGAAAAGATTGCAAAGTGCTTTTAGGTATTTTTTCTCACTTCATATCCAAGACCAGCTCTGTGAGATCAGCAGAAACGGTACTATCATCCTCACCACACAGATAACATCACTGAGACCCAGAAAGGCGAATTCACTAGCGTAGCTCCCACTGAGTCCTGATACTAACATTATAACTCAAGGTTACTGATGCCCATGTCTGTGCTCTTTCCACATGTCAAGATGCCTCAATTCAGTTGAGCAAGTACGTATCAAGTATCCCGTGTGCAGTACTAGATTAGATTAGGTGCAGTGAGAAAATCAAAAGTGGGTAAGGTGTAATCCTTCCCCCCACAGGAAGACACTATGTAGACACTGACAACTGAACAAATAAGTGCTAGTTATATAAGCAGATTATGAAAAGATCTTTGCGATAGGTGGAAGCGACTGTGTCACTATAAGAAGAGAGATTGACTGTGCCTTAGATGGAATGGTAGAAATCAGGACACAGCTCTTGGGAGGGATTTGAATGGATGTGAGTGTTTGTAGGTAGAGGTTAAAGCCAAGGCACGCCAGGCCCTGGGAGCAGCAGGAGGGACAGTGCAGTGCAGGATTGGAAATGAGACACACGCACTACTGCTTAGAAGCTCAGGTGGCAGAGAACTTCGAGGGCTTTTTGCTGTCTGACTGTGGGGACATTGTCTTTGCTCTTCATTTCAGTGACGGTCGGATCAAATACACCCTGAACAAGAACAGTGTGAACATTGAGATCCCTTTGCCTTTTGGTGGCAAATCCTCCAAAGATCTAAAGATGTTAGAGACTATTCGGACACCGGCCCTCAACTTCCAGCCTGTGGGATTCCACCTGCCATCTCAAGAGTTCCAGGTCCCCACTTTTACAATCCCCAAGTTGTATCAACTGCGGGTGCCTCTCCTGGGTGTTCTAGACCTCTCCACAAATACCTACAGTAACTTGTACAACTGGTCCGCCTCCTATACTGGCGGCAACACCAGCACAGACCCCTTGAGCCTCCAGGCTCAGTGCCATGTGAAAGCAGATGCCGTGGTCGACCTGCTCTCCTACCACGTGCAAGGTGAGCCCTGCCCAAGGGGAGGTTCACAGAGTGAATTTGCTGCAGGTTCCAATGGGCTAGCCTCCTCTGGGAAGGGAAAAACTTGGGCTTTCATGCAGACATTGTTCTTGCTACTTGGAACCCTGTTCTTTTTCCTTCCTACCTTCCTTCCTCCCTCCCTTCCTTCCTTTGGAAATATTTATTAAACACCTATGTATCAAGTATTCTACTAGGCAGTAACAGAGAAAACAGATAAACTGGCAATTAGAATTCAGTGTGAGAGGTGCTGTGATAGGGTGTAGTGTGTAAGGTACAGTGGAGGACAAGGGAACCCAGCAAGGTCTGTGGTGGTCAGGGAAGGCTTCCAGGAGGAATGCCTTTTGCTATCAGATTTTGTCCTCATGTTATAAATGGAGGAGACTGTTGCGCAACTGACCCAGACCAATGGGACTTCCTTGTTGAAAGACTTTCAACGTAGAAATTGTTGTGGAAGTGCATGACTTCATTTAACCAATGTGTTTTGATTTTTATGCTAGGATCTGCAAAAACAACGTATGACCACAGGAATACACTCACGTTTTCAGGTGATGGGTCTCTACACCACAAATTCCTGGATTCACATGTCAAATTCAGTCACGTAGAGAAAACTGGAAACAATCCAGCCTCAAAAGGTTTTCTAACATTCGATGCATCGAGTGCCTGGGGACCACAGATATCTGCTTCAGTCCATTTAGACTCAAAAAAGAAACAGCATTTGTATGTCAAAGAAGTCACGATTGATGGGCAGTTCAGAGCCTCTTCGTTCTATGCTAAAAGCGTATATGGCCTGTCTTATCAGAGGGATCCCACCACTGGCCAGCTAAGTGGAGAATCCAACCTGAGGTTTAACTCCTCCTACCTCCAGGGCACCAACCAGATAACAGGAAGATATGAAGATGGAACAGCCTCTGTTACCTCCACCTTGGATCTGCAAGGTGGCCTCATGAAAAATACCGCTTCCCTAAGGTACGAGAACTACGAGCTGACTCTGAAATCTGACACCAATGGGAAGTATGAGGACTTTGCCACTTCGAACAAGATGGATCTGACCCTCTCTAAGCAAAGTGCATTGCTACGTTCTGAGTATCAGGCTGATTACAAGTCACTGAAGTTCTTCACCCTGCTTTCTGGATCACTAAACTCCCATGGTCTTGAGTTAAATGCTGACATCTTGGGCACTGACAGAATTAATAGTGGTGCTCACAAGGCAACACTAAGGATTGCCCAAGATGGAATGTCTACCAGTGCAATGACCAACTTGAAGTGTAGTCCCCTAATGCTGGAGAATGAACTCAATGCCGCGCTTGGCCTCTCTGGGGCATCCCTGAAATTAACAACAAATGGCCGCTTCCGGGAACACCATGCAAAATTCAGTCTAGATGGAAGAGCTACCCTCACAGAGGTGTCACTGGGAAGTGCTTATCAGGCCATGGTTCTGGGGGTCGACAGCAAAAACATTTTCAACTTCAGAATCAACCAGGAAGGACTCAAGCTTTCAAATGACATGATGGGCTCATACGCTGAAATGAAACTTGACTACACAAACAGTCTGAACATTGCAGGGTTATCACTGGACTTCTCTTCCAAACTTGACAACATTTATAGCTCTGACAAGTTTTATAAGCAAAATTTTAATCTACAGTTACAGCCCTATTCCCTGGTAACTACTTTAAACAATGACTTGAAATTCAGTGCTCTGGATATGACCAACAATGGAAAATTACGGCTTGAACCTCTGAAGCTGAATGTGGGTGGGACCATAAAAGGAGCCTACCAAAACAATGAACTAAAACACATCTACACTCTTTATTACGCTGACTTATCGGCAAGTTATAAAGCAGACACTGTAGCTAAGGTGCAGGGGACAGAGTTTAGCCATCGGCTCAACACTAACATCGCTGGGCTTGCTTCAGCCGTTGACATCAGTACAAACTACAATTCGGACTCCCTGCGTTTCAGCAATGTTTTCCACTCTGCAGTGGCCCCATTTACAATGACCGTCGACACGCATACAAATGGCAATGGGAAACTGGTTCTCTGGGGACAACACACTGGGCAGCTGCACTCTTTCTTACGCTGACTTATCGGCAAGTTATAAAGCAGACACTGTAGCTAAGGTGCAGGGGACAGAGTTTAGCCATCGGCTCAACACTAACATCGCTGGGCTTGCTTCAGCCGTTGACATCAGTACAAACTACAATTCGGACTCCCTGCGTTTCAGCAATGTTTTCCACTCTGCAGTGGCCCCATTTACAATGACCGTCGACACGCATACAAATGGCAATGGGAAACTGGTTCTCTGGGGACAACACACTGGGCAGCTGTATAGCAAATTCCTGTTGAAAGCAGAACCTCTGGCCTTTACTTTCTCTCATGATTACAGAGGATCCACAAGTCACCATCTCGTGTCCAGGAGGAGCATCAGGACTGCTCTTGATCACAAAATCAGTGCCCTGCTCACTCTGGCCGAGCAGACAGGCACCTGGAAACTCAAGACCCAGTTGAACCAAAATGAATACAGCCAGGACTTCAGTGCTTACAACACTAAAGACAAAGTTGGTGTTGAGCTCAGTGGACGAGCCCTGGCTGACCTCACTGTGCTGGACTCCCCTATTACAGTGCCACTTTTACTCAGTGAGCCCATCAGTGTAATTGACGCTTTAGAACTGAGGGATGCTGTTGACCAGCCCCAAGAATTCACTCTTGTTGCTTCTGTAAAATACGATAAGAACCAAGATGTTCACACCATCAACCTCCCATTCTTTAAAATCCTCCCAGAATATTTTGAGAAGACTCGAGAGGTAGTTATAGGTGCACTGGAAGCTATACAGAAAGAATTGAAACACATCAATATTGATGAACGCATGAGGAAATACATAGCAGCCTTGGACAGACTCCCACAGCAAGTTAATGATTATCTGAATGCATTCAACTGGGAGAAACAAGTTTTGAGTGCCAAGGAGAAACTAACTGCTTTCACAGAAAATTACAGAATTACAGAAAATGATTTGCAGACCGCATTAGACAATGCCAAAATCAACCTTAATGGAAAACTATCTCAGCTACAAACATATGTGATACAATTTGATCAGTATATTAAAGATAATTATGATTTACATGATTTTAAGGCAGCTATTGCTAAGATTATTGATCGAATCATTGAAAAATTGAAAACTCTTGATGAACATTATCATATCCGTGTAACTGTACTAAAAGAAATCCGTGATCTGTATTTTTTTATTGAAAATATTGATTTTAACAAAATTGGAAGTAGTACTGCATCTTGGATTCAAAATATGGATACTAAGTATCAAATCAGAATCCAGATACAAGAAAAATTGCAGCAGCTCAATGCGCAGATTCAGAATGTAGACATCCAGCACCTTGCTGAAAAGGTCAAACAACAGGTTGAAGCTATTGATGTCAGAGTGCTTTTAGATCAGTTGAGAACTACCATCTCATTTCAAAGAATAAAGGAAATTATTGAGCATGTCAAATACTGTGTTACAAATCTTTTTGAAGATTTTGAAGTAATTGAGGAAATCAATGCTTTCAGAGTCATGGTCCATGAGTTCATTGAGACATATAAAATAGACCACCACATCCAGGTTTTAATGGATAAGTCAGTGCAGTTGGCCCACCAATATAAGCTGCAGGAGACTGTTCAGAAGCTAAGCAGTGTCCTACAACAAGTCAAGATGGCAGATCTTGTTGAGGAATTGATTGGGTTTACCGACCATGCTCTCAAGCAGCTTGAAGCATTGTCTTTTAAACAATTCATTGAGGAAATAAACAGATTCCTTGACATGCTGGTAAAGAAATTAAGGTCATTTGATTACCACCAGTTTGTAGATGAAACCAATAACAAAATTCGTGAGGTGACTCAGAGAATCAATGGTGAAATTCAGGCTCTGGGACTTCCACAGAAAGCTAAAGCACTAAAACTGTTTACAGAGGACGTCATGGCCACAGTCTCAATCCATCTGGAGAACCTAAAGGCCACCAAAATAACCTTAATCTTTGATTGGTTACAGGTTTCTGTAGTTCACATGAAAGCCAAATTCCAAGAGACCCTGGAAGATACACGAGACCGAGTGTATCAAATGGATATGCAGCAGGAAGTCCAGCGATACCTGTTCCTAGTTGGCCAGGTTTACAGCACACTTGTCACCTACATTTCTGATTGGTGGAATCTTGCTGCTAAGAACCTTACTGACTTTGCAGAACAGTATTCTCTCCAAGACTGGGCCAAAAACCTGAAAACATTAGTAGAACAAGGGTTCACTGTTCCCCAAATCCAGACCACCTTTGGGACCATACCTGCCTTTGAAGTCAGTCTCCGTGCCCTTCAGGAGGCTACATATCAGACTCCTGACTTCATTGTCCCCCTGACAGATCTGAAGATTCCATCCGTTCAGATCAACTTCAAAAAGTTGAAAGATATAAAAATCCCATCCAGGTTTTCCACGCCAGAATTCACTGTCCTCAATACCTTCCACATCCCTTCCTTTACAGTTGACTTGGTAGAAATAAAAACAAAGATCATCAGAACCATTGACCAAATGCTGAACAGTGAGCTGCAGTGGCCAGTCCCGGAAGTGTATCTGAGGGATCTGAGCGGGGTGGACACGGTTCTTGCTAGAATCCCTGTGCCAGACTTCCATTTACCAGAAATCACAATTCCAGAATTTGTCATCCCACATCTCAATGTTACAGATTTTCAAGTTTCTGACCTTCACATACCAGAATTCCAGCTTCCCCACATCTCACACACAACTGAAATACCTACTTTTGGCAAGCTGTATGGCATTTTGAAAATCCAATCTCCCCTTCTCACATTAGATGCAAATGCTGACATTCAGAATGTAACTGCTTCAGCAAACCAGGCAGAGATTGAGGCTTCTGTCACTGCCAAAGGAGAATCCAAATTAGACGTTCTCAATTTTGATTTTCAAGCGAACGCACAACTTTCAGACCCTAAGATTAACCCACTGGTTCTGAAGGAATCTATGAGGTTCTCCAGCAAGTACCTGAAAATGGAGCATGAGAGTGAAGTGCTATTTGTTGGAAATGCTATTGAGGGAAAATCAAACACAGTGGCAGGTTTACACACAGAAAAAAATACACTGGAGCTTAGTAACGGTGTGCTCGTCAAGATAAATCATCAGCTTACCCTGGACAGCAACACAAAGTACTTCCACAAATTGAACATCCCCAAACTGGACTTCTCCAGCCAGGCTGACCTGCGCAGTGAAATCAAGACCCTGTTGGAAGCTGGACACCTAGCATGGACTTCTTCTGGAACAGGGTCCTGGAAATTGGCCTGCCACAAATTCTCAGATGAGGGAACACATGAATCCCAAAGTAACTTTACTGTGGAAGGACCCACCACGTCCTTTGGATTGTCTAATAAGATCAATAGCAAACACCTAAGAGTAAACCAAAATATAGTTTATGAATCTCGCTTCCTCAACTTTTCTAAATGTGAAATCCAGTCACAAGCTGAATGCCAGTACTTGGGCCGCAGTGTTCTAACGGCTAAAGGTATGGCACTGCTTAGAGAAGGGAAGGCAGAGATAACTGGCAACCATGATGCGCATTTAAATGGAAAGGTTATTGGAACTTTGAAAAATTCTCTTTTCTTTTCAGCACAGCCACATGCACTTACCGCATCCACAAACAATGAAGGGAACTTGAGAGTTAGTTTTCCATTAAAATTGACAGGGAAGATAGACTTTTTGAATAATTATGCACTGTTTCTGAGTCCTAGTGCCCAGCAAGCAAGTTGGCAAGCAAGTGCCAGGTTCAATCAGTATAAGTACAATCAAAATTTCTCTGCTGGAAACAATGAGAAAAGCATCGAGGCCCACATAGGGATAAATGGAGAAGCCAACCTGGATTTTTTAAACATTCCTTTAACAATCCCTGAAATGACTCTACCTTATACAAACCTCACAACACCCCAGGTGAAAGATATCTCCTTATGGGAAAAGACAGGCTTGAAGGAATTCTTGAAAACAACAAAGCAATCGTTCGATTTAAGTGTAAAGGCTCAGTATAAGAAAAACAAAGACAAGCATTCCATCCCAGTTCCTCTGGCTGTATTTTATGCATTTATCAATCGTAACATCAATTCCTTCAACAGGCATTTCGAGACAGTCAGAAACAAGGCATTAGATTTTTTTATCAAATCCTACAATGAAGCAAAAATTACATTTGATAAGTACAAGGTTGAAAAATCCCTCAACCAGCAACCCAGGATCTATAAAATTCCTGGATACACTATTCCAGTTACCAACATTGAAGTGTCTCCATTCACAGTGAAGATGTTGACATTCGGGTATGTGATCCCCAAAGAGATCAGCACCCCCAGCATCACCATCCCGGGTTCTGGCGCCTACGTGCCCTCATACACATTAGTCCTGCCATTCCTAGAGCTGCCAACCCTTCATGTCCCTAGGAATCTTCTTGAGCTTTCTCTTCCAGAGTTCAAGGTATTGAGTACCACAAACAAAATTTTAATTCCAGCCATGGGCAATATTACCTATGATTTTTCCTTTAAATCAAGTGTCATCACACTGAATACCAATGTTGGTCTTTATAACCAATCGGATATTGTGGCTCATTTTCTTACTTCCTCTTCTTCTGTCATTGATGCACTGCAGTACAAATTGGAGGGCACCTCAAGTTTGTCGAGGAAGAGAGGGTTGAAGTTAGCCACAGCTTTGTCTCTGAGTAACAAACTCGTGGAGGGCAATCATGACAATACTCTTAGCTTCACCAAGAAAAACATGGATGCATCCATGACAACAACGGCAAGAGTCCAAATTCCACTTTTGAGAATGAATTTCAAGCAAGAACTTAATGGAAATACCAAGTCAAAACCTACTGTCTCTTCATCCATTGAATTAAAGTATGATTTCAGTTGGCCCCATGTGTACACTACTGCTACAGGGGCGTTTGACCACAAGCTCAGCTTAGAATGTCTCATCTCTTACTTTTCCATTGAGTCATCTACCAAAGGAGGTGTCAAGGCTTTTATCCTTTCAAAGGAATATTCAGGAACTCTTGCCAGTGAGGCCAGCACTTACTTGAATTCCAAGGGTACTCGATCTTCTGTGAAGCTGCTAGGAGCTTCCAAAGTAGATGGTATCTGGAACCTTGAAGTAAAAGAAAATTTTGCTGGAGAAACCACTCTCCAACGCATATATGCCATCTGGGAACAAAATACGAAAAACCATTTACAGCTAGGGGGCCTCTTTTTAACATCTGGAGAGCATACAAGCAAAGCCACCCTCGAACTTTCCCTGTGGGAAATATCAGCCCTTGTTCAGGTCCGTGCACGTCAGCCCAGTTCCCTCCTTAATATCAATCACCTTGGCCAGGAAGTGGCCCTGAATGCTAACACTGAGCACCAGAAAATCAGCTGGAAAAGTCAGGTCCAGGTTCATTCTGGGTCTCTCCAGAACAACATACAGCTTTCCAATGACCAAGAAGAGGCACGCCTTGACATGGCAGGCTCCTTAGAAGGGTACCTATGGTTCCTCAAAGATGTTGTCCTACCAGTTTATGACAAGAGCTTATGGGACCTCCTAAAGCTGGATGTAACCACCAGCAATGATAGGAAACAGTATCTCCGTGCTTCAACTGCCCTTGTATATACCAAAAACCCCAATGGTTATCCTGTTTCTATCCCCGTGCAAGAATTGGCTGATAAATTCATTATTCCTGGACTGAAACTAAATAACCTAACTTCCATTCACGTCACACCTACATTCCACGTCCCCTTTACAGATCTTCAGGTTCCATCCTACATACTTGACTTCAGTGAAATAAAAATCTACAAGAAGCTAAGTACTTTGCCATTTGCCCTCAACATACCAACACTACCCAAAGTGAAATTCCCCAAAGTTGATGTGTTAGCACAATATTCTAAACCAGAAGTCTCCTCAGTTCCCTTTTTTGAGATAACTGTGCCTGCATCTCAGTTAACTGTGTCCCACTTCACCCTTCCAAAAAGTATCTCAGTTGGCAGTGCTGTTTTGGACCTAAATGTGGTGGCCAGCAACACTGCAGACTTCGAGTTGCCGACAGTCACCATGCCTGAGCAGACTATTGAGATTCCTTCCATGAAGTTCTCTGTACCTGCTGGAATTTTCATTCCTTCCTTTGGAACACTGACTGCACGTTTCGAGGTGGCCTCTCCCTTGTATAATGCCACTTGGAGTGCTGGTTTGAAAAATAAAGAAGATCACGTTGAAACATTCCTGGATGCCACATGCAGCTCCACCATTCAGTTCCTGGAATATGACCTAAACGGTAAGGAAATTTCCTGCCTCCCCTGCGTGCTTTATTTCTTCGGTGCGTGTTGTGAATAAATAAGTAATTATGTATTTAGATATGACTCGAAGCAAAATTGCTCTCTATAGCAAAATTGAAAAGAGGCGGGAAGGAGACACATGTATACCCCACATGTGAATACCATCCTGTTGAAAACCTACTGACACTGCAGAAGGATAGGTTCAGAGAAAATAGATTTTTCTGTAATCATTTTAGGACTAAAAAGGTCTCCTGTTTTTTTAAATGAGGACCGCATGTTTCAAACATATAAGACAGTTAAGATAGACTTCTCTGTTTTCACAATGAAAATGTTTATATCCTGAAGTTACTAATCGAATGAGATATAAAATCTTTCCCATACAGTTGTGGGAACACACAAAATTGAAGGTGGCATGTTAGTTTGTAAAACTAACGGATCATTTGCACACCATGACTTCAGTGCAGAGTACGAAGAAGTCGGCAGATATCAAGGACTTGGGTATGGAACTTCTGTTTTCCTCTCTTTTCCAGTCATTGTGATGTTTGCCATCTCCACATCCCTTTCGTGACAGCCCATCTGCTTTCTTTTGCTTTCAGGTACTGGAGCGGAAAGGTCGACCTTAACATCACCAGCCCGACATTAACTGATGTCCGTCTGCGCTACCAAGAAAGCGAGAACCACCACTCCTCCTCAGTAGCCTCCCCAGCCATAGGCACGGTGGTCATCGACGTGAAGAACATTAACGACACCTTATTGAGATGGAACGTCTACTACCGCCCTCAGGTGAGTCCCATCTAGTGGGTTACACACCCCAAGAGCAAACAGAGAATATGGGCAGGTAATACAAAGTATTACCTAGGGGCTTTCCCAGACTAGGTGAAACACAAGCAATGAGCACGTTGAACTTCTCTTCTGAGGAGCTATTCTCCAGAAAGTATTAGGAGTCTTTTATTGATTGTATTAGATGCACACATGACCTCATATTAGCACTATTATTTTTATGACATTTGGGCAGTTCTAGAAAGATGAGAGTTTTGCCTCATCACCTAAATCATGGAAAAACTCTGCCATATGCTGAGTACATTTTTCAGACTGGGGCTTCTTGGGGTATTTGAGGCTTCAAAATTCTTCCCCACAGTAGGATTGTTAGATATGCCAAGTTTCTCTCACGTACTTTACAAGCTCTGCCAGGGCCCAATCAAAGATGCCATTAGTAGAGGAGAGAAAATAATCGGGTCTGTCACTAAAGTTTATCATAGGCTTAGAGGATGGATGGCCCCTGATATTGGGCTTCTAGGTCTCTGCTCGATGGGCCCTGGACTTTTTTCTGTTTTGTTACTTCTCCTTTCTCTGAATTAGTCTTTCCCTGTGTTTTTTCTCCCCGTCCTCTTCCTCCTCCTCCTCCTCTGATCTTCAGGCCTAGAAAGGCCTGAATGTTAAATGTTACTGTGTAAATGCCTTACATAATTTTGTCCTTTCTGGGGCATGTGTTAAAGAGGAATTAACAAGAGTGTATTTGTTTAACCGTAAGACAGACACATGAACTGACATATGAAAGATAAATCCCCATCAGAATATGAAAGATCCTCTGATCTGTACTTTCAACTGCTAATGAAGTTTTAGTGTAGTATATTATGTAATCAAGGTAATTGAAAACACGTTCTTTTCATCCTTTTTTTTTTTTTTTTTTTGCTGGTTTTAGTCCTCTCCAGATAAAACACTCAACATAGTCAAAATTGAGATGAGGGCCCCGGAATCGGATGATGAAGTTCAGATTAAAGCTAGCTGGGAAGAAGCAGCGGTTTCTGAATTGCTAAGTTCTCTCACAGACAATATGCCCAAGGCCATGGGGGCCTCTTACGACTATGTCAACAAGTACCACCAGGAGTACACGGGACTCGATCTGAGAGATGCTTCTTTAAAACTGAGAAGAGGTTTGCAGAACAGCGCTGAGCAGGTGTATCAAGGGGCCGTGAGGCAGATTGATGAGGTGGACGTGGGGCTCCGAAGGATAGCCAGAGGCACCACTAGAACCTACCAGCAGTGGAAGGACAAGGCCAAGAGTCTGTACCAGGAACTGTTGGCTCAGGAGGACCACAGTGGTTTCCAGAGACTCCAGAAGAAGGTGTTTGACAGCTTGATAGGAGTTACTCAGGAATACAGTGTGACAGTCAACCGTGTGATTGACTCGTTCATTGATTTCCTGAAGTCCACCAGATTCCAGCTCCCAGGAAGAGCCGGCAACTACACTGAAGACGAACTCTACACTATGGTCCTGAAGAAAGTAGGTAAGCTACTGTCCCAGGTACATTCAAAGATCCATAGCGGGTTAGAAATACTGTTTTCCTATTTCCAAGACCTGATGGAGAAATCTGAATTAATCAAGGACCTAAAGAATAAATATCCCTTTGATTCAGTGCACTATCAACTAATAGGTATAGGCTCAGAGTATGGAAAACTGTTGAAATCTTTATCACAAGAGATCCAAAAGGCACTTAGTGACCTCCAGTCTGTCAAGACTACAGAGAAGCTAAGTGATCTTAAGAGGTTTCTACAAAGCATTTCCCAAGAGATAGAAGAAGACCTTAAACGCTTGAAGGAGAAGAAATTTACTGATCTCGTTAATGATATCCAGCACGACATCAGCACAACCTTCGACATATTCATTTCATTTGTTTTTAGACTCCTGAAAGAAAACCTAGGTCATAATTTTGGTGAGTTTAATGAACTTGTTCAAAACAAACTTCAGGAAGCTTCTCGAGAGTTACAGCAGCTCCATCAGTATGTGCAGGCTCTTCGCAAAGAATATTTTGATCCAAGTATGGTTGGCTGGACAGTGAAATATTATGAACTCGAAGAAAAGTTCATCAACCTGATCAAGAACCTAGTAGATGTCCTTAAGGACTTCCATTCCAAATACACTGTCAGTGCTGCTGGCTTTGCTTCCCAACTCTCAAGTCAGGTTGAGCAACTGGTGCAGAAAGATTTCCGGGAATATCTGAGCATCCTTGCCGATGCAG
>NW_006790468.1:1699105-1726853 GCF_000442215.2 Lipotes vexillifer | reverse complement strand
GAAAAAGGGAAAGAGAAGATTGCAGAGCTTTCTACCAGTGCTCAGGAAGTAATTAAAAGCTGGGCTGTTGCAGTGAAGGAAATCATCTCTGATTACCACCAGCAGTTCACATATAAACTACAGGATTTTGCAGACCAACTCTCTGATTACTATGAAAAATTCATTGCTGAGTCCAAAAGATTGATTGACCTGTCCATTCAAAACTACCACATGTTTCTGAGATATATCATGGAGTTACTGAAAGAGCTACAATTGGCCACAGTCAATGGCATGAGCCCCTACATAAAGGTTGCTCCAGGAGAGTTTACTATCACCTTCTAATTTTTTATAGCAATTCTCATTTATTCTTCTGCTCCAATTAAACTTCCACATAGTAGGGAAAAAATTCAAACTGTATGTATTAATGTAATCATCCACCAAGTCAGCCCTGTAGCAGGTAGCTGACTACAAGCAGAAACACATATGAACTGGACCTGCATCGAAGCTGGCGTCACATCTCTGAAGGTCTCTGAACTCTGGGAAATGACATTTTTTGAAAGTTAAAGAAAACCAGGATCTGAGTTATTTTGCTAAACTTTGGGAGAGCGAGAACAAATAAATAAATTCTTCATTGTGTATCATACCACTCAGTGTGACTCATTCATATTGAAAGATAGAGAAATGAGGTAATTTATTCAAATGTCTGGCATTTCAAAACCTCTAGAACACACACTGTTTTGAGTGATAGGGGAAAAGGAGAATTTAGGGAGGGAACTACTTTGCCACCTTGAAGAAAGTAACTGATCTCAGAGACTGTATTTGCCAAGTGAGAATGAAAAACTATTTGCAAAGGCTTTCACATAATTTGACCCACAGGAGCATCTCATTATGTGCCACACAACCTTCCTCACCAACCAGTCTGCTTTTGCCAGGCAAGGCTCTCTGCTAGGCTCTGAGATAAACCATCAGGCCCTTTATTTGACTCGCCTGCCAGCCGTGGAAAAGGAATGGCTAAGAAAGAAGTCCTAACCGCAAGGGCTTCATGGCAGTAGGGATCCCAGAAGGCTCTCTGCAGCTCGGCCAGGATCCATTCGTGGCAGAGGAAGTAAGGGTAGGAGAGGAGACTTGGGACATGGGTTCCTAACATTTCTGGGACCAAGCATACATTAATGCTCTTGAATTTCTTTATTTCTCCAAACTTAATATCCAGTAATCCTAAGTGTAATCAAAACCCAAGCGTTTCCCCTACTACATCCACTCACCTCAAACTCTGATTTTAAACACTGGCAACATCCAGTAAGAGCATCCAGGATGAGTTCTGGTGAGGGAAGGCTGCAGAGAAGCTGTGCAGCCCAGCTGTCACTAATGTCATTGGGAAGGTCAGCGATAACTTGCATTTCAGTGGCACTGGAGGACAAAGGAAGGGTGTGACCTTCGGGGGAATAGGAAATTGGAGACCACCCCAAGTCCTACATGAGACCTATTTGGAAAAGGCCCTTTTTATCCCCAGATACCTTCAAGCTGCAGCATTCTTTCATAAAGCCTTCAAATTCCCTTGGTAAAGGCCACTCTTAAAATGCACAAGCATTACCTGGAAAAGAAAACACATTAGCCTCTTGGTACCTTAGCAGGATTCTTCTGTCTAGAACCGAGGAACCAGAAAGAGTCATAGGGAGGTGGAATATGTATGGATCTGGTACTCAAGGAAAGTCTTTTGGCTAATGAATCAATAGATGGATGGATGGATGGATGGATGAGTGGATGAGTGGATGGGTAGATGGATGGACACATAGTTGAGTGAATGAATGAGAGGGTAGATAAGGGGTCAGTTCCAAGCACGAGATAAGGGGAGAAATTAGGCCCAGGTCCCACAGCAGCATGTGAGCGGTTCCAGGCATGACTCTGAGACTTGCCCTGACGAGCTGTGAGCAGCAAGGATCTACTGAGTGTTCAAACTGAAAGGAGGCCTGGGATTATGGCTTAATTTGGAGGGAAAGGAGGAGTCCAAGCTTCCTGGTGCTCACGTGGCCATATCTGTGTCTGGGGCACGAGAGGAGGAAAAAACAGACACAAATTCAAAATGATCATAGAATCACACAGTGCCACCTGTTCAGTTCCCTGTCTGGTATCCCTTATATGAGGTGCCCCTGGCTGGCTTAGAATATCTTTATCATGCTCAGTAAAGTTGGAAGAAGGGATCTTTGGCAGGGCTTGGACTTTGCTTGTCCTCTACCTTGGTCTTCCACTACATATCAGGATACTTCTCTGGGTTCAGTTAGTGGCTACATTCCTTACTTGTTTGGAGCTTTGAGCATCTTATTTCCCCTCTGTGAGCTTCAGTTTTCTTATCTACAAAATGAGGATAATATCTATCCTACCTGCCTTGAAAGGCTGTCCCATGAAAATCAGTTGAAATAATAACGTGAAAGAGTTTTGTAACCTTTAATGTTGTGTAGAAATGAAGTGTTATTATTATTAGAAGATTATTTAAACAAGTTTATGGCAAGGGGAGAGAATGGAGACAAGGAGAACTGGCCAGCTTAGTGAACATTTATTAAATGCTTCTATGTGCTAAGCACAAAAGCCCTACAGAAGAGACAAAAATCAGCAAGACACAGTTCCTGGATGTCTGTCTGTCCATCTGTTTATCAGAGGTGGAATGTGTTGTCTCGTGATGGGTATAAACAAAGTACTATGAAGGTTTTATAACAGGAAAGGATAAGAATCAAGAAGTTTTCATGGAGACCATTGAAATGGATCTTGAAGTTACATAGACTTTAATGAGAGATAAGGGAGAAATGACATTCTAGAAGAAGAAAATAGCAAATAAAGATAGATGGGTGTGTTTGAAGGTGGCCAAAGCACAGGAAAAGTCAAGGGGAGACAGGATTGGAAAGGCAGCAGAGGTCTTGAAAGCTGGAGTGAAAGGTGGTACTCTCTTGGCTGGACAGGGCATCCAATGAAAGTATTTGAACAGGAGGGTGTTATGGGTTGTGATTTAAAAAAACTGATATGGCAGCTTTTGCAGGATGAATTGTAATGAGATGATTCTGGGTTATGAGGCTGTTCCAAGGTCCAAGTAAAAGATGCTGAGCATCTCAGCCAAGTCACAGATGCTGCAGATGGTGAGGACCGGTTGGATACAAGAAGCATCATGAGGACATAAGACAGAGCCAGGGGGCTGATTGTTTAGGACAGAAGGGATGGGTACAAAAGCTATTAGAACTGAGCTGCCTTGGAAACTCACTGGAACCAAAAGTTGGATGGGTTGCTGGAGTGACCTGAAGAGCAAGGAAGAATGACTAAAGCCGACTTCAGAGTTATGACATTTTGAACCTGTGTAACTTGAAGACCTACGGGGCATCACTAGAAATAGGAGAAACGTGTTGAGGGTAGACTATTAATGTAAGGCATGGACTCACAGATGATCAGTGACAGCTGGAAAGGGAGTGTGGGATAGCGTGGTAAGTTTCAAGTTGCAGTGGTATGTCCAAGCAGAAGCATCTCCAGTATTAAATTGGAAATGTGGGCCAGAGAAACGACATCCAAAGGAATGGGGACTAAGGGGAATTTTAACCAATTGTACTGATTTTATGTCTTGATACATACCTTTAGAAACATAACAAGAAAACAAAGTTTGTCCTCTTGTACAATTAATTGGCCTATTGACCTGAGAGTGAGCCAACATGTACATGTCCTGAGAACATACTGTGAGATGACTCGGAAAGTACTACCATAAACACAGCTATTCCTCCCGTAAAACAAATATCCAAAGTTTAAAACCAAAGGAGAAATAAGATAATGGCGCCCAGCCCAGGTCCCTGGAACTCTGGAAGCGTGATCAAGCTGTGTGCTTTGGTTTGACTCCCAGGTCCTGCCTTAGACTAGTGGTGCTGTCCCCAGAATAAACCTTGTGATCGTTGGGTCCACTGAGAGTGGGCACCACCAGGTGCATTTGGAGCCCCCTCAGTTCTCTTTGCTTTTCACCTGGCGGCTGGTCAGTTGGGGAACCCAGTTGCACTTTATTGGTGAGATGAGCAAAGCCCCCTCTGACTTCTTATTCTAGGTCCCTCTTCTGGCTCTAATTTATGACTTAGTCCCCATTCAGTCAGAGAAGGGGCCAAGCTGGCCCTCAAATGGGGCCTGTAACATGGGAGCCAGAGTGGACAAACAGATGTTCCCTCTAAAAGTGTCGAATAACCAGAGATAAATGTGCAGAAACAGACCCTACCTCTTAGCTCATCTCCTTGTCTTGCTGTTTCACATTAAGAGGTCAACTGCACTCCCTTCAAGCACTCCATTTGTTGGTGCGATGGTTGGGTGGTCACTGACAAATAACATTCCAGGGCCTCGTAAAAGCTGGTGGAGTAGGAGGTACACACGTTTCTAGGAGGAGAGGGCCCTGCCCTTCTCCTGTACAGACTGGCTCACGCCTCCTGCGAGTCTGAGCAGTGCTTTGGGTCAGTGATACCCAGGCACTAGGCACTGAGCTCTGACCTTTGTGTCAACTTTACCCCTCCACTGGCACCACCGAGGCCCAGTTTTAAGTGAGAGACACAACGCAGGCCTTGGAGGTAGCCTGGTCCGTGAGCTGTAGACCTGTGTCCCCACCCTTGCTTCTAAGCTGTGTCTGGGCCATAGATGTGCGGCATGAGTACCACACAGAGAGCAGAGGCATCCACAGTTCAGACTGTAAGCTAGAGAGTAGCCTGAGGAAAGGGCAGTTCAGTCAGCAGCCCAGCTCCCCAGTTCTCCCTGGCCCCTCAGGTGGACTCTCCACTCCGTCTCTTCCCTTCCATCAAGCAGGTCCCACTCAGGCCGGCACCTAGGCCCCTACAGAGCAGTGAGGTCCAGGACAGCTCCAGGAGCCTTGTACCTGGGCTGGGCTAGACGGATCGGAGCTGAGATCATTAGAACGCTCCTGGAATTACATGATGCCTTGGAAGTTCACGGAAAGAACTTCCAGTAGAAAGAGGGCAGAGTCCTGCCTGTAATTCTGCTGAGCTGGGGCAGCCGTTACTTCCCTCTTCTCAAAAGAAGGCTAAGCTCTGGAGCCGGATTCAGGCTTCACCATCCATGAGTTATATAACCTCAGGAAAGTTACTCGATTTTTCTAGTTTCACCTTTAAAATGGGAAGAATGAAACAATAGGTTGAAGCACTCTGAGCAGGAATAGAGGGTGGTTCCCTCTTACATGACAGGCTTGTGATGAAGGTGAAATGAAATAATGTATCTGAAGTACCTGGCACACAGAAAGTGGATTAATTGAATGTTTCATATTGACAGAAGTTAAAGCGAATGAAGCATAATTACAGTTACACACAACCATGTAGAGGGATTTTACCAACATAAATGGAGTAAGAAGGTCAGTCCCAGGAGACTAGACACAGCATGGTACCCTTTTAATAGAGTTTAAATCAACTAACACCAAACAATGTAGTTTCTGGAATTATAGTTTTAAAGGAAAGGAATGGTAGACTCAAGATTCAAAATAGGTTACATATGGTGGAGAGAGACAGGGGAAAGGATGGGTGTATTAGACTTCTCCAGAGAAACAGAATTAATTGTGTGTGTGTGTGTGTGTGTGTCTGTGTATATATACACATATATATATATACACACACACACAGAAACAGATTTAACAGGAAATTTATTATAGGAATTGTCTACAAAATGGAGGCCAAAAAGTCCCATGATCTACCATCTGCAACCTGGAGAACCGGGCAAGCCAGCGGTGTCTGGGTTTTGAAGGGCTGAGAATCTGGGGGCCGATTGTGTGAGCCCTGGTCAGAGTCCAAAGGCCCAAGAACCAGGAGCAGTAATGCCCAAGAGCAGGAGAAGATGGACGTCCCAGCTCAGGAAAGCAAATTCACCCTTCCTCTGCCTTTTGTTCTATCCAGGCCTCAACAGATTGGTTGGTGCCTACCAGTACTGTGACTGTTTTACTCAATCTACCAATTCAAGTGCTAATCTCTTCTGGAAGCGACCTTACAGACACACCCAGAAATAATGTTTACCAGCTACTGGGTATCCCTTGGCTCAGTCAAGGTGACACATAAAATTAACTGTCACAATGGGTGAGGACACAAAGCTAGGTGTGAGTTATGTCATGCTTTCCCTCTCATGCTGGATGATGAGTTTGGGGGCATTTATTATGTTATTAATTAATTTAACTATATTAATTGTTTTTTTTTTTACTTTATTCAAAAATGTAAAGAGAGAAAAGAAAACCTGCAAGGGCCTGACAAATATTAAGTACTTAATTTAATTTGTGGTTCCCTTTCTTTATGGCATCAACCTGGGATTTTTGGATGGACAAACTCCTCTTTCAAAAGAAAATTATTTCATATCTTCAGCAGCTATTCATTAAGCCCCTTCCCTAGGCCAGGCACTCTCCTAAGCATTCAGGACACAGAAATGAACAAGGCTGTGCAGTGGGAGGCTGCGGGAGGCCCAGATGGGAAGGACTCACAGGAACCCTAGGGTCCCAGGGGACAGTGGGGGCAGGGAGGGAGGGAGGGAAACTAGATGTGGGGTCCTGGGAGAGTCACTCTGCCTCTCAATCCTCAGTTTCTACATCTGTGAAATGGGAACACAAAAGTCATGCACTCCAGATAAACTGAATTAGTCTTGGTCCTCTGCACTATCTAAACTTTCTTATTTCTCATCTCCATGACTGATCCTATTTAATTCTCCCTAGGAAAATCCTTCAACCCTCAGCAAAAAATGGCTCTAACATACGGGTGGCCAGTAGGCACATGAAAAGATGCTCAACATGGCTAATTATTAGAGAAAAGCAAAGCAAAACCACAACGAGCTACACCTCACACCGGTCAGAATGGCCATCGTTAAAAAGTCTACAAATAACAAATGCTGGAGAGGGTGTGGAGAAAAGGGAACCCTCCTACACTGTTGGTTTGCCATGTAAATTGGTGCAGCCACTATGGAGAACAGTATGGAGGTTCCTCAAAAAACTAAAAACAGAATTGCCATATGATCCAGCAATCCCACTCCTGGGCATATATCCAGAATATAATTCAAAAAGATACATGCACTCCTGTGTTCGCAGCAGCACTATATACAATAGCTAAGACATGGAAACAAAAGTCCATCGACAGATGAACAGATAAAGAAAATGTGGTGTATATATATATATATGTATATGTATATATATATATATATATATACATACATACAATGGAATATTACTCAGCCATAAAAGGGAATGAAATAATGCCATTTGCAGCAAATACCATACGATATCACCTTTATGTGAAGTCTAAAATATGACACAAATGAACTTGTCCATGAAGCAGAAACAGACTCACAGATGTAAAGGACAGACCTGTGGTTGTCAAGGGGGAAGGGGGACAGGGGAAGGATGGATTAGGAGGTTGGGACTAGCAGATGCAAACTATTATATATAGAATGGATAAACAACAAAGTCCTATTATATAGAACAGGGAACTATATTCCATATCCTGTAATAAACCACAATGGAAAAGAATATGAAAAAGGATATATATATATATATCTGAATCACTTTGCTGTACACCAGAAACTAATACAACAATACAACATTGTAAATTAACTATACTTGATTAAAAAAAAATATATATATATATATGAAGATAATGGGTCTTAGTCCTTGAAGCCTTCTCTGCTCACCTATGATGCACACCCAGGCCACATGCTGGCACTGACCCATGTTCTTTGCTGCCCCATGTTGCTGCCCCAGACCAAATTCTGAAATCAACCAGGCCGTTGCAATGGGCTTCCGCTAAGACTTTGTCAGTTTTCTTCACGTTCCACCTTGTGGCTGGGTGCGTGAAGGTCCCAGCCTCTTTTGAGGATCCCCTGAGTTTGGTGAAACAACGATTCCCTTCTGTGAACTCCTCTGAGACAACCCACTCAGCCCTTCTGTAGGCTGTTTGTTGACTGCCTGAGTGACCACTGCACTGAAGTGGCACTTGTAGACTTTTTCTCTCACGAAAGGGTTTGAATGGAAGGAGGAGGGGGCTGAAAACCCACAAGGCTGATGTTGGCTCTTTGGGGAGAGACTATCCATGTCCTCCAAGGAGGCTGAGCTGCCAGGGGCTGCTCAGGGTGGTGGGAAGCTGAAGTGTCTCTTCTTTCCTCCACACCCGCCCTGGAACTGCCCCTCCACACACCAACTCCCCCCATAAGAACTGGCCTCCTCCTAACTCCAGCCCCCTTCCAACCTGCCTGCTGCCTTCCCAGCCTCCACCCAGCCACCACTGCTTCCTCTGCTCCAAGGTGACTGGGTGTGCATTTTAATTAATCAGGCCAGTTCATTTGGTCCATCTTTAGTGGCATTTCCCATTGTACGTCGTTTCTCTGATGTCTTAGATCACTTCGGCTGCCTGCTTTGTTAACTTGACCTCTGGTCAGGGCTCTTAACGCCCCGGGTGATGGATAACAGAAGGGCCCCTTCACTGACTGCAGCCTGATACTTTGGACTGCCTTCTTCCCTTCCCTCTGGGTGCTTGCTCCCAGGCCAGATTCTGTGTTTTTACCTTTCAGCTTTATCCTCCCCGGCCCTGGCACCCCGCCTCCCCATTCACAGGTCTCCTAGGACATGCAGGTCTGAGTCTTATTCTGTAACAGGTACAGATGCAAACTCCCCTCAGGTCTGTGTATGGGGCAAAGCCATGGGGCTAGGACAGAAGGCACATAAAGCCTCAACTCCCCAGTGACGCCGGAGGCAGGGAATAATCCAAACATGGGACACATCAACCCCAACTCCTCACTCCTCCTCTGACGGCCGCTCAGCTTCTCCATGCTCCCCACAGGGCCACCGTGTCCTGGGAAACTCCAGTGGAAATCTGGCCTCCCGGGAGTCCTCCATCTGGCCAGTGGGGCCGTCTCCATCTGCAAGCGGGGCCTCTACTCGGAGGAGTCCCTCCACGGCAGTCAGGAGGCCTGGCTCCATCTCTGCTGCAGACCTGGCTGGCTCTGTGACGCTGGGCAGGTCACCCAGCCTCCTATGTTCCTCCCAGGACTGACAGCCTATGGGTCCAGTATGACCATGGCATGCCCCACTTTGAGCAAATCCATATACACAGAACACAAACCTAAAACTCACTATGCAACCAAGTGTTGGCTGCCTGGATGTGCCCACATTATGCAGCCTCCAAGGTCTCCCTCCTCTTTAACATCGGAATCAACCCATTGAGCTCCAGGCCACATACGCCCTCTCCCCGAGGTCCCCTAACCCATGGCTGTCCTGTGAGCCAACTGCTCCCATCTCTCTAGGGCTCTCTCCTCCTCCCCCTTCAACGCTCCCCAGGTACCCAAACTGCCTGCCCACCCAACAGAGGAAGACTCCAGTCACTGTGGACGGCAGGAGGATTTGACTCTTCCTGGGGATGCAGTGGGGCCTCCCGTTTTCCAACAAACGCCCATCGACCTATTTTCCTTTAAGACAAAACAAGCAGCCTTCTTACCAGGAAACATTTTGCCTTCCTCTTAGGCCAACAGGCTCCAACTGCAGCTGGCTTTAAAATAATTTTTTCCTACCTTTCACAAATAAAATGGGGCAGTGATTCATCCTACCATGTTTTTAAAAGAATCTGTTTATCGAAAATTCTTCACGCAGTTTTCCTGGGACAAGGTAGATAGGTAACAAGAGGCCTCCATGTGTTTCTGCCTTCTCCCAAGAGGGTGAGATGAAAACCTTGCATGGGGAAACTTAGTCAAGGCTTTGGTTTTGTTGTGAGAGGTGGGTCCTGTGGATGCAGGCTCCTGGTAGAATATTCTCTGTGGGGGCTTCCCTGGTGGCGCAGTGGGTAAGAATCCACCTGCCAATGCAGGGGACACGGGTTCGAGCCCTGGTCCGGGAAGATCCCACATGCCGCGGAGCCGCTAAGCCTGTGCGCCACAACTACTGAGCCTGCACTCTAGAGCCCGCGAGCCAAAACTACTGAGCCTGCGTGCCACAAATACTGAGCCTGCATGCCGCAACTACTGAAGCCCACGCACCTGGAGCCCGTGCTCCGCAACGAGAGGTCACTGCAGTGAGAGGCCCACGCACCGCAATGAAGAGTAGCCCCCGCTCACCACAACTAGAGAACGCCTGCGCACAGCAATGAAGACCCAATGCAGCCAAAAATAAATAAATAAATAAATTTTTTAAAAATTCTAAAAAAAAAAAAAAAAAAAAAAGAATATTCTCTGCATTCCCTTTTGGTGTCTAAGGGAAGGAAACAGGTAGGAGAGAGTGGAGGATAGAATTTGCAGGCAATTTTTCTGCTGCAAAAAAGTCACTTACATTGGAAGGTGAGTTCTAAGCCAATCACATCCCTGACTCACTTTACACATTTACTAGGTCCAAGAAAATGTGAGTATTCCCTTTGATAAATCAAAGAATATTTGAGGGGCTTCCCTGGCAATCCAGTGGTTAAGACTCTGCATTTCCGCTTCAGGGGGCACAGGTTCGATCCCACACGCTGCACAGCGTGGCCACATAAATAAATAAATTAAATAATGAACGGAAAATAAAGGGAAATATGTAAAGTGTCTTTAAAATAACATTTCAGTAGCTGATGTTGCCAAAGAATATTTGAGATGTACAATATAAGAGAATCTGATGGGGAAGATTCTCGTAAAGCAGTTTCCTCTTATCCTATGAAACATTCTCCCTAAAATGAATGTTCTTTGCAGTTTTCAAAGAGTTTATGGAGTTTTCTTCAATCAGGGTGGTAACCAGCCACGTCCTACTGAGGCCACTGGAAGGCACTGGAAGACAGTGTGCAGTAAATATACCAGGTTACATCAGGGAGGATTTGTTTCTACTGTTACAGAAATACTTCTATTCTAGGAAAAATCCAATCGAGAAATCAGGCCGGTCACTTGGTTTGTACATATGGTGCATTTTCCTCACAGAGGCCCCAGTCTGACACGGAGGCAGGAGGTGTTTCCTGCCACGTCATCATCACTGGCACATACATGAGGGCAAGGTTACCCTGGGGAGTCCATCAGCGGATCCAGCCTCCTCTCTCACCTCCAGCACGGGCTCCGCCGGGGCCCTCTCCTGAGCTCCCTAAGTCTTGACTACCTGTCTGCCCACAATGCAGCCCCACTGTCTCCATCGTATGATGCATCCTCTGGGCCTGACACAGGCTGGTCTCGATGTGACACCTCAGCAGTACCGGCCCGGGGCCCTCTTCTCAGAGTAGGGACGAGGTTCCCCACTCCCCTCAGCTCACTGTGGGGACAGAGCTTGGTTGTACTCCCCCAAGAGAAGGAATGACGGCACACCCCCAGCCCTGGAAGCGGCCCTGCTTCTGGCCAGCCAGCCATTTCTTTGTGGTGGAAAGGGCAGGTCGGGTGGAAAGCAGACTGGACTTGGGGGTCAAGTGGTCTGGGTTCTGGTCCCAGCTCGTCCTCACTTGCACCTCTGACCTAAGTCTGGGAGGTCACGAAACCTCCCTGAGCCTTCATTTCTGCATCTTATAAAAATCCCTCTCACAGGAGCATGGAAACACCGGTGCCCACTGAAGGCATGGCACACTCAGCCTGCGCACTGCCTGGCACACAGGAGATGCTGAGTAACGTGTGTTGATGGGGTGAAGGATGGTGCAGGCTTTCCCGGAGGGCTGAGCCCTCCCCTGCCGGCTCTGACCCAGGAATGGGCCTGGCTCACTGGCCCGCCCAGCAAGGCTGCCTCTCTGCACCATCTTGATTCCCGCAGAAACTTTCTCTTTGTCGGACAGAACACACGCTTCCCGTCAGCTTTTATTTCTGTGAGGGCTTGCTTACGAGCAGGGCATTCTGTTCTTGGAATTTCTTGTTAAAATATTTCATTTAATTAAGTTTTTACAACCAGCTCTGCTTTGTGTCTGTCAGAAGGTAGGGGCCACGGCCGCCCTCTCCCCAGCTCCCTGGGAGGCCAGGTCACAGAGCCTCTGGGGAGGGACAAGCCCAGGCCTAGGGGCTGTGTCCTAGGTCTCCAGGCATGCAGCCACCAAAGCTGAAATTGTCAACAGGTGGATGCCCTCGACAGGCCCCACTGGAGAACTCAGTGCCACCAGAAAGGTTGCCGAGGACTCCACGTGGATATCTCTCTCTGCCCAGGAGCTGCCCTGTCTCTGAGCTGGAAATACAGTCCAGGGCAAGCACACTGTAGATGATCACAGCCACCTCTTAGCACCTCCGAAACTCCAACCAAGACCAACACCTTGTGGCCTTCCTTCCCAGGCCCTGGCCTCGCCCACCCCTCTGCCTGTACAAGCCTTGCTCAGTTCCTTCTCTGCAGGCCCCGTGGTCAGATCTGCCTGCCCCCTCCAGCCACATCATGAAATGGAGACCGTATCCGCTGCCCAACTGGTTGTTCACCCGTCCTCTCCTCTGGACCGACAGACCGTTGCCTCCACCACGTCAGGACACAGCGGGGTCACCACGTCCGCGTGGGCCCCAGCTCATGGCCTTGCTAGGGAACCTCAGGAGATGCTGAACTCACCATGCCCTTTCTCCCCCAGGGCCCGGCTGCCACTGGGCAGGAATCTGTGGGCAGAGAGGAGGCAGGAGGTGCTGTGCCCCACACACTCGGGTTTTGGAAGGATACAGACCATGGACACCTAACAGGTAGAACATGAGGTCACTTAGATGGGGGCGGGAGACCCAGGTGAGCAGATGGGTTTGTGTAGGGACGTGGCTGTGCCCGGCACCCAGCACAGAGCCTTAGGAAACTCTCTTACACAGCAAACCAACCGGCGCTCCCCTGCTAGTCTCCCGTGCTCCCTGGCAGAGCTCCCCCAGTGCTTCTGGAAAGCAGGACCCAGGCTGAGGGAGCTTAGGAGGGGTCCGTCCTGTGCCCCAGGCTAAGGCTGCACCCTGGTCTGTCTCAGGAGCACTGGAGGCCAAGGTTCCCCCTTCCCTTCTCCGGACCAGGCCTGTACCTGCCCTAAGGGAAGCACCGTGGCCCCTGGATAATTCCAGGCTCCTGGTGGCGTTGCTAAGAGCCCGGCTGCCACCTGTCAGGAATTTGCAGTCAGGGATGTGGCAGAATGTGCTGCTTTCCCACACTCATATTTTGAAAGGTTACAGACCATGTGTGCGTAACAGGCAGAACATTAGGTCACTTGTCTCACTTAGAACAATAATCCGTTTTGCTAGGGGTCAGGTTGACACAAAGAATCTGTCCAGACCAGGTCTCTGGATGGGACTTAGCCCTCCCCTCAAACTAATGAAATTTTCAACTCGTGGGTACTTGAGTTAATAAAGTGTGCCACACATCTGCTCGGGCCGCTGGCAGAAGAAAGCCCTGGGGTTCAGTTTTGAGATCACTGACATAATGTTTGAGTGGCCTCCCGCTGCTGCCCGGCGGGACACCAAATTAAGGAAAGCCGCACAATGAATGTGTGAGAAAAAACATTAGTGTCTAAACACAGAGGCCAAGGCTCCCCGAGGAGAGGGTGAGCGAGGGGAGGCCACGGAATTACAGAGAGAGGGTCAGTGGGTGCTACCGCTGGGATTTCACACCAGCGGCCTACAGGTAATGAATTATTTTGAAGGAAATTGGCACCAACATGATCTTAGGTCAAAAAGATGAAAAAAGTAAAAAGAGCATATTTTCTGTGGCTGTTGAATTAAGTGCTAAAGTATAATGGGAACAGTTCTGAACAAAACATAAAGCTGGAGGTGAGAATATAAAACGGCCCCGGGAGAGGTTACGTTTCAAGGCCCGCCGACCCCTGAGAATCAAGCCACCGCGCCCCATGTCACCAGCCTGGCAGGGGCGGGGTCATTGGGCTTGACTGAGACCTACTCAGGGCGGGGAGGAAGGAGCCTATCGCCCGTGGGCACACTCTCCACAGGCTTTCCCAGCTGCCCACAGACAGAAAATCAAACTTAAACGTCTTCAGGGTATGTAATTCCTGATGACCCCTCTGCTAGAGATGCGGAGAGGCCAGCGAGAGGCTGGCCCTGAATTTTCCGTGGTGTTCCCTTGGCGATGAGGGAGAAGCCTTCTTACTTCCGTGGCCTGGCTCCCAGGAAACGCCACTGTGTTTGCTTTGAGGTCAGTCTAAACCAAGGTAGGGCCAAGGGTGTTCCCCGCCCCCCAAAACCAATGAGTAAGGGGCACTGATCGGGGCTGAGGCCCCCTGCTGACACTGCCCGGCATCTCCCCCAGTCCTGCCTGGTGACAGGGTGTAAGGCGGAAGGCGTGAGGGCTCCCCAGGGCCCCCGACCAGGTACCTGGGCTGAGGGTGGGACCCTGGAAGAGAACGCAGCACCCTCAGGGTCAGCTGCCCCATACACGAAGCCAGGGCTCAGGCGGGCCGGAGAGGCACACAGCTAAGGTGAAGGAAGACCACGCTTACGTCCTCCAGGCTTGGCCCGGGCTTCTGCTGCAGGCAGGCTCTGCTGGGGCGCCAAGGTCTGGTGGGGAATCACCCGGTTACTAGTCCTTAGTTCCTTTGTTCCTCTAAGTGCTGCCCATGTGCTCTGGGCCCTGCCCACATGTGTGGGGCGCACAGAGGGGTGAGGCCAGTGCACAGGGGTGAATACCAGAGCCTGCACGATGGGGCCCTGCGGCCCAGCACCAAGAGGGGTCTCAGCCCTCCTGACCCGGGAGGAAAAGGGCTCAACAAACGTAGCCCCAAAGGCTTTGCCAGCAGCCCGTCACTCCCACCCTTTTCCCAGTAGCAGGCCACACCTGTCTGCTCACCCCTTTGCCACAAAGCTCCCAGATTCCCCCTCCTCTGGGAAGCCTTCTCTGACCCAGTGCCCCAACCCTCAGGGCCCCCGATGCTCCTGTGAGCCCTCTGCCCTCTCGGCTCCTGGCCGTGTGGCCTGTGCGTGCCCTGGGCCAGGCCTGGGTTTCATACATCTCATCCCATCCGTAGCCCACGACTGGGCCTCGTGGACCCAAGGCCCTGGCAGGGACACAGAAAAACCTTAAAGATCAACTTTAGGGCAGAGTTGGTTCCAACTACACGCCTGTGGGAGGCCAGGAGCCCACCCTTCAAGGGAAGGCCACTCTCCCTTTCTCAGTGGGAATTCGGCAAGTGAGAGAGGAGGAGCAGGGCGGGTGGGGCTGGTCCCCACGAGGGGCCACGCCGTGATTAATGATGCTCCCCAGAGGCTCTCCAGGCAACCGCGCGTGGCCGCCGTGGAATGCAGAGTAAGCCGCTTCCCAAGCCGCCCAGCCCTGCGCGGAGCTCCAGGGCTTCCTGTGCCGAAGACATGCCCATGCTTCCAGTTTCCCAACATTCGGCCCAGATCTCACTCTGGGGAAGGAAGGGGCCTTGTCCTTCGATCCGATCCTCCAACAGAGGACGCAGTGCAGACTCCAGGGCCTGGCCACCTGGATCTAATTCCAGTTCCCTCATGTGTCCGGGCTGTGGGCTTTGACATCCCTGGGCTATTCTGTATCTGCATTTCCTCAAATGTAAAATGGGGATTAGAATAGTACCTACCTCAGAGGGTTCTTGGGAAAAGTATAGGCATTAATACGTGTCAGTTGCTTAGAGTGGTGACTGACACAGTGTGAAGGCCATAGAAGTACTTGCTAATGTCCTCAGCATCTCAGGATCTGACTTCTGAAACCCACTATTCCCTGAGAACCACCTGAACACCTTGTGGGCCATCAGCCTCCATCTCCTTTACCAGCCCCAAAAGGAGCAATAAGTTCCTGTAACCTTGGTACCTGGGGAACTAGGAGGCCTTGTCTTGACTCAGTTTCTGCCTCTAACTTAAAGGCAGCATCTACACAGACCTCACAACACGGAGAGGATGTTTCTCAGGTGACGGGGCCAGGGCAGCCCTGACCTGGGTAAGCCAGCCAGGCTACTGCTGTGCCCAGCAGAGAAGAGGCTCCATGATGCCCTCCCGTCTCCTCCCCTTGCTCCAAAGTTACTAGGAGCCCAGGTTCCAGGGAGGCTGCTGGCACAACACACGTACGAAGAATGGGACTGGGTTGTCAGCGATGAGCAACAATTGACAAGCTGATCAAAAGTAATGAAAGGCGTGTGTGGCACCAACGTCTTGCAAAGTCCCAAGGTCAGCTGCGGTCACACAGGTCACAAGGTCACTAAGTCCCAGGACTCAGCAAAGTGAAGAAAGCCGTCCCAGCTGAAGGTCCATTGGCCTTCTCATGCCTCAGTGGGCCCCTCAGGAGGTCAGTCCCATGTCACATTTCTCCAGACCACAGCAGAACCAGGTAATTTCTAAAGGCCTTCAGGTTCTGACAGACTGTGTCTCTTCTTTTACCATCATCATCATCAGAAATGATATTAATGGACTCATCTATAGATTACTTCCTATGTGTGAGACAGTGTTCACAGCATTACAACAAACCCATTGCAGCACACTGTGGTCTTTACTTTACAGACAGGGAAACTGAGGCTCACAGAGGTTGAGTAGCTCCAATTTTACAACTTATACACAGAAAACTGGCCTTAAGATTCAGAGCTGTGTGATCTCCAAAACCATACCTGGAAGCATATACTGTGCCATTTGTATGATACAAATGATAACACCAATAATTTTAACAACTTTCCCGCCCATGCACACTGCATGGCTTCATCTCGCTTCACCTTTACCTCATCCTTACATAAAGGTGGGTATGGTCATCCCAGTTTTACAGGAGGATTAACATAGTACCCTTTCTAACGTGTAAATCCGATCCTATGGCTCCCTTTGTTGAAAACCTAACAGAGCTGAAATATATTTTCCTAATTACTCACCCAAGTTTATTTTTGGTGACAGCAGAACTGATGCACTAGGAAGGCCATACCAGCTATTAAAATACTGAAATATATCTGAACCAGTCAGTACCTCTGCACATGCCTGCCTCCTGCCCTGCCCCCGTCACCCTAGCCCCTCCTACGGGACCCGCTGGGCCACCCTACCCCCACTCCAGCCGCTGCCCTGTTACTGACAGTGTCATTCTGATTGGTCAGTGCCTGTGCTAGTCTGAGTGTGGACCCTTGGTGACAGTAAACTAAGCACACACACAGGCATGTAAGCACACACGTTACATCGACCAGGGCCGTATGCATCTGTGCACGTGGGACACAGGAACGCAGAAACAGAAATACCTGTTAAAAATTAAACATACTGAGGTGGTTCTAATGCCTCAGTAGCCTATGAAAGCAAACCAGAATTGAAACCTAAGAACCACCAGTCACAAGCAGCCAACTAGGCGCGCTCCCAAATAAGGCAACCCCTTCAGCTGTAGCCAATCAAATAATGTCCTCGCTTTGCTTCTGCCCCTTCTCCACAAAAGACTTGCCCCATCTCCTCTTGCACTGCCCAGTTCAAATCGACTTTGCTCCCATAAACTCTTAAAATGTTTAGTATGCCTCAATTTATCTTTTAACACCTGTATATAGACACCAGGCACACACACACGTGGCTACACACATCCACATGACCGTACACACGTACCCGTACACACGTACCCATACACACACAAATGAACAGATGCACCCCGCACTTACATACCCCCCAGTGCATCCTCCCTCTTGGTGCCTCCCTGTAGCTGCTAGAGACGCACCATCCCAGGTCCGCTGCCCACCTCTGCTTCTGAAATTCTCCCTTTCCTGTTCCACGGTACGTTCAGCTGCTCCCTTGAAAGCCAGGGCTATGCCATCTGGTACCTGGAAGCAGAGAGGGGCTCCACAGCCATGGTCAGATGGCTGGTCCTTGAGAAAGGGGGCTGAGAGCAAGGTCTCTGTCAACCCAGCCTGGCGTCCCCGGCACACACCAGTGCTCTGCTTGTTAGACATCAGCTCAACTAGGAGAGAAATAGCCCAATCACAGGCAGGCACGTTTGATTGCCTGATTGCCCACAGCCGCAGAGCTCCCGGTAAGTCCACAGCCAGCTCTGGGTGAGCCCCAGCTGGGCACTGGCCACGGGGCAGGGGCAGGGGAGTTCCTCGCTTGGCCTGTTACTCCCCATGGGGTACAGTTCCTGGAGCAGTTGTAGAAATCCCCATAGTACGTCGCAGCACTTTGCTCTCAAATGAGCTCCTGTGCAGGTCAGCCCACACCCCCTGCCTGAGCACAAGTCTGGGACCCCTCACCTCCCTGCCTCCTCCTACGCCAGCCAGTATCGCAGGGTGGGGAGAAGGGCCCACAAGTGGAGATGGGCTGTGCTCTTTCATTCAACAGTTACTGAGCACCTGCTGTGTGCCTGCTGCTTTTCAAGGAGAGAGCAAAGAAACGCAAATCTCTCCACCCTGCCTGGGTAGCTCTGCCTGCAAAGCTGTCCCCTATCCTGCAGTAACATGTCATTTGTTGGCCTCTGACTCTTTCTCTTGGGGCCACAAACTCCCTTTCTGTTCTATGAGTTGTTTGGGTCTCAGAACCTCCCAGCTCGGACTTTTATCAGGGTAGCTCCCAGAGACGTCTAATCTCTCATGGCCAGGAGAGCAGCTGAGCTTCCAAGGAAAGGCCTGGAGTGTCTGAGCAGGCAGGCATCTCTGCTGGAGAAAGCGCTCCCTCCCAGCACCGGCCCCAGGCTTGCGTTTCTCCGGGGAGTGTCTCTCATTTGAGTAAGATGTCCCAGAAATAAACCCCCTCCTGCCTCAAGAACTCCATCCAAGGGCTGCCTGGGGCCCTGACTGCTGCGGAAACGCACTTCCAGCTGCACACGTGCTGTCTCTGTTTCACTCCACGTAGAGGGGCCCCTGGGAATTTCAGAGGTGACACTGATGAATAGAACGCACACAGCCTGACTGCCAAGACCAACAGGACTGTTTGGAGGGACTTTCAGCCAAATTTCTGTGCTTGAGGAGTCGCTCACCAGAGCTGCTGCCATTGGACCAAGCCACCCTCCATTGGGACCACCCCCAGCCTATAGCCTGGAAGAGCCCTGCACCCCTCCCTGCATGCAAGGAGCACACCCATAGCATCTTTACCACCAGCACAAGACCAGACACAGAGTGATGAGCCCCTAAACACACTGCTGTGTTTGCCTTCCGCAGAGTCAGCTCAACAAAGGCAAGGTCTCTGTTTCAAACCCCTTCCTGGATGCCCATGTGTCCTCCCCCACCACCATCACCTCTTGTGCCATCTGGCTCCAGGTCAACAGCAGCCGAAGGGGTCAGGGGAGGGAGCCAGTTTTCTGCACAGCTCCTGCCTCCAAGGAGTTGACTTGAATCATCCCCACTGCTCGCCTCCATCCTCCCCGTGTACCTGTGCCCCTCCAGACGGAGGAGGTCACATCAGCACACTGGCTGTCCCTCACCCAAGGAGACTGATATTTTACACACAGCCTCGAGGTTTAGGGTAAGTCCCACTGTTGGCTCCAAACCAACTTTCAAAATTAACTTAAAGCTCAAAATGTGCCATAAATGCTCAGCCCAGGATCAGGATTTACAGAGAGTTGCCCGGGCCATGGGTGTTAAGCTGACTGTGCATATTCCTCACTGGATGCAGGACGAGAGTGGACCAGACCTGGAACTATTCTCAGAACCCCCAAATCCTCCCCAGAGTGGGGGTCTTCTACCCTGGCCTCGCCACCCAACCTTGCCCGAGAGCGCCTCAGGCACGACCAGCAGGAGGAAGCCTCACTGCAAGCTTCCGGAGCAGAACAAGGATAGAAAAGACAAGAACAAAATGTTGCTTTGACTCACCTTGGTAATAATATTTCCCATTTCCTAGATGACCTTCCAACCCCAGAAAACCCATATACAAAACTTCAGCCCACTCAATAACATCAAGCGTTTGCAAAACATGTGCGCCCATTGAAATGACAGCTAGATCGAGGCCTGAACTTCGTACTGTGATCTCAATGCCCAGAACAAGGTGGTCACTGGCTCCTTATTCTCTAATGAGTGACAAGAGCCACGTTGTTACAGTTTGGCTTGGTTTGGTTTTCGTCTGTTTGTCTCTTAAGCCTCTCAGCATGTTATGTTCGTGCCACACAAAGAAAGCCTTAGCCATGAAGACAGGCATCGTGGGGCCAGTAAGAACGTGGACCCATAGGAAATCTGCAGGACGAAAGGCAAACCTGGGCTGAGGGCCTCGGGCTCCACAATTTTCTAAGAGCCGTGAGCATCGCTTCCTTTCTCTTCTGAGGCTGTAGGCTCTGGCTCTTTCTGTGGCCTTGGCTCTCTATGTATCAGGTTCTGCCAGCTTCTAGCTTTTTATTCAATTATGCCTTTCAGTGTCTGGGCAATAACTTTCGGGAGGATGAAAAAGTCACGGCACCACCAAATTCATCAGATGTCTGGGGAGCTTAAGAAAAATGCCTGTCTGGCAAATAGAAGGGTATCAGAAAATAATGGAACTGGGAAATGGGCAGGAGTTCTATTTCCAGGCCTAGTTCTGCCCCCAACTTCCCATGAAATCTTGGGAAACTCCTTCTAGTCTTCAGTTTCCTTAGTTTCTTCAGAGGGAGGCCAAGAGGCAGAAAATTCCTGAGGGGCCTGGAGAACTGCCTCCCTGGAAGAAGATGCTGAGGCAGCTGGAGCCCACTTAGGGGCTAATTGCTGAGGCTACTGTGCTGGCTGACAGGTGAGGCCAGAGCCCTTCTCCTCGGCCCTGGGAACCAAGCAAGCAGTCGGGATCTCCGACTCACACAGAAGATAACAGGGACATGTGAGGCTGGAGGGTCCACTCAGGGCCCTCTCTCCCAACTCCGGGGTGCACGGCAGGCTTTCCGAGTCACTGCATGCATCAGAGTCCCCAGGGCAGCAACCCAAGCTGCACGCGGGCATTGTGCTCCTTAGGAAAGGGCACTGGTTGACATGGTCCAGCGCACTCAATGCAGGCTTCAACCAGGCAGAGGGCCGGCCAGCCAGCCCTGAGGCAGCTCATTCTAATGCTTGAGAGAGTCATATGGGATTTTAGGCTCAAAAAGACTTTTGACCACCACTGCCTCTTTGAGAGTGAAAATGGATAGTAACCCCCATGTCCCTGAATTCTCATGGTCTGTCTGTGAGATGCCAACACTGTGACAACCCCACACTCTTCCTGGCCTTCCCTCCACCCCGGGATACAAGGCTGGTGATGTGTTTGAGAATCAGGCAATGGGAACTTGGGCTCCAGAAGGGTGAAGGAAGAGCAGGGCAGCAGGGGAGTGCTCACCCACCCTAGACTGGCAAATCAACTAAACCAGCACCTCCCTAACCCTGCCTTTGGTCCCTTTGCCTTGAGTGAAATCCAGGCCATGAGGATTCAAGAATGTGCCTCACGGTGATCCCAGACCCCAGCTCCTTATTAGACATTTCCATACTCATTTGAGCACAATCAGAATTTTTTAATCATCTTCCTGAACATCAATTTATGGGGATAGATCATTTCCAGATGTGATTCAACATACAAAAAAAAAAAAAAAGCACATTCATTGATTAACAAATGATTTCTAGATGGAGAATACATGCGATTAGCAATCCCCAGTTGAAACTTGCATCAGATTCTGTTTGAGTGATACAGGAGCCACGTATCCCCTGGTGTGGTCTATCTCTTTTCAGCTGAGGTCTCTTCCCTAGGCTGACTCAAGATGTATCTGTTTCTGACCAGAACAAACAGGAGCTGGAGAGAGTGCTTTGGCCTTTACCAGATTCTCTCTCCCACTTTTGTTGGTGATTTCTCACAGCCCCCAAGCTCTGAGCCACAGGCAAGAGCAGATGATCCACAGAAGAAGAATTCAGAGCTGCCAATCGAAAGGCAGCTTTCTAGTCCACACTCTACGACAAATTGCCTACAAGCTTTAGGAAGACACTTGCTCTGTCCGTTCTATTCATTCCTCATTTGGCTACTCGCTGTACAAACATTTCTAAATCACGTACTGAGCACTAGTCCCTGATCAGCCTATGCCGTGTGTGCCCTTGTCCACAACAGACATTGCTAATCGATGATTGTACACTTTCCCAAGATCCTTCCCTTGGTGCACTAGGCACCCACTAAAAACCTACTCCTGCTGCAGAGATTCAAATCTGGGCATGACTTGGTGTCTTCAGCCTGAGCTGGCAAGTCAGCAGAAGAGGCAGATCCAGACACACTTGCCACAGAAAGCAGCAGGAAAGCAAAGCCACAAGTGAGGGGAAACTCGAGATTCCAGAAAGGGCAGAACCGGGGCTTGATGTTGGGCTCTGATGTAGGAACTTACCAGTTTAAAGAGAGATGTGCCCATCCTAGAAAGAAAATAAGGATACTGAGAATTTGGGAGATTGCCCCAGTGCCAGTCAAAGCCACTAGACTGGCTTTAGTTCTGCCCAGACTTAGCACCAGCAGCTGACTCCTGTCCACCTGGGGCCAGCTTTGCTGCTTTTCTTCTTTGGCCTTTCAGAGCCCCTGCGGTTCCCCTAGATGCCCCACATTCCATCAGTTAATTGGTTTGTTCCTTCTATTCTGTGCATAGCAGATACCACGTGACATTTGCATTATTCCCAGCCCTCTTTCAAATGATATCAATTCCTCCAATGACCAGAAGTGATTCTCAGTTCCTGAATGTTTCGCAGGGCCTCTGGAAGGGCAGATGCACCTATCAAAAAGGAAAATGTCTGCATCTTGGGCTGCAACCAAGCCACAACTTAATTTCCTCTTCTGGCTATACTTCTTGAGAAGCAAATATGAAAAATGGGGCTGGGGTGACTTTGTCTCAGATAAATATGCGACACCCTGTAGCTGGACAAACAAGGTGCTTGGCTGGAAATATGATGTTCTTTGGCATCTCCAAAACGTGACAGATTCTTCCCAGATGCTATTTAAAGCATGCAGTGAGCTTTTCCTCCCTTGATACACTGCCTACACCAGGCTTTAAAAATCAGGCAGAGCGCAAACATAGCACCAATAAAGCTGATGCTTTTCAAATAAATACTCGCTAGTAGTCACTAATAGAAGCATTTTGCCTGTGTTTTCTCCTTTAATCCTCACTGCAACCCTCTGAAGTTGTTTATTATTATATTATTATTATTATTACTATTAATATTTTCCCATTTTACCAATGAGGGAACTGAGGCTCGGTGGGGTTAAACCAATTGCCCGAAGACACACAGCTAGTAAGTGATGCAGCAGGGATTTGAACCAAAACCTAACTCCAAAAACTGTGATCTTAATTGCTACCGTGTGCTAGCTTAATTGCTTTAAGTGTCAGCTTAAAGGCTAGAGGCCACGCCTATGGACTCCGTCTACCTCATGCCCAGAGGGTCCCAGCTGAAGCTTGTCACCATGACAACAAGCATTTATTTGGGCCACAGAGATTCTAAGATCCTCAACAAATCAGAACTCCCTTTTGTTCTCCTTCCAGGAAGTTTGGGGGCCTCGTTCTGCCGGTGGGGCCTCTGGCTGGCCCGGAAAGCAGAGGGGCTTGAGTGCTAGGGCTCACCCTCAACAGAATGGTCACAGCTCTGGTAGAGAGACAGGAGCGTTTCTGAGGAGCCTGGGGCAGGCGGAGAGAAGGTTATGTGCCTGGTTACTGCCTCACAGCAGGGAAGGAAATGCAGTGTGAAGGCCAAAATACAGACAATTGACAATGTGCCACTTTCACAGCCAAAAGCTAGTTTTCCAGGCAAAGCAGAAATTCTATATTGAACATACCCCTCTGTCACAGCCCAGGATGACGACTTTTAAATACAAATATAAAATAATAACATGCAGAAATTTGTCATGGATCTCGGTTAATGACTCACTTTCACCCTCCAGATATATCCATTACCACCAGCAGGAACTACCAGCCACCCTTTCTTTATGGCTTCCTCCGCATCGGCAGGCCCCAGTGAGCCAGGGAGGGGCTGGGGCCGGGGCTTGCATAGGCGCTTCTGAGCAGGCCGCCCAAGAACTTCCAGACCAGGGGAGCGGCCGCCCCCTGTCCCGCCCTCCTCATCACTGTCACCTGAATCAGATGGCAAAAAGTGGGTCAGGCTGCTTCTTGATGTGCCACTGTGGAAGTCTCTGAGGGAGAAAGATGGTCTTTTCTCTTTCAGGCTATCAGTTCAGCCCTGGACATGTTTTCTGAGTTAAACTGGATCCTTTTAGTACAGGACAGAGCTCCTCCTGGACAGTCCCTGCGAGGGTATAGGTTCGATTTTCCCCCTGAGTTACCTTGCCCCTGGGGACTACCCAGGCCTCCGAGCACACTCCTGGTGACCTCTGACCCTGTCTTTCCATCCTGGAAAGTCACTGGGGTTGAAGCCCCTAGGACTCTCTCCCTCCTGTCCTGGGGCCCAGGGGCTCTCACGCTCTCCTTTATGGTTCTAGAACTTGCCTCGCTCTTTCCTCCAGTATGCTCCTTGGACTTCGTCCTCGTGGTTATTCTCTCACCTCCAAACTGGCCTTGAAATCAGGGCTTTCCCAACTAGTAGCTCAGCTTCCAGCCGAAGTGCAGATGACTTCAATGAGCGGAGCTCTTGTGGGGGCCCCAAAGCAAACCAACTCTGTTCAAAAGTCTCTCCTCGGAAGGAGCTTGGGACAAGTTTCCTGGGGCAGGATTGGAGAAAACCATGGGACCTGATTCCCTCCCTCCCCACAGTGAGTGACCATCGTCTCTGAAGGGTCTTCATCTCTGCAGCCCAGGAGACTGTCCCAGATGTGGGTCCTAGAGAACCCGCCCTTGTATGTCAGCTCCCCCCAGAGAGGAGCGTTGTGTGCATCTTCCAGAAGCTCAACTGACCTGCCTACGACAAGAGTGTCAAGCTCAGGGGATCTGAACTCAACTTTCCCATCACCCCCCACCACTCAGCACCAAACCTACTTAACGCCCAACTCTCTTCTCTCTCTCTCTCTTTTTTTTTTTTTTGGCCACACTGCACAGCCTGTGGTCTCTTAGTTTCCCGACCAGGGATTGAACCCGGGCCCTCAGCAGTGAGAGCACAGAGTCTTAAGCGCTGGATGGGTTTGTCACCTTGGAGTCCTTCCCACATGTCACCAGTCAGCCACAACTCCAGAGACTCCCTCTCATTCGTTCCACGTATATTTGTGGCATGTCTTGTGTCTGTCTCTGCTGAAATGTCCCCACTGCACACGCCCCTTTCCTCTGAGTTTTGTTACAGCCCTACTGTGAGCCTAGTGACTGGGGTGGAGGAGAGAGAAGCAGCCAGGCTGAACCTTTCTCTCCAGAATTTGAACTAAGAGAGACAGAAACTGCAATAAAAACGTTTGAGGCTCTCAAGGTCATGCATAGTTTGGACCAGAGTAGGTGTCAGGGCAATCCAAAGCCGTGGGCAAGCTGAGATTCTGAAGGAACAGAAATGAGGGGCCTTACAGAGGAAGCTCCAGGGAAGGAGCCTGGAGCCAAAAGAAGCAGAGAGACGATGTCGTCTCAGAGAGCGAGACACAGATAGTCTGACAAGGACCACCTGGAGACTCTCCAGACTCTGTGAAGCCTGGCAGTACTTTCAGCCCCTCTCTCTGCTTACTGTTTATCCTTCCGTTTTGCTTAAGTTCATTTGAGTAGTTTTTGTTTCTTATGATCAAATAACCCTCAGCTGAGCCAAAAGCTTAGGATGAACCTTTACCTTTCACATGTTCATGATCAGACTCCTCCCCAAAATGGGCAACCCCTGAGGGCAGGTCCCATACCCTGCTCATCCGAGTCTCTTTGGACAAGAGCAAAGAGACTCGGATGAGCAGGGTATGGGCATCCGTGGAGGCACCTGTCAGCAGCATCATAATTCTCCAAGAACACTTTCATTTCTTCAAATCTATTCACTGCCTAATCAGTCGTGGAATACTGACCATGGCCCAGCATGGCCCTATGGCCCCCTCCCAGATTCTCCTTTTGTTCTCTTTTCAACCTTTCCTGTCCCCAGAGACATCCCTCAGGGGGCAGATATCAGGGAGAGGGGCCAAACATCACTCACCTTGCAGGCGGCCAACAAATGCCCTGAAAAATTGCTAATTGTTCATCTTTCATTACATATCCACCCATCCACCCATCCATCCATCCATCCATCCATCCATCCATCCATCCATCCATCCATCCATGCAGTCTATATAGAGCACCACTCCGGGACTCACTGGGATTGGGGATACAGAGATAAATAGCATCAAGTCTCTGCCCTGGACTCAAGGAGCTCATACTCTTGAGTCCACATAACATCAGGAGCCAGTGTGCTCAATCTCACCCCAAAAGCATAGCCAGAAATAGATGGGGGAGAAGTTACTGGAATCTTGCCCAGAAATCTCCCCGCTAACATCTACTCTCCCTAGAATAGGGGAGGAGCTGTCAGGCAGCAGAGAGGAGGGCAGGACCCTCTGTACCCGCTGACATCACATGAGAGGTTGACTGTCATCCTTGCCCAGGTATGAGGCCAGCCTAGGAATAATCACTTGCCCTTTGTAATGGCAGAGGAAGAGTTTATGTTAATGCTTCAGTGAGCAGATGTACCCATCATCACCATCACTGTCATCATCACTACCACCATCGCCGTCATCACTACAACCTCCATCACCACCACCAGCATCATCGTAACCATGATCATCATCACCATCATCACCCCCACAAAACTTACACAGCGATCACTACATGCCAGGCAGAGTTAAATACATATTATCTCATTTAAGCTTGTGGTAACTCTACAGGACAGACATTATCAGTATCCCCATTTCACAGATAAGGATGTTGAGACATGAAAAGATTAACTAGCTCAGTGTCACCAGTTTGTAAGCTGTGAAGCTGGAATTCTACTCTAAGCATCTGGCATTTGTGTCTGTACTCTTCACCCAGACTCTGTGAAACTGCTTCCGATGAAAAGAGATGGACGTCCTGCCCTGGTGATGAATGGACAGTTGAGACCAGCACATAAGGAACAAGGTGAGAACAAGGCAGCAGGCGCCTGAAGGGGGGCTTTAAGTGAAAGGGGGGTTGCAGAGAGTGAGGACTGCAGTGGGGAGAAAGGTAGCCAACGGCTGGAGAAAGCCTCTCCACCTTCCGGTCACAACATGGTAAAGCATGCTTCCATTGGGTCAGACACTGTGTAGGTCCTGGGGCCATCATGATTTCTCTTTAAAAGTTGGCCACACCTGGCTTATGCCTTGTTGACCCCAAGCTTGTGGGATTGGGAAGAACTAAATCACGCTCCCAGAGCCACAGAGCAAGCTTGGGCCTTATTAGAGTTCAGTACTGGGTAGGAGTGAGGTGAGTGGGCAGAGGGAAGGGGTTTTGGCTGGCATTCTTGGGACCCCTCACCAGGCTATAGCGACCCTATGACGGGGAACCCAACCAATCCGTCAACTCCCCATTACAATTGTCACTCCCTTGCTGCCCAAAGATACTTCCAAAGGACCTAAACCCAGTTATCACTAAGGAAAGGAATTCGGTATCCTTCAAGCTGAGCCCCATTTCTCTGGATCTTAAAGTGACCTTCAGAAGTTAGTCTTAGATTCATAAGCAGCTCTGAGACAACAGAACCTGGGGTAGGAGTTGTCAAGGGAAAATCCACAACAGGTAAAACAGTGGCAAATGGTCTTAAGGGCTACGTAAAAGAGATTGCGAACTCTTGAGAGTCAAGTTAGTCTTTGAGAGATAAGACTGTGATTAGCATGTTAATTAGAGCTACATTTTATTTAGTGCTTAATATTTACCAGACTCTGTGCTGAAGATTTACACACAAAAATCACATTTAATCCTCACAACAACAGTGCAAATTGGTTCTAACTTGAATAAAGTCTGGTTTTCTGGTTCTGCTTTTGAAAGAATTGTCTCAGCATGATGCCACACTCAAAGGAAACTCTGTGGAGCCATCAAAGGGATAGAAGAACCGACTCAATCAGCACTGTAGTCCCTCAAGGAAATACCGAAGTGGCATCACCATCCTAACACAGAGAATCTTCTCAAAGATTGTCTTTCCCT
>NW_006790468.1:1697751-1698951 GCF_000442215.2 Lipotes vexillifer | reverse complement strand
TTCCCTAGCTCCTTCTCTTACCACCTGTTTCACGTGCTTGACAGATGTCCCCAATCCTCTCTCTTCCCTCATCCCTAATGGGCAAGAAAAAGATGGCTCCCAACTAAGCGTGCACAGGCTCCATCTCCTGCCCCCCTTCCCCTTTCTGGCTGGACCCCTGTTCTTCAGCAGCACCCTGCCCTTTGCAGTGGACATCCTATAAGCCCCCATGTTTTCCCCTCACCCACATCCCCCAATCTGGGTAATAAAGACGCCATAACTTTCAGGCAAAAACAGCAGATGTGTTTGTTAGCCAGCAAGGGGAGGGCAGGAGAGAGATGTCTTACTATGGTGGAGACTGAGCTTTGGTACTTTCTGGACCATCATAAATGAATTATCAGCCACAATTTACAGATCAAAAAACCGAGGATCTGAGGCATTAAGTAACTTTTCCAAATCAAACTACTAAATGGATTTGAACCCAGGTCATTTGCAAATAAATGATAAAAAACTGTAAATAGCTGCCACCTAGCCAAATGCTACTAATTCCTGTGGCTAACGCTAGATTAATGACATGACTACACTCTTCCCACTACTCTTCCGTGGGCCGAGACACAAAATATCCTTTCCCATTTTTGATCTTGTGACCTCTGGGATGTGGGAAGCACAGATATACACCTGATGCATGCATGCAGATCTGTGCACACGATACGCACTCATGCACAAAAGGCACACTCCCACAACCTCACCTCCTGTGTCTGTGAAATCTCGGCAGCTTCTACACTGGCAAAAGGGGGTCTAGTATTTGAAACGGCTCCTGAGAATCCAGCACTTCTGTATTTTAGCCTCCTCTCCTACTGTGCAAGGGCACGCATTCTTTTCACCAACGTAGAAATAGCCTTAGGAAATGCTGGATAAAGCTTTAGGTAAAGCCTTAGGTTTGTGCTGTAGGGAAGGGAGCAACTGAAAGACGTTCAGTTACCAAGACCAGAGCAAACAGGCAACCAGCTGGGACCCATCCTGTTACCCGCTGGGAGGAAAGAGGGGGATGGGGTTTGCCTCCTAGAAGAAGTGGAGGTTTTTTTAATAATAGAGTGAACACTTTGTTTATATTTGTAAGAGTAATATTTTTTCTCTTTTGTATTCCCCTGAGCATGACCTAGTCCTTAACCAGCTAAGGTATATATTAGTTGGATGGAGTGGTATGGGGGTGGCTAGTAA
>NW_006790468.1:1660726-1697741 GCF_000442215.2 Lipotes vexillifer | reverse complement strand
ATAGCAGGAATGCATAGAAAAAGAGTTAATATTCAGCTAATATTATTGAAATACGATTTCACAGTAAGACAATAGGCCTGAAAGCTAGGCACTGACTAGAGAGAAAAGATGTTCTAAATCTCTTTAGGTTCTATTCAACATACTGACAATCAATCAGTCAGGCATGCAGTCATCAATATCTACTGAGCCCTTCTCTGTCCATTCTAGAAAAATAGCCTCATCCTCAAGAAACTTAGGGGAGACAGACCACAAATAAACTAAAGTAATACAATATTAGATATTGATAAACACTAAGAAGAAGATAAAATTGGGTAATGTGATGTGTCTGTCTGTTTTGCAGGGGTGGGTACAGGGCCTGTGGTCCTCAGGGAAGTCGGGAAAGGCTGATTGAGGAGGTGACATTTAACCTGAGACCTGAGTGATGACATAGCAACCAAGCAAAATCTAGAGAACACAGAAGTAACAGCAAGTGCAAAGGCCCTGAGACAGGAATGTGTTCAGGAAATTGGAGAGAAAGACAAAGGATCATTGCTGCTGGAGGATTGTAAATGAGCAGAATGGAGAAATAGGAAATAGGGGAGGTCTACAGAGGGTAGGTCTATGGGGCCTTCGAAACTAGAATAAGTAATTTAAATTTTGTTCTTATTACACTAGCAAGCCAAACTGTTTTAAGCATGGGAGTGACACAATTTAATTTATACTTAAGAAAGACCACCCTGACTACTATGCTGGGAGACGGGCAGGGTTTTTCAACCTTGCCACTGTTGAAATATTGGGCCAAGTAATTCTTTTTTTTTTTCTTTTTTAATAAATTTATTTGTTTTATTTATTTTTTTTTTGGCTGTGTTGGGTCTTTGTTGCTGCGTGCTGGCTTTCTCTACTTGCAGCAAGCGGGGGCTACTCTTCGTTGTGGTGCATGGGCTCTCATTGCAGTGGCTTCTCTTGTTGCGGAGCATGGGTTCTAGGTGCATGGGCTTCAGCAGTTGTGGCTCGCGGGCTCAGTAGTTGTGGCTCACGGGCTTAGTTGCTCCGCGGCACATGGGATCTTCCCGGACCAGGGCTCAAACCCGTGTCCCCTGCATTGGCAGGTGGATTTTTAACAACTGTGCCACCAGGGAAGCCTCCAGGTAATTCTTGGTTGTGGGGAGCTGTCCTGTATCTTACAGAACTGCTAGCAGCATCCTGGCTTCTCTCCACTAGATGCCAGTAGCACCCTCCCACCTTCCAGTAGAGACAACCAAAAGTATTTCTAAACATGGCCAAATGTCCCCCCAGGGGGACAAAATCACCCCCAGATAAGAACCTCTGCTCTATGGGGACACAAGGAGAAGAAGGAATCCCAGTTAGGAGACTGTAGCCATGGCCCAAGTGGGAGAAATGGTAGCTTAGATGCTGATGGTAACCATGGAGATGATGAGAAATGTTTTGGGTCCAAGATCTATTTTGGAGTTAGAGCCAATGGGATTTTCTGATGGATTAGAAGTGGGAATGTGAGAGAAAGAAGAGTTAAAAATGACTCTAAAATTTTTGGTCTGGGCAACTGAGTAGATGGCACTATTCACCAAAATTAAAAATGCTTGGAATAGGGGACAGATACGGGGACAGGGCAGCCAAACAGTTACGGTGTTGATTATGCTAAGGTTGAGCTTCTTATTAGATATCCAAGTGTAAAGATTGAGAAAACAATTCAGGCAGACAGATAGATAGACAGACAGAGTGAGAGAGATTCAGGCAGAAGGTAAGTGTAAATTTGAGAGTGACTCACATAGCAATTGAAGAAATTCAGACTATGGAATTTTTTTCTATAGTGTATACAGGCCATGAGACTTGCTGTCAAATTCCGGAGGAGGATAATATACAGAGGAAGGAAAAGCTAGGAGTTCACCCCTCCCAGTCCTGAGGGATTAGGAGGAGAAGGGGGAATAAGCAGAAGAGACAGGGAGTGAGATAAGAGGCTCCAACATGTTGAATAATCAGAGGGAAAGCCAGAAGGGTCTTCTGTCCTGGTTCCCAGTTGGGACTCTGGGTTAATTTCACTTCAAAGTCTATTCTTGTACCAACATGGCAGCAACCACACCAAAGTAAATTTAATTGTGAAGCATACTAGAGCCAAGGGAAGAGCAAGCTTGAGTTACCTTTTCTGAGCCATTTTCAGTTTCCTTGTGGCGTGTCTGGGACCCAGACATTCCCACAGGCCCTCCAAGGGGGGTTTGTACGGCCACTGCGTTGGGAGCCAGAGTGTCTGCATGGGTCACCATGGCAGGCGGAATAATGACCCACTGCAGAGACCTCTCAGGTCAGAGTTAGACGTAGGATGCAGCAGACCCTGAGTCAGCCAAGCGGGGCAACTGAGGATAGAAAAGTAAAGTCACACGTCTTACCAGCTGCTGACCTCAGCCATCAAAGACAGCAAGGCAAGCAGTGACCAGACCCAAGGACACTGCCTCAGGAACTGGAGGATCATCAATGCCTGAGGGATCTGAGAACATACTATTCCCTCTTCCCACACCCAAATGCCATATGGAGTAAGAGAAAGGACAAGACAAGAGAGCTGGAATCAGTTTGAAATTATTCAATTGGACCAAAATTTAGTTTTATTTCTTCTTTCACCACCCTGTGTGTGGGAGCTCATGTGAAATATCAGATCCGTTTTAGGAAAATAAAGAAAGAACAATTTCTTTCATCAGTGTGGTTAGCATGGATAAACTTATTACTGCAGGACATACTGGTCAAATAGCCAACCCAGGGCTGTTTAGCAAACCATCTTTGAGATCCAGCTGTGCTCTGACTCTTATACTAGGAACTGAGTATTTGTAGGCTCCCATTCATCGTGCAAGAGCTACATACACCAACATAGTTCAGAAGCACACAACAGTCTTTGGTAGTGTCATCAGGACAGTCCCAAGAGGAGTGGCAGGCTGTGAGCATGCCTTTGGCTGAAGGTCCCCATTCCAGGCTCTGTGGGAGGGGTGACACACATGATGAACTTCACACCTCAAAGAGTATACGGTTCAAGTGGGAAAAACTGTCCACCATTAGCCTGTATCCCTGTTTAAATAAGAAAAACATATAAACAAAATGATAGAGTCACAGATCCAAGGAGTAGTGGAGCTGGAAGAGACTTTAGCACTTGGTGGTCTGATCCCTCATTTAACTGAGAGGACACTGGGGCATGGCCAAGGATCAGACCCCTTCTTGATCACACAGCATATTCTAGGTGGAGATGGAACTTGTCATATCCTACAGCTCCTCAGTGATAAGAGCCACATAAGTGATTTTAAGGAGTTACTGAAAAACTAAGCCTATAGCTATCAAGGAGATGAACTTTAAAGAGAACCATCTACTTCCTGGGCTAGGGCTAGGTTGGAGACAGATGGTGTCCTAGCTCAGGCTGCTATAACAAAATACCATAAACTGGGTGGCTTAGACAACAGAAATTTATTTCTTACAGTTCTGGAAACAGGAAGTCTGAGATCAGGGTGCCAGCCTCGTCAGGTTCTGGTGAAGGTCCTGGTTTGCAAGCAGCTGCCTTCTTCCTATATCCTCATATGGAGGAGGGAAGGAAGGGGTGGCATGGAGGGAGGAGGGAAACAGGCATCGGGTCTCTTCACCTTCTTATAAGGGCATTAATCCCATTGTGGGGGCCCTACTCTCATGACCTCATCTGAACCTAATTACCTCCCAAAGGTCCCACCTCCAAATACTATTACACTGAGGATTCAAAATATGAATTTGGAGGAGACAAAACATTTAGTCCATAGCAGATAGTCTAGGAAGATGCAGTTAGAGAGGCTGGGCACCCCACCACCATCAAGGGTCTTGGTGCCATCCCCATAGGCATGATGCTACCTCATATAACAAGCACCTTCAGTGCCTATAGCAGTTGAGCTGTCACCAAGCCAGCAGGCAGAGCAAGGCCGCAGGGAATTGCCCTCCGTGGCTCTTTCTCCAGCAGCACTGACCAGCTGCGGTAGTTGGCTGTGGTATTGCGGGCGGGGTGCGGGGTGGGGTGGACAAACGGAGCTAATACTTTGAGTACTAGCTCTCTGAAGCTGTACCCTACAAAACATGGACGGCTTAATTTTTTTGATTTATGACAATTGTATTCTCATTTTACTGAGACACATTCTCCATACATAAAATGGAACCAACTTGCCATTCCATGCCTACAATTCAATCTTGCAATGAGTCAGAAACCCAAGGACCTGGTTCTTCCCTTGGCTCTGACACTTGCTCTAGAACCTGGGTGGTGTTCTTTCCCTCTCTGGATCTTCCTTTCTGGGCAATGAAGGGATTAAACCTCCTGTCCGTCTTCTAGCTCTGCCAACCTGGGCTTTGAAGAATGAACTTGGTGCAAGAAGAGGTTTCCCACCTGCCCTCCTTAACCGTAGACGGTGGGAGTGGCTACACAACCAATCACCCTACTCCTGGTCCTTAACTCTTTGACCTTCAGGAAACCTGGGGTCTCCTTCTGTCCTGGATGGCATTCTTAGCCCGGCAGAGTTGGCCTCAGGGGCCGGGAGTGCTAAGACTTGAGAATATTCCCCCTGGTGGCCAGAAAGCCCATCAGAAAGAAAAGGCCCCATTTTCTTTCTTGGATTCCCTAGCACTTCCTTGAAGCTGAAGGAATGACATCACAACAAAACAAAGTTGCCAAGACATACTCTAGAAAAATGTCCTCACATGGTTACGTTTTCTGCAAATTACAGCGTTTGGAGTATAAATCAGAGTAATTGTTTAAATCAGAGTGACTGTTGAAACAGATTTCCAGTGATCAAATCAAAAACGCAATCATTCTTGCGGTTCCTCCAGTGCTTGGAGCCCCACACACTCTGAAACTGTCGGTTGTCAGTTACACGGAGTGTTTACATTAACATGCTGCCCTAACAGAGAAAATATATATTTTAAGAAGAAAATGTGAATCCAGGGTTACAAGAATGTTTCTGAAACAGCTAAGTCATCTTGTTTCAAGTAAAACCAGATGTTTGCATCAAGAGAAAGCCAATCATTTCTTTTAATTATGCTCAATGGTCAGGCCACCAAGAATACCCACATGTGTACACATGAGCCGGTGGAAATCAAAGGCTTTGTGACAGAGAAAGCAATCAGCAACTCCCAGACCACCAAATGGCATCCCCGGCACCAGCTCTGGGCACTTTTTGAGTTCCTTCTCTGAGAAAACCAGGGTCCCGAGCAGGGCCAGGCTCAGGAGTGGATTCGCCAGTCATGACTGAGGTTCCACAGAAAAGACGCCTCGACAGTTAAGATGTCCTCTTAAGCACCCTGCCCAGGACACCCCGCTATCAGCAAAGACTCAGAAAAGTGATTCAAGACAAGAGCCCATTCCCCTTGTTGTCTTTATCCTGAAGGAGATGCAGTGGACTCACATGCCAGCCTGCATGCCCAGGTGGTGAGTAGAAGGTACACCTGTTAGTTTTGGCTCCATTCTGATGCACTGTGAGGTGTGATAGCCCTGGTGGAAGGTTCTCCAAGGGCCAGGCAATGACATCCCCGGCAGGTGGGCAGAGGGGAAGGCTTTTGGAGCTATCAGCTTCCCTCTGAGATCCAGGCTCCGTCTGAGAGAAGGTCTGCTCTCCTGAGCAGACGTCACTGCCTGCTGGGCGTCTTCACTGATGGACTCACAGAGATTCGTTCTAGAAAGATCCTGGAGCCAAGTGTTCCCCACAACCAAAAAGACTGGCTGTGCCCTTAAGGCACATCCACAGTCCCTGGGCCTTCCCCCAAGTCCTGAATATTTGTTCCAAACAAGACTCCAGCATCTGCGCACTGCTTCTAGTAACACTACAAAAATTTAATGCTTGCTTTGAATCTGTTCAGCAAACTTCACTGTTTAGGGACCAGCCTCACAATTTTCACTATTATTGGTTTTCTTTAAATTTACACGCTTTCCTTTTTCCTTTTCCTTTTTTGGTTTTCACTTAAATAGCTTCTTTAGTCTTTTCCTAAAATAGTTAAGAACTCACAGGTGTGCCAGTTATATATCTTTTAAATATGTGTTAAAATAAATATATGCCGGGCTTCCCCGGTGGCGCAGTGGTTGAGAGTCCGCCTGCCAATGCAGGGGACACGGGTTCGAGCCCTGCTCCGGGAGGATCCCACATGCCGCGGAGCAGCTAGGCCCGTGTGCCACAACTACTGAGCCTGCGCGTCTGGAGCTTGTGCGCCGCAACAAGAGAGGCCGCGACCGTGAGAGGCACGCGCACCGCGATGAAGAGTGGCCCCTGCTCGCCGCAACTAGAGAAAGCCCTCGCACAGAAACGAAGACCCAACCCAGCCAAAAATAAATAAATTTTAAAAACAAATAAATAAATAAATGCCATTGAAATGAAAATATTCACCCATATCTGGGCTAAAATCTTCTCACATGCTACCATCAGTACTTGTCCACAGCTTCGGACAATTATTCTGTAGAATTCTAGCATTTCTTCCAAACTTTTAATCAGATTCCTTTAAATGACATGGCAATAAGTGAACGCAAGCCTGTGTCACTCGTGAGCTCTGGAACCACCTTTCAGCACATTGGTGATGGGAGGAGTTCAAGACCTGCTTTGTTCATCCCATTAGAAATAACCACCATTTCCCACCAAGAGAATTACGGGAGGGTTATTTTCTCCATGATTCATTATGAGAGGATGTGAACAAGAATGCAAATATGCACTAAATGTTTTCTCCAAGCCTTCACTGTGCCCCCAAAGTTCCATGGACATTGCAGTGTTTTTTTTTTCAAAATAGATCCAGCATGGGAAGTTGTAAAGGAAAGCTAATCCTGTATTATTATTAAACTAAGCACTCTGCTTTGAACTCAGCCCAGAAGTCAGACCGTGTCTGTGGAGCAGGCACTTGCTAATCACTTCTTGGCTGCGGCTGACCGGTAATGTCCTCAAAACCAAGCCATCCTGGGGATTCCTGAGTCAGAGGGGAAGTGAATTGTTTAAAAATAAAACACTCCTACTTCAGGCCCTTCAGACCCCCCATAAGACAGTGGTCTAATACTCTAAACGATTGTTTTGAAAAGTGTTTAACTCCATTTTGTTGAATGTTTGCTTGGGTCTTCCAACCTCGTGGATAAAGCACCCTGACTTGGCCCCAGGTCACTGTCCTGTTGTGTAACAGTGGGGTTTGCACTGTGGCTTCAGAGCTCAGAAGGTTCATCTGAAGTGCCATTGCTGCAATTCCACCCATTCTTTCCTCCAACCTTTTCACAAACAAGTATTAAGCACCTGTTGAATGCAATGATCCAAGATATTTGCTTTGGGGGATTTGAAGATGCCTTACTCATGCCAGCAATTGACCTTTTTAAATCGAGAGATAATGCCAGGAACATTCAGTCCTCTTTTAGTTCACTAGACATAAATCTCAGAACAATGCAGCATGCTGTTTAAGTAAGAAATTTTTTGGAAAATCACTTCTCTTGCAAGAGGTTGGGTCAAAGACTAAAGGGAATTTAATTAGAGCCTTAACTGGAGATGCAAATAGGTGCTGATACCATCAAAAACAGAAGAGGTTGAAGAAAGTGGCAAGACAAACTCCATGTTCTAAATGTTTGATCCCACTCTCAGCAGCTTCAAAAAATACGTTCAGGCCTAGTAGGCGCACCTGGATGCCTGGTATACAGCTAAGCAGAGATCCAAAGAGATCCAAAGCAGGTGGATCCCTTCACACCTTTGGCTACCTGGTATTTCCCCTGGGAGGAAGCCTCGGCCCTTGGCCCTGGCAGCTGACGTTTGGTAAAGATGCCTGCAGGGAAGGAGGCCAGCTGCGGGCAAAGCTCAAGAGGATACATCGCCATCTTAGGACTCAGGGTCCTCATGCTGCCACCCCAGAAATGTTGACCTTCAACCTGGTTATGCCAGGCAGTGCCCCACAATGAATTCCCACACTGTGAAAAGCCAGCAGCTGACCAGGCTGGTGAAGGCTGCTATCTTAATCTCATGGCCTGAAGTCTCCCATAGCTGAACTTCACACACTTTGGAAGGTTATTCAATATTCATGGACAAATGGATCTTTGAGTGAAAGATCTGTACTGTACACTATCGCATGGGAGTATTTCAACAGGCAGGGTATTTGAGCAGCTGTGGCCTTTGCGGAGAACTCAACACATGTGTGGGGTTCTATACACTCCACCTGGGGCTGAGGCTCACCTAGAATATGGACAGCTCCATATTGCCAATCAGCAATCTTAGAGTTCACCACCAGAGGGCAGCAGTTCACACAGCCACAATGGAACCTCCCCATTTGAGAGGGGAGAAAACTGAGGTTGGAAGAGGGGTTAGCAACGCACCCATGGCTCACAGGGAGTACTCGACAGATCCAGGTTCAGAACCCCACCCTCCCTACTCCCAGCCAATGCTCCTCCACTGACCCCACCCCCACCCCCACCCAAGGTCTCCGGGAAGGAACATTTTGGATGGTTTATGCATCTTTATTTACAGTTCATGAAGTTGCCTGGTCAGACCTGCAGCTTCTCCCGCCAGGGGTCACTGGATCCCCCAGCGATTCCTGAGATGCTCTATTTTTACTTGACCCGCATTAAGAAATACATTGCACTTTGCAACCCACATTTAGTATACTATGTACCATACACAAAACTGAAACACATTTTCACAGAGTAATACGTTTATTCCTGAGATATACTAGGATGTTTTCAACTGTGCTTGATTCTATGTGCCTTTTTTTTCTTAATGTTAGGTGGGTCTCCATCCACTATGTTGATTTCACCACCCACTAACTGGTTGCCAGGCCTGGTTTGAAGCGTGGCCTGGAGAATGGCCCTCGAAAGAATGCAGGATAAAGTCTAATGCATTGCCACCCCTGTACATTCCAGGTCCTGGCAAGAGCTTAGGAGGGGCTAAGGATGCTGAGCTTCTCCAATCTAGGAGGGAGATGATGGCCCAGGGGAAGTACCAAGGCAACCTTGATTCTCCATTCAGCCTCACTTGGTCTGTGTGAGTCCCCCTGAGAGTTCAGCCCTGTCCTTAGCCTGCTCTGCCAGGACTTCTTGCTTCAGACACCCCTGTGGTCAGCCTTCCCCTGCAGCCTATGGGTCCTAGAACTGTGTGGGGTCCCCATTCTGAAGCTCTGAGCGAAGAAGAAGGTAAGAATGAAGGAGAAAAATCTGAGGCCAGAGGGCAGAAGATGCTCACAGCCTAGGGCCTTACCGGGCAGGCACTGCAAGGGGAACTTTTTGACTGGAGACCAGAATCTCCCAGGCATCCCCCGACTCTGGCAGCAGCCCCTCCCTCTGGGGCACAGCCAATAGATCTGCCCAGAAAGTCCTTCTTGACACTCTGCCAAGTATTTCACTTGCTCAGTTTCATCCCCCTTGCTCCTAGCATGTGACTTTATGAAGAAATTCAAAGGACGAGCCATCCCTCATTGATCAACCCCCCACACCCAGTGATTCTAAAGTCCTGCTTGAAACCAAGGGCAGGGTCTCAAATCCGGTTCCCTGATGTCTGGGGAGATTCCTGGTGAGGCCCCACAACTGGACGTGGAGCTTCCAGCTTCAATCACCTCCGATGGGAGGAAAATGTATAGTAATGCAGAAAATCCTTCAAACCCTCGGCCAGGGCTCTGCCCCAGGATGCTGGCTCAGTCCCTGATTTCCCATCACATCACAGTTCTGAAACTGTGGCCCCAAAGAGAAAAATGACTCCGAAAGAGTTGAACCGGTTCACTGCAGGTGGTATTTACTGGGTGTCTACCAGGCACAAGGCAGTGAACTCAGCTTCGAAAGAAGGAACAGGATGAGTTAGGTTCAGTCCTGCCTTCGAGTTTTTCCACAGCTTAGTAGAGGAGTGAAGCCAAGCGCTGGCTTGGGTACCATCCCCTGGGGAGCCTCCCTGCCTTGCATGCTCCCACCCTGCTCCCTGCCCAACCCACTCCTCACTTACCATATAGGACTGCATTTCTTGGCTTACCTGTCTGCTTCCAATAGGATGTCGCTTCCTTGTGAGCAGGTCAGAGAGAGGCAATGCTGGGGCCATGAGGCTAAGAAGGAGGACTGCCTCTGGAAGGTGGAAAACACAGGGGAATTCATTCACCTCTAGAGCTTCAGGAATGGAACACAGCCCTCCAACACCTTAATTCTAGCCCAGTGTCCTTCTACAGACCCCGTAAGATAACTAACACGGGCTGTTTTAAGTCACCACACTGTGGTGATTTGTTACAGCAGCAAAAGGAAGCTAATACAGATTTTGGTCATTTCGTTTGGAGCCAATACGCTGTGGACATCTCTCTGTGTTTCAGAGCAAGAGGAGACATGGTCAGGTGAGCTAAGCTCACCTCTTGAAAGCCACGTCCACAAGGGCGTTTATGTAGTTTTGTCTTAGTGGGAAAGGGATTGGAAGCTGGGAAGAGGGAAGTGGCCATCTCTAGGGAGTTAAATTCTGAGGCCGGAGGATGAAAGGGGTCCTGCCTCACTGTACACAGAGCCCAGGACCAGTAGGACCTGCTGAGGGGCACCCACAGAGAGGTAGACAAGGAACACTAGGGCCTGAGCCAACCCTTAAGTTCGCACAGCAGAGCAGGTACACAGCCAACAGAGGCCACCTTCGAATGAACCGCCTGGCCCTGGACAGGGTGGGTGTTGGATCCCCACTCTCACGGGTTTTCCTTCTAGGAGGGGCCAGACAGCAGACATATAAACAAAGAAACGAAGACATGTTTGTCTCATGCTTTGCAGAGAACAGGGCACTCAGTGGACCAGAGCTGGGTGACTGCATTAGACTCGGGGATGGGGTATCAGAGACGGCCCCTCTGACCCTCTGACCTATGACCTGAACGACAAGAAGGATGCAAGTAGATCAGGGTTCTCCTTTGATGTGCCAAGCACTTTCCATGTGCTGTTTTATTTAATTCTCCCAGCCGACCTACAGAATCTACATTATTGTCTTCTCCGTTTTACAGATGAGGAAACTGAGGTTCACAGACATTAAGTTCCTTGTCTAAGATAACACAGCCAACCACAAAAGAATGAGGACCAGGCAGACGTGCGCTCTGTTGTCTGGCTCTGAAGCCACAATCTTTTCTATCCTGCTCGTAGGGGCTCCAGTTGCATCCTTCTTGGAATTGTCCCAAATGTTCCAGACAGAAATTTCTTTCCCGCTAGGTGTTGACATTTTGATCTTTCCTCCTTGGTCCCCTGGCAAGGGCAACGCACGAGGAGGTTTCCACCCTCCCAGCCGTCCCTCACGGGAGAGGATGAAGCTGGTCAACCGCTCCCACCCCCTCCACCTTCCTGACCTCACTCCAGTGCTGTCCTGCCCTCCTTCCTGCCAGTGGTCCCTGGGGCCCTGGTCCAGAGACCCAGCACCCACTCTCTGTGCGGCCTTGCCCTGTGGGCCAGTGGGTGGGAGAGAGAGCAAGGCCAGATGGGCCGAGCGGAGCCCAGAGTGACTGGCTGGTGGTATTCGAGCCTATTTTTATTCACAAAAATCTGTTCCGTATTTTATTCAGCTTTGGGGCAAAGAGAGGTCAACTCTCTTCACCTCTGCTGTAAGATGAGAATAGTGCAGGAAATGAAATGACAGGGAAGCCAGCCGGGGAGAGGGAGAAAGGGCAAATTACAGGGAAATTAAAAACCTGTGTTCAGATCAGAGTGGAGGGTGTCAAAGCTCTCCTTCCACAGGGCCTTTCTCCCCAAGACTGCGGGGCCTGGAGATGTGAGCCCTGCTGCCATGCTTGGCAACCCCCGTGTGAGGCCCGGTGACTGGGCATGGTGGTCCGGCACACGTGCTGCCCCAGCCAGGCTTCCTGAGGAAGGGCCTGGCTTTGACTGCTGCACCATCTCCTGGGCCTTCTGGGTCCAGTGGGGTCACTGGAAGGAACCTCCCCAGGGAGCAGAGCCCAAGAGCCTGATGTGCCAGCGTATGGCCCGTCTTCACCTTCTTCATGGTTACAGGGTCCCTTCTGTGTTCCAGGCACAGGGGTCCTGTGCGTATGAGTCAAAAGGCATGAAATTATTTGGAAACAGATAAAGTAGCATCTGCTCCTTCGCTCCACAGAGGCATGACTTCAGCTCCTACGTGTCCTTCAAGGCCTACCTGCGATGCTGCAGCCTCCCCTCCCTCCTGGGATGGAGCAGAGACTGTGGCTGTGGTCCCAGCATCCAAGAGCAGGAATATGGCAGGCAGACAGCAGGTGCTCACTTTCCTCTTGACCTGGTGGATGCAGAGACATGGTTCCAGTTCCATCCAGAAAATAATCTTGGAACACCTGTTAAGTGCTGGGTATGGGGACATGGGACAAGTTTCCACTCCCAGAGATCCAACAATATGGGGGGAGGAATAGACATGCTTGACTCACTTCAGCAGAAAGCAGAGTGAGAGAAAGGCTGAACGGAAGTTTCCACCTGCTCTGGGAGCACAGAAGAGAAGGGCTCATTGCCGTGAATGGGCCAGGGTGAGCTTATTGGGTGGGGAGGCATTTGGGTGAGGCCCTTAAAGACGAGCAGAATTTTATTTTATTTTGGTTTTGTTTGCTGCTAAAAGAAATGCAGTGGCAGAGCCCTGAAAGAGATGGGGGAATGGCATCCAGGAGGAAGAGAGCAGAAGCCAAATGGTGGCTGGGAACACTGACCTATTGTGGTACATTTGGGAAGCAGTGGGGAGCACTGTGAATTAGTCTGCTTGGGCAGCCATCACACAAACCCCAGACTGGGGGCTTCCACGACAGAAATTTCTCTCTCATGGCTCTAGAGGCTGGAAGTCTGGGATCAAGGTGTTGGCAGGGTTGGTCTCTTCTGAGGCCTCTCTCCTTGGCTTGTAGACGGCTGCCTTCTTGCTGTGTCCTCCTGTGATTCATCTCACTGTGTCTGCTGTCTCTCTGTATGTCCTAATCTCCTCTTCTTATAAGGACACCAGTCAGACTGGATTTAGAGCCCACCCAAGCAGACTCATTTTAATTTAACTACCTCTTTAAAGGTAATTTAAATACTCCAAATACAGTCAGATACTGAGGTCCTGAGGGTTAGGACTTCAACACATGAATTTTAGGGAGACATAATTCAGCCCATGACAGACAGCATGCCTGTCTGAAAGGGATGCATGGGGTGAGGAGAAAGGAGAACCATGGTGGTGAGATGGGGAGAACCTTAGGTCGAGGCCAGATGCCATAATCTCCTGAGTGTAAGACTAATTCATTTGGCTTTTATGTTATTGGTTAATGCTATCAAAACATGCCCTGTACTCTGCTGTGTGCTAACAGATGTTAAGCAAACAAAAGACAGACCTTGGTGTTCCATGGTTGAGCTTGGGAAACCAATTTCTTCCCCGCAGGTCCTCTCAGGGCCCTTAAGTATGCTAATGTGTGTTGTGAATTCTCAAGAGGGAAGCATGATCACCGAAACCAATTTTTAATAACTAGGAGACACCACTGAAAATACCGGGGAGCCAGCAAAGATATTTGAACAGAAAAGCAACATGACCAAACCATAAGTTTCTCATGCACAGGAGTTGAAATACCTTGAGGTTGATGGGCCATCAGAGATGGTTAAACACCAGCCTCTGGGTGAGGTTATGTACCAGAAGGCCTGGCCTCCATGGGCAGGGTAGCCTGTGTCTGGGCAGAGCTCTCTGGAATCCAGGGGCACCCCTCTGCTGCCTCACCATCCCTTCTTCCATTCAACAAGTGCAAATTAGGCCCCTACTGTGTACAGGCACTCTGGTCTGCCAGCCTGCTTGTCCCTCAACCTGGAGAACCCTGCTCATTGTCTGTGTCTCTGGGCAGGTTTTCTGTTCCATGTGGATAAGGGAACTCCAAGGAGTCTGAAAGCACCAGCCATCTGGGGCCTGCTGCCCTGGTCCCCTCTCTCCTCTTCAAGTATATGCCACACCTGATGCAAAGACCTAGGACACATATTAGGATGACTAGGACACTCCTGGTACCTCAAGGCTGAGCTGAGGCCCTGCTGCTCTAGGCAACAATCACAGGAATGCAAGTGCAATCCTTCTGGAACAAAGGCCGCCTCCATTTTCCAGCTCACAGGAGGCCCACGAGGTGTAGACACATCCCTGGAGACAGTCATTCTCAAGAATTCACAAGGTTCAGTTAAAAGTGCTAAACTGGGGGAAATGGGACCCAAGTCTCAGACTCGGGCAGAGGAGCTGTGGGCCCGACAGCAGCAGAGACGGGCCTGCCCACACCCAGTGGCCTCAGGGACACAGGTGGGCCTGCCTGTTCAAAGGTTTTCTCCTCTCTGCCTGGCCTAAGTCAGGGCTTTGCCTGCATCCCCACTAAGAAGCCAGGGGTAGGATGCAGCTCTGCAGGAGAAAAGCAAGGACCTGGGGGAACTCTGGGGGAGCGGAGTGCACAGGGTTGCAGGGTGGGGCCGTAGGAGGGTGACTGAGAGCTCTGGGGTGCTGGGCACCCAGACTGGTGGTAAAAGGCCAAGTCAGGCTGTCGGGCCGCAGCCTCTCAGCCAGACACCTCCGAGGCTGCTGGGAATTTAGATGCAGCAATTTGTGATTGGCGATTTGGGGATGCAGTCTTCTCCATATAGAAAAATTCTGATTTTTTTTTACTTGTGTTTTTGCCAGTAATATACGTGACTAAAACCCCTGTTTATTTCTCAGCCACAAGTTTCATTATCCCTGAGCCTGGATGCAGAGGGACACTTTTACCCACATTACTTAGTAACTACAATAAGAAAGAAAAATGAACAGAAAAAAACAGAGCATTTCACACAGTATTTTTTTCTGCCACTACAACATGTCCCTGTGTCAAATGACCCATCACAATGTCGGGTGCCCTCCAGGGCCAAGGGAAGTCCTCTTGCCCTGCACTCCCTTCACCCTCCCAACACCCGTGTGCTCTGATGCTCTAGGGGTGAGTCTGGCCTTGAGGCAGAAGTGAACCCCTTCCCACTTCCCTCACGGGACTTTCTCGGTCATTCCCAAGCATCATGGATCCGAGGAACAGCCTGCCCCCACTCAATATGATTTCCTGGCCTGGCCAGCCTGTCACTGGCATTTGCTGGTGTTCATCTCCAAGGGCTCAGATGGCATAAATTTATGGAGCCTTTCCTTCCCATTTTCTCTGGTTCTTTGGAGGAAAAAAGTTAAGTACCCAGCTTACTACCATGAGCTTTCCCTGCCATGATGGAACCAACGTCTTTGGGTATCCCAAGTGGCATAGAAATCTAAAAAGACTGCAATCCCTCGGGCTCGCATCACCTCATCCCAGTCTGTGACCAAACGTCTGCAGCATACAAATGGAAGTTGACATGACTGAGCCCAGCTATGGCCCCAGGTAATTTCAATGTCCCCACGCTCCTGAGAAGCAGCAAGAGTCCTGGGGGCTCCCAATCCTGACCTTGCATCCTGGTTCCAGACAAAGAGCCTCCCTCTCTGGACCACAGTCTCTTCTTCTGTAAAATAAACTCTAAGATTCCTTCCAATTCCCCAAGTCTATAATCCCATACGCCTACGGTTGAGTACCTGTAATGTTTATTTTTGGGGAAAGGGGATTTTTTTATTTTAGGACTTGAAAGTTTTAACTTCAGACTGATAGTCATTTTGGATGATGTCACATTAATTCAAGGCTAAGTGAATAGCTAGACTATTGCTGTAGCCTGTTTTTGATGGGGAAAAGAGAATGGGGAAATTTCCTGTCCCCAAAAACATGTGTTTTGAGCACAGTCTTTCTTTCTCTGCTTTGCATGTACAATGGGATTTTGCCCATTTCTTCCACACTAGGGGGACAGGTCAGGGGGCCCCCGCTCCTGGCTCCCTTCAGAATGCAGATGCCTGCAATTCTCAGCAAGAGGGTGGAAACAAGCAGGTGGTGAAACAGGAAGTGAGTGGCTCTGCTGACAAAGAGACCTGACTTTATACCAGCACCTGGTGCTTTGCCTGACGCTATGCTTCTGTCTAGGGCAACCTCACCCTGGGGCCGGGGGAGCGTCAGGCCCTGAGGACTCCTGACCTGCAAGCTTCACACAGCTGCTTGGAGCCAAATGGTGACAGCTGGTCGAGTAACACTTTGGGCATCACCACACTCCCATTCAGCTTTAAGACCTGCTAGATGCCAGGGGGCGGCCTGAGCCATGGGTGTCAGAAACATCTGGTGGTACCAGCAAATGTGAGCTAACCTCCAGTCCTTTTTTGGGAAAACAGTTGATATGAAATAAGAGTCTTGGATTAATGTGGCTTGTAAACATAAAAAGTTGCTACTGAGGACCTCCGATCTCCCCAGATGTGTCAGAGCTCAATGTTGAGGGAAGGCTCTGAGAAGAAGGGCCCAGGTACTGGAGTGGACTTCAGGCCCTTGGGTAGGGCTGTGACATTGCCCAAGACCTTTGGAGTTTTGCACCGAACCCTAATTCCAGGCTGTATGGTCAGGTTGGCTGGGACAAGGCAGGGCAGAAAGCACAGGTGTTTTGGAACATCCAAGGAGTGCAACGTTGGCTGGTATGCAGAGCCCCGTGACTCTTGGAGGCCAGTGAGGCCACATTTTCTGATGTGAGGCCAGGAAATCATGTAGGGTCCTCTTTGTTTCTCTCTGCAACTGGCCAACACGTGAAGTCCCGGGAACAAACTTAAACTCAAATTGTGAATTTCTAGGTCACATGAGGACACAGATTAATCAGAATATTTACCAAATGCTGTCAACACAAGCTGGAGGGAGCAGGCCTGTCGATGCCAGTGACATTTTGTGGATTTCTTGTAGCATGTTTTGTCCATCCTTTCCTTATTAAACATTCAAACCCTCTTCATGTTCTGTAAAACTAGATGCTGTCGTCTGCTCACCCGCTGAGCACCAGTAATCCAAGACACATGCCTGGAGCCACACTGGGCTGGAGGTCCCCAGGGCCCAGTTTCACCACATCATACACAACAGACACAGATGCACACACCAGGCATGTATCACGCAGATGCTACAAAGCATGCAAAGCCAGAAACCTCCCGTGAGACCCAGTCCCTTAGCCAAAACCCCGGAAGTTTTAAGCTGTCCTTGCAGAGCTGAACTATCCTGGCCCACAACACAAAACACCTGGTTCTCACAAGCGCTTCCTGACGTTAACATGGCAAGTGCCACCCCATATTTTTTATGGAGAAACTGAGGCCCAGCTGACCCAGTCACAGAAGTAGCTTAGTAGTCAGTTTTCTTTTTTCATTTTTCATGAAGTTTTATTAATATCTCACAGACACATTTTCACAGATCCTGAACTGCCCTGGGCCATCTCCAGTAGGAAAGAGTAGAAACCAAAAGGCGGAGCCAGCGCAGCACTGAGAGAATCTGCTGACTCCCAGGATAACCGAGAGAGCCTGCCTCATCATGATGGCTCCACTCTATAGATGACACAGGTCTTGAGTGGTCAGCAACTGATCTCAAGGCCCTGGAATTTAGTGGCTTGGCCACTGCACTTAACGCTGTTTATCATGGCACCTCAGCACAGGGTCCGAGTTCAATCCCAGGCATTCTGGAATCTGTCTTTATGATAGGGAGTCTGATGCCAGGGAAAGCTTTATTCCGGCAGTGAGTGGACTCTACCCCAGTGATCTCATCCCTCCAACTGCCTGCGTCCCATCCGTGTGCCGGGCTCCAGGTGAGCTGACTCCCTCCTCGCCTGCCTGGTCCGCCTCTCATCCTCTGACCCGATTCCACTAGCGGATCGAACTGATCTAGGCTCCCACCTTCTCCAGGCAAGGACCCTGGGTTATTCACGTTATTTGAGTCCACAAGGTAGGACCAGAAAAATCTGTGAATGACAGTGATGCTGGAGATGATCTGTGATATAATTTCCAGCGAATAACCCTCAAGGACCCAGCGGCCATCTTTTTGACTGAGGATACCAACCCATCCTATACTTGCATGTGAGATGAAATGAGATAATGTGAGATACTATATGTACAAATGCTTCATAAATTGTAAGACATCATACAAACAATAATGAATACAGTCTCCCTTGCCCTGATCAGTGATTGGTCCATTTCTAACGACCCTTAGCTTTTGACTGTTATTTCTAATACCTGAGCCAGACCCGTCTGCCCTGTCCGTCCTATCAGGAGTTCACATTTTGATAGCCTATCCACCAGTTCCTCTGTTTTAGGTAGCTGCAACCGGTCAGCCTAACGCTTTTCCGATGCCCGGACAACCTTTACGTGGCACATTGGAGATGGTTCTTGATGTAGTGGAGAGCCAGCCTGAACTAGACCTGAGCTTTGGTGCTGGTCCAGTATACGTTGTAGCTCTTCTCCAGGGCTGCCAGCTCTGGGTCCGCCACTGGATAACACGGCTGGTGACCTACAATCACATTTGAGCGGGACGCCACGAGCAGACTCCCGAGCCCATCAGTAAAGAACTATGAGTGAGCCACTAGCTGCAGGCGGGGGTCGAAGCCAACTCTTTGGAGCCATTCTGTGTGGGCTAGAAAGAAGCTGACAGCACCACTGGTCACCACGCATCTGGGGAAGCTGTCCAGGGGCCGGAAAGATCCTGACCGCCAGGGGATACAGTCCCCATTCTCACTGCGCTCCAGAAACAGCTTAAACTGGAACACGTTTCCAAGCACACTGAATGCCTACCACGTCCAGTTCCGTCTTCTCTAGGACATCCACCAGCACCTCAATCTTGGTCTTGTTGTTGAAGAGAAAGTCATCGTTCACCCAGAGGACGTATTTGGTGGTGACCTGAGATATGGCCAGGTTCCTACCAGCAAACCAACCCTTTCCGTAAGGCATGGTGTAATATTCCACGTGGCTGTTATTAATTTTCAGGGGCTCCTTGCTGTCATCAGCCACAATCACGGCCAAGTCTGGGTAATACTCACGAACGCTCTGGAGCATGGTCATGAGCTTGTGGAGATGGAGGAAAGTTTTGGTGGCAATGCTCACCATGTCTCTGAGCTTCCTCTCTGGTCCAGGGTCATATAACTTGGGCATAACAGGAAGGTGGATGGTCACTGGAAACTTGGCCACTGAGGACTTGGACTCCAGACTCATCACATCCACCCTGCAGTGCTGGTACTCTGTGCTTGTGTATGTCACATGCTGGACTATGAAATTCAAAAGCTTCCGGTTACTGGTCGAAGGGGTCAGCTGCTTCTGGCCTCTGCCCTGCAGCACACTGTCTGGGATGTCAGCAAGGGTGTCCAGTGTCCCCAGAGAAGCTGTTGGGGTGACCTCACAGAAGGGAGCATCTGGTCCTTCAAACTGGAGACCCGCATGAAGTCATCCCGAAACCCGCCGTCTCGCACATTCCAGGCTGATGGAGCTGGGCAGCCACCCCGCCGATTGTCCAGCCCTTGGCACCCTAGTAGTCAGTTTAGTAGTCAGTCAAGGTTTAGGTTAAAAGCAAAGAAAGGTTTCTTCCCCTACCCATAGAGGAAAGGGGCTCTTCCTGGCCTGAGGGAGTGCCAGCAGCCCAGGCCTTGCCTCTGCTCTCTGTCCCAGTTTGGGGACTGACCACTGCTCACCACTGCCCTTCTTACATACCACCTACTCAGAGTCTGGCAAACCCTAAACTTTGGCCATAAAGGCCACATTCTGATGGCCGTGCTATGCTGAAGCTGGCTCGTCCCGCCCCCTGACAGCCTGTTGTTAAATATTCAGGAAACTTGCTAGTCATGTGTTTAAAGGTTGGTATTATGAAACTGACTGTGGTGGGAACATTTATACCACGGAAATCAGCAAATGCCAAATGCCACACATCAGGGACTTTTTTTTCCTAGAAAGATAGTTCATCAGCACATCACTGCTCGCCAGAGAGAATCACTCTGACTTCAATAAGACCTCAGGACTGGGACTTCCCTGGTGGCACAGTGGTTAAGAATCTGCCTGCCAATTCAGGGGATACGGGTTCGAGCCCTGGTCCGGGAAGATCCCACATGCCGCAAAGCAATTAAGCCCGTGAGCCACAATTACTGAGCCTGCGCTCTAGAACCCACGAGCCACAACTACTGAGCCCATGTGCCACAACTAATGAAGGCCACGCACCTAGAGCCCGTGCTCCACAAGAGAAGCCACCGCAATAAGCCCGCGCACTGCAACAAAGAGTAGACCCCGCTCGCCGCAACTAGAGAAAGCCCGCACGCAGCAACAAAGACCCAATGCAGCCAAAAATAATAAATAAATTTATTTAAAAAAAAAGAGAGACCTCAGACTTTGTGAGCAGAGGGGATTTCTCTCAGGATTCATGGTGCATACAACAGAACCCAATTCTGGTAAGCAGACATGGGATTTTGGGGATGGATGTCAGATAGCTTACAGAATCCATAGGAAATCTGGAGAATCAGAATCAGGAAACAGGCTGGAACTGAGCATGTGCCAGACCAGGCCACCATGTGGCTGGATGCTCGCGTCTCAGTTCCCCTTCGGCCAGAGAGAAGTCTAAATGCACCTGCTCCTTGACAGCCCTTGCTCTGGCTCTGAATGGGTGCATGTGATTGGCTGACTTTAGGTCATATCTGCAACTCCCAGCAGTCAGGGTCATGAAGAACAATTCTCAGGCCTTTTCTGCTGCTGTAGCAGGAGGTAGGAAGGTGACAACACTAGCGGATTTGCCAAAGAGAAGAAATACTGAGAATGCCCTCTGCAGAAAGGCTCTCCCGAGCCTGTAGGCTGCTGAGTTGATTGGTCCTAGAGTGACAGAAGAGAGTGAGAGCCTTAAAGAGTCCGACCCTCAAATCTGCTCCCACCCTGACATAAGTTCTTCCCTCCTCTGCCCACCTAGTTCTGATTTTTACAACCAAAATCTTGCTTTTAGTGAATAAGATCCCTTTCTGAAATGAAATAGCCTTCCCAGATACATCCAGGGCTTGGGTGGCATATTAGTCACTCACACTTTAGTGTGGATCAGTTTAATCTGACATTTTCCCCTTATCCTCTTCATTCAGCTCAACTAAAAGAGTGGGAGTAATTCTTGATCACATACATTAGTGGAAGAGTTAAGCATGGATAATCCAGAACAGGTAATCCAAGAAATATTTCCATGTGGCTCTGGGATATAGCATATGAGTCATTCATTATATAAAGGCATTAGAATTGCCTGTGTAAATTATGAGTACAATGGATGGAGAAAGGGCTGTCATAGTCCATAAGTCCAGTGGTGCCTTTCAGCTTACAGACTGTAAAATCAATGGCACCCCTTGGAGTTGTGCAGTGCACAACCTATACAACTGTATATGGTAGCCCTAGTGGAGGCTGTTCAGGGCTCTCGTAGCAGGAAGGGAAGAAAGCTAAGAAGAAACAACACCAAAGACCACACAGAATTGATCTTATCACTGGGAGAAGATATATTACAAGATTTAATACATAAAACATAAACATACGCACAGCACATGAACACTTGTAATAAGGGATCTTCACACTCATCCAGACTCACCCTAATTCATCTAAAAAGAATCCGAGAAGGACCAAAGAACTTCTCAGTGTTTAACTATGCTTATGAAAAACAAAACATTAGAGATCTTTTCATCATTCAAGGATGTGCTAGAGGGAGGAGGGAGGGGCTGCTGGTAGACAGGTGGGATGACACTGAGCTGCTCAGAAGCCTGGTCCTCAGGTTGTCGAGTGACAAGGGGCTGAGAGGAGAGAAGCACACAGCCCGCCCTGCTCCCCCGAAGGCATGTTCCTTTATAACATGTGAAAGGAACTTACAGAGTAACAAGTACCCGATGCAGGAAGACTTTGGTCTCTAAGTGATCCCATGTTTGCAGCCTGTTGTTGATTTTACCCAAAGGAAAGGAAACAAATCACCACTTTTCTCTTGGAGGCCATGGTTGCAGCCCTGCCTTCGTTTTCTCGTCATCCCAGCAGACCTGGCGCCCAGAGCAGGAGTCAGAGCTCGGCCAGGTCCAGACCGTACAGCAGACCTCAGGAGAGGTCTGATGTGGGCCCATCAGCCTTGGACCTGGGCACTCTGTCCCGTGAGCTCTCTGGTTCAACTGAAATCAAGCTGGACTTGGGCCACCAAGTCCAGAAAACAAGGCCTTAGCTTGTGGTTAGGAGGCCTGGGCGCTAATCCTGCTGCCACCCAACACACGGGGTGACCTAAGAAAGCCCCTTCCCTTTCTGGGCCCCAGCTGGAGGCTACTGGGGCTCTTGCTCGTTCCCGCCATGGCTGCTGAAGTGCTCAGGCTGCTCTAGAGACCTCTGTCTGATCCATAACTGCACACACCACACAGTGCTGACCTCAAGCACATACATGGAGCTGGATGTTCCCTTAGGCCTCCTCCTCTTGCCACCTCCCAAAGACCCATTCTCTCAGAGTCAGTCCAGGCTCCCAGTAGCCTGCCACCCCAGGAAGGACCTCACAAGGATTAAACGTGAAAAACAAAAGCAGATGAAGGAAACTCAGGAAAATATATTTTATAATCCATCGGGGGAAATGCCTTTTTAGGCATGTCACAAAACCTCAATATCCATAAAATATGAGATCGACAATTTTGACTAGATTTCCATATTAAGAAGAAGAACACCAAACAGCAAAAGCAAAGATAAATGAAAACCTAGAAGAAAATATTTGGAACTTATATCACAGGTAAAAGATTAATTTCCTTGAGACTTAAAAAGCTCCTTTGGAGTTTGAGAGATCTAATAACTAGTGTCCCTTTTCCTACCAAAATTCCAAATCAACTTGTAATAGGCACAGGAATAGGTAAATGAGGACCCCAAAACCAGCTTTATTACTCACAGAGCTTTTGAAAGACACACTTTAGGTATGCAAGCAATGGGCCGCCTAATGCCAGACCCTGGGATGAAGCATGTCTGCCCCCAGATCACAGGCTCCTGTGGAAACTTGCAGGCCTCACCTGGCAAGGGCAGGGCCTCTGTTGCTAAGTTGACTGCAGAGCCAAGGGCCACCAGGAGCACCTGTGTTCTGCAGGCAGGCAGATCCCAAAGGGCAGGAAGAGGGAGGCAAGGCCTGTCCACTTCCTCCTCCCAAACTTACCAATCAGATAATTTACTTCTCTTCCCCACAGCTGAAGTGAGTGAGGGGGGAGGGGGTCAGAAAGAGGACAAGATTTACATTTACCGACGTCCTTTCACTCGGAAATATAAAGCATGGAGAAGGGAAATCCTCCCCCCGCTTCCAATAAATTCGAATAAATCAGTAGAAGAAGAGAAATAGTACAGTAGAAAAATGGGAGAAGATGTGATCAAAGTCCCAACAGATTCAGTGTCTGGGGAGGGCCCTCTTTCTGATCTGCAGACAGCCACCTTCTTGCTGTGTCCTCCCATGGCAGAGAGGGCTCTGGTCTCTGCCGATGTGAACAGACCATGCATGGAAAAGGAAATTCAGATACGCATACAAACATATGTGAAAGATGCAAAACCTCACTCACAATATAAAAATCCAAATTACAGCTACCATGAAATATCACTCTGTACTTATCAAACTGGCAAAAGTCAAAAAATTTGTCACCACGTTGTGTGGTGTTGGTGCAAATGTGGGGAATCAACATCCTCAGACATTGCTGGGGAGATGGCATAGCTTTTATGGAGGACAGTTAGGCAACAGGAATCAAAATTCAAAAGGCAATTACCTTTGACCCAGCAAATGCACTTCTAGTTATTTATCCTACAGATCCGAGATATGTGATATTCATGGCAGTATTGTTTTTGTAAATGCAAAAGATTGAAACCAACCCACATGTACATCAATAGAGGACTAATAAATCAAAGTACATCAATGCAATATAATAATATAGAGCTATAAATATATTTAGGTAGTTCTGTATGTACTAATATGAAATGATCTCCAAGGAAAGTAATATGAAATAAAGATACAAAATATTTTGTACAGAATGCTACCAGGTCCTTAAAATAATACATGTGCTTAGATATGCATAGACTCCTTCTAGAAGTTCACATTAGAAACTGGTTCCTTTAGACAAACTGGGAGATGGGGGATAAGGTGAGTAGGAGACCCACTTTTCACTGCATCATTGTATGATGATAAGGGCCCATAGGATGAGTAAGGTAGGCTATCTATCTTTTCCTACTTAATGTGAACTTTCCTTAATGAATGACTTTCACCTAGTGGGGAGCTGCTGTCATGATGTGGTAGGTTTGGAAAGAGGCTGCTTTTGGAGCTGAGGCTCTTGAGGGAGGCGACAGGCCTTGTGGGCCATCAAGATAGTGGGTTTCGAGTAGCCAGAGGCCAAAACAAACACACACAGAAGAGCTAAGTGTAAAAGAGGGATCAGAGATGAGGACAAACCTCATGAACTAAAAGGCTGGGTCTGCTAAATTCTTTCGGTAGAGGCAGACATGTCTGAGGACAGGAAAATGCATGCCCTGCTGTTCAGAGCACCTGCTTCAGAGCTGCGAATGAAGACAAAGGACATTTAAGCCACAGCCTCCTGACTCTTTGCTCCCCAGCCACTGTGGCAGCTGTTGAAATAGCCCCTCCATCCCACTAGAAACTGGAGAAAAACATCCTGTGAGGAAACCACAGCAAAGAGAAACTGTTCACTGTGGGCCATTCATCAGTGGGAAGCCTCTGTCACAGAGCTCCACTCCTGGAGCTAAAGACTGCCCCCAAAGGGCAGGCATCCAATGCACGGCCCCCGTCAGGAACAGGAATATCCAACACTGCCAAGGGGTCGGTGCTGCTGCTGAAGAAGACACACAGCATGCACTGCCCACAAGGCCAGACCGTACAGCTGCAAACCAGGGGTGCATCCATGAGGGTATGTGTGACAGTTGACTTTATGTGTCAACTTGACTGGGCCACAGTGTACCTGATATTTGGCCAGACGTTATTCTGGGTGAATCTGTGAGGGTGTCTCTGGATGACATTAACATTTGAATCAGTAAACTGAGTAAAGCAGATTGCCCTCCCTAACGCAGGTGGGCCTCATCCAATCAGTTGAAGGCCTGAATAAAACAGAAAGGCTGACCTTTTCTTAGGGAAGAGGGCACTCTTCCTGCCCCTCTGTTTGAACTGGGACATTGGTCTCTTCCAGCCTTCAGACTAGGACTTGGCGCACACAAGTGTTCTGGACAGTCACTGCTTCAAAGTCTTCTGGCTTCCGTCATTTCCAGCACACGCGTGGGTGCAGCAGCAGGAGAAGAGGGAATGTGGTTGACTGCTATTGTGGTGCACTCCAAATTTTCACTGACTTGTCACCACGTTGTGTGGTGTTGGTGCAAATGTGGGGAATCAACACCCTCAGACATTGCTGGGGAGATGGCATAGCTTTTATGGAGGACAGTTAGGCAATAGGAATCAAAATTCAAAAGGCAATTACCTTTGACCCAGCAAATGCACTTCTAGTTATTTATCCTACAGATCTGAGATATGTGATATTCATGGCAGTATTGTTTTTGTAAATGCAAAAGATTGAAACCAACCCACATGTACATCAATAGAGGACTAATAAATCCTGTGTGGTCAGCCTTCACTGACTTCAAACCTCATCTCCCTTACCAGAGACCCTTACACCCATGAATGCTCTGTCCTAATCTGTCCAATTAACCTTCCTAATAGACCATAGGTTATAAACCCTAGGGTCTACAGTGACCTGGCTGGTAACAAAAGTGTCTGAAATGTGAGTGGTGGAGACTGTGACAAGGTGGAGAGTGGGTATCCCATCAAGCACATGCAAATTCAAATTTTTATTAAATAACATGCTGTCAACACAAAACACATCACTGTGTAAACTTTGTGGGCTATAAGCTCCCCATGGCTAGTTACAATGAAAACTAAAGTTTCAGATAAAAATAATGACAAACAATAGCGTTGCAAGTAACAACCAGGAACTTCTCTAAGATAGAGTGTGAAATAAAAATCCTTACAACAATCCCATGAGGGAGGTGCTACTATTATTTATTTTACAGGTGAGAAAACTGAGGCACAGAGAGGTTAAGTAGCTTATCTAAGATCACACAGCTAGTAGTATTAGAGTCAGAACTTGAACTTAACTATTCTGTCTGCAAAGCCATTGAAATTGGGCTTGTTGTGAATTCAAAAGCTACAAGAGAACTGGACTCTGTTACACAGGGGCATGATTATCTACATCTCTGGCTGTATTCCTACAAAGTGCCCTGGAATCCTGAGCATACATCCAGGGATTTCCAATCCCTATAGAGAACCAATCCCTGTCAAGAAATTCCCTCTTTTATCAATGGGGTTTGCTTGGTGGATTAGCTGGATAATTGACTCTGTTCTCTACTTTCTTCAGTGTAGATGGACACAGTGACCAGTAAAAGCCAATGTCTTTCTGACTTGAAAGCCAAGGCTTTGCTGTGGTAGGATGCTCACGATGTGGAGGGCATTCTCCACACAGCTTTGTGACCTTGAGCAAGTCCCCAAGTCACGAGGGCTTTCACCTGTGAGCAGATCAGGCTGGAGGAGATGTTCTCTTAGGTTCACCTGGGCCCATGAGACAAAGTTAAAAGTAGGGTTTTAGGGCTTGGCTTAGTCAACTCAGGCTGCTATAACAAAATACTATAAACTGGGTTTCTCACAGTTCTGGAGGCTGGGAATTTCAAGATCAAAGTCCCAACAGATTCAGTGTCTGGGGAGGGCCCTCTTTCTGATTTGCAGACAGCCACCTTCTTGCTGTGTCCTCCCATGGCAGAGAGGGCTCTGGTCTCTTCTTCTTGTAAGGGCACTAATCCATCATGGGGGCTCCACCCACATGACCTCACCTAAACCTAACTATCCCCCAACTACAAATACTATCACATTGGCAATTAGGGCTTCACATCATGAATTTGGAGAGGTGGGGCCACACACATTCAGTATAGCAGAGCTCTGGGGAGGGCCCTCTTTCTGATTTGCAGACAGCCACCTTCTTGCTGTGTCCTCCCATGGCAGAGAGGGCTCTGGTCTCTTCTTCTTGTAAGGGCACTAATCCATCATGGGGGCTCCACCCACATGACCTCACCTAAACCTAACTATCCCCCAACTACAAATACTATCACATTGGCAATTAGGGCTTCACATCATGAATTTGGAGAGGTGGGGCCACACACATTCAGTCCATAGCAGAGCTAACAGCTGAGTATAGTTGCTGAAAAAACACCTTGAAAGAGTGTACCATGCTTATCGCACAACTTCATGGCAGCCTTCCCTGGCCTTCCTTTCTGTCTGACCACCTGCTTGCTAGCTAATGGCATGTATTATAATTCTGGGGAACCTCAGTCCTATCTTCCAAGTCTCCATTCCCAGACCACTGCATAATCTGAGCCTTCACACCCGTTCTTCAGCCCTCACCCCGTGAGGGCTTTGAGCACAAGCCAGAGGGTAACTAGAAACCCCTTTACTCTTGTGGTTCCTAGATTCACCCCCTGAGGACCTGCATGTTCGAATTTTGTTGTATTCATTTGCAAAAAGCCAAATAAAGAAACTGCACCTGAAAAATACTGAACCTTATATAGTACTTGGAGTTCCAGGATGTAAAACTAGAGGTTAATCATATACTCCTGCACAGGGGAGAGAGCTGAGGAACTAGGGAGGTAGCTTTCCAAAGCACACAGCTGGCCCTGGATATCTTCCCAGCTCTGCTGGAGAAGGAAGGGTAGGTCGCTCCCCAGGGGCCAGGCAGCCAACGCCTCCCCAGGCAAGGTGGCCAGCCAGAAGAATTCCATAGTCCAAGGTCTCTGGCAATCCTGAGGTCCGGCATGCAGGTTGGGCAGGATGCTGCTGCTACAGCCTGTAGCCGCTGCCCACCACCAGCTGGTGGTGGCACTTGAGGCCTCTCCAAAGGGCATGGCTTGTGGCTCTCATGACCATACAAATAGCCAAAAGAGCTATTTAAGTGATCAGTCATCTAAGTATCTATTAACGTTCAACAAGCCACCTCAACCCAACGTCATTAAACAACGATCCCTTATTACTATTATTTCTCATGGGTCGAGGAGTTGAATGGGCTCCGCTAGATGGTTCTCATCCAGGTCCCCCACGCCGTTGTGGGCAGGCAGTGGCTGGGGCAGGAGAAGTCTCTGAGGCTTCCTCCCTTAAGGGAGGAACTGGGACCTCAGCTGAACACTCCCAGCATGGCCTTTCCATGTGGCCTGGGCTCCCTTACTTTAGTCTTCATTAAGGTTCTGCTCTGCGATGGGAGATACAGGGAACAAGGAGGTTTAGACCATGGTATCCATCCGCCATAAATTCAGTCTCACTTGGGAGATGGCAACAACAACAACAAAAAATCAAGAAAACTAAAGAGCCACAGGAGGTAGTAATAATGAAGCAGGCAGTGCGGGCAAGAGGGTGAGATGAGTCGATTTCAGCCTAGAGGAGGAGTGACCCGCCAAGGGAATATGCTGGGAGTGGGTCATAAACTTACACCGTCGGCACTATCTTTGGTGCTACCATTCTTCCCATTGCTGTTAGCAAGTCTGTTTATTTTGCTTGTGTTTCTTTTGCTCTGTGTTGCTGTCAAACTGGAGTAGAGCAGGTGATGAAAGTAGTGTTTGGCCCACCATGTAGGAATGGAGGGGAAAGATCTAGGATGCACTAACTCCTGCCCAACTTTAAGCATTTATACTTCTCATGGGGGGTTGAGGTCACCCACCTGAGGGAAGCAGAGCAGTGCAGAGCTGGTATGTGGGATGCAGGGATTAGAGCTAACATAGGAGGCCCTGTCTAAGGCATCTGGGGGCTGAAACAGCCCAAGGGGTGTCCGAGTCAAATCCTACGACAGTATGCAGTGTCACCCATCTCGGTAAACAAAGCTCATATGATGAGCCCAAAGTGTACGGGCTGGCCCGAGAGTGAGAGGCAGCCAAAGGCCAGAGATGGTTGAAACTGTAATCAAACAAGGGTTCCATCACGAGCAAGGGGAGCAGGGTACGGAGTGCCTGGTTTTGCCCTTACTGAACTTAAGCCATGTGGTGTTTGGGTGAGTCAGACTGTATGCCAAACGACCTAAACTCTGCTTCAACAATAGCAATGATGGTCAAGACTGAGTGCCTACCACGTGGCAGGCACTCTGCTAAGCACTACCTGTGCAAATTTCCTTTAGTCCTCTTAACAACCCTGTGAGGGGTTATTATCCCCATCTTACAGCTGAGAAAACTGAGGCTCAGAGAGGGGAAAGTATTTGTTCATGATCAACAGTTAACTCTGACCCTTGGCAGTCAGACTCTGCCCCAAAAGGAGCTTTCACTGGGGCCACTACGCAATGCACACAATGCACCTGTGACGGTGGTGGGCTTTTTCCTTTTATTCCCAATGAGAAAAATGGAAAATAAGAGACTTGCCTGAGCTCCAACAAAGCGGGTAAGTGGCAGAATAGGGATCTGAGCCCATTCTAACTCCCCAATCCAAGCTCTTTCCACCATTCCGAAGGCTCTTATATGTGGGGTGTCCTCTCCTGCAGACTCGAATGGTCTGGTACCAAGTTAAGGAGGAAAAGAATGCAAAACAGAGCTACTCATAGCCCCAGCCGGGGGAAGAAAGCAGATCGTTAACGGAGGTGAAGGGCAGGGCAGGGAGCAATGCTAACCATATGCCATCTCCCATTTTTCACTTAAAAAAAGAAAATCACCTTGTCATTTTTTAAAATTACCTGTCCTGAAGGGGGAAAGGAGCAGGTACTCCAAAGGGCTAGGCACCTGCTTTCCTCACCGTCTGCTTCCAATCTGTTATCTGGCCTGGTGCATGTCTCCTGTTCCCGGGATGTTTTAAGGGGCCTTCCTAGCTGGGTCCAAAGAAAACATTCATTTTGATTACGGAAAAGAGGCGCATCTGCTAGCCTGGATTTGTGGGAGAGCCCATAATCCCTGCATTTTACCTCCTATTAGCCTTCTCCAGGAAAGAAATGTCCTCCTCTTTAAAGTCGAGGCCATAAAATTGTGGCAGCTCACTTGCAAACAGAGCTGATTCTGGAACATGAAACAGCCCTTCAGATAAAATATACAACTCAGGTGTGGGAGTGAGAGGGCTGAGGTTTTAAAACTGAATCAGCTGTTAGTTACATTTTGTTTTATGGCTCTATCTGGGCAGTTCCCTACTGTAGAGCATCACCAGTTCCAACATTTTGGACATATTTCCCATTAGCCCTTTATTTGAAATTTTATGCTTCCCCTCATAAAAACCTTCAGCAGATTAATGTGCTTGGGATGTTTATTTATAAGTACAGCTGGTCTCCCTTCAAGTTGCTTTTATTGTCGAGTTGCCTGAGTGTGCCCTTTGTGTAGCAGCAGAAGGGTGGGACAGCAACCCAGAAACTAGCATTATCGCAGAGATGAGGAGACACATGGCGAGGGTGGGGTCGGGGGTGATGGAGGACACCAGGCGGGCCTTTGAGGTTTGCCATGCAGTGAGGCACTTGGGAGCCTTCTTTGGCCTGGCTGCCATTATATGCATTGGGAACGGGCTATGTGTGGATGGAGGTACAGATGGAAACTGAGACAGCCATCCTCATCTCCCAGAGGGACCTATCCTGTGGACCCTTCCCTTCAAGACATCAGGAGTGGCTTGACTTTGTTCAAGTAGGAGCTATTCACCCCTGAGCTGAAGAAGACGATAAAGTACTGACCAAGATTGCCAGTATTACTCTAATCTTGGATGAAGAGTCATCACTTCTTTTACAAGATACATGATGATCAAATGTCTCGTAAATTTCTAAATTTGTACCATTCTTTCCTCCTTCCTCCTGCTTCATTATTTTTGCACTAAACGTGAGCAATGTCGTTATTTTTTAAAAGGTCAGGTCTTTAATCAGGTTTTTTTGGTGTGTGTGTAATTTTATTAAGGACCACCAGATCGTACGGTCTTTTGCACTTTTGGCTTCTTAGGTCTTACACATCATAGGAACACGCTTAGCAACATCAGGGATGAGTATTTCTCCAGCTTCTGCTGTCTTTCCCCAGAACTGGAGGCAACGATTAGAAAGTTCTGCCTTCTGCTGCTGTCAGATCTACCTCTCTGCACAACTCCCATCTTGCAAGTCCTATGCCTGTCCTCCGGGCCACACAGCCTATTTCCTCTCCTTCTCCCCTTTGAGAGATTTAAGGACCATGCTTGGTCCCCCCAAAATCATACTTTTCCCACGCAATATGTCCTGTGCTCTCCCATGCTCTGAGTGAGAATCCAAACGAGTGCTGGCCAAGTTAAGTCTTTTCCATCTTCCTTCGACTAATGGGTTCTTCTGCCAGCAAGACCACTAAGCCCTTGCCACACATGCCAGCCACCATGCAGTCATGTACTCTTGGCAAGGATTGTCTCTGAACTCCTGCTTCTGGGCTACAGAGAGAAATATATATATATATATATATATATATATATATATATATATATATATATATAGGTATATTGAGTAAATTTGCCAGTCGGTAGTAGAATTGAAAGACTAAACTAAATATGTCTAACTCAACAGCCAGTGGTCTTAACCACTATGTTAGACTATTTTACTATTTTATTGTACGAAGGCCATGGCCAGGAAAACAACAGCCGCTCTTTGCATACTAGATACGACCCATATAATACAGGAATTCAAGACTTTAAAAATTTGAAAAATCTGCAGGGAAGAAGGTCAGAGAAGTCTCCACAAATTTCTAAGTCAGAAGGTCAGAGGCAAGTGGTTCTTAACAGCTCACAGAAGCTTCTGCATTTCTTAAAAGTCTCTGGAAGTCGTCCATCAACTATTTCAGTCTGTGATAGGAAATTTTTTGCGGTACGCGGGCCTCTCACTGCTGTGGCCTCTCCCGTTGCGGAGCACAGGCTCCGGACGCGCAGGCTCAGTGGCCATGGCTCACGGGCCCAGCCGCTCCGCGGCACAAATCCATGTCCCCTGCATCGGCAGGCGGACTCTCAACCACTGCGCCACCAGGGAAGCCCAGAGAGAAATATTTTTTATCAGTCAGATGCCTTTTGATTACCCAGGAATTATAAGAGGCAGCAGACACTGAAACCAAAGAAAGAAGGAAAAAACTTTATACCAAATGGCAAGAGACTGATATTTGTCTTGCCCTCGCTCCCAGAAATGTTTGGTGATGCTCCATAGTGCAAGAAAATGCAGCCCAAGTATCAGATAATAAAAGTCATTCATGTGGTCTTTGGAGAGACAAATGCCCCATCCCCTACCAAACTCTCTATGAACCCCTCACCTCCTTGCTGTGTAACTGGTTCTCAAAGGCCCTCTGAGTGTCAGGAAACACTTGCCCGCCCTCCACATCTCAGAGGCCAAAGGAAGCCGGGGTAAAAGCGACTGTGGTCAAGGCCTCAGGTCATTTAAGGGAAAAGATGAACAGCTGTTGGCATAAATAATCTCTTTGAAATACTAATGATTTTAACAAAGATGTAGCCCTGGGACCTAAAACTTTCCATTACACCCATGGCAAGACAGAAGGCCCTGGGACATTGGGAAGAGCAGAGACCCATCCACCAAGCATTTGGGGCCAGGATCACACCATACTTTGGGCACTTGCTGGGCAAAGTCAGTGTGACCCTCCTGATAAGGTGTCCCGATCACACATGACCTCACTTCCATCAACCCCGTCTACCTGGTTAAGCTCCTGGGTCTAAGTCCTTTTTTCCCCAAAACTGGTCAAGCTTACAGATTACAGTTCCTTAGGAGAGAGAAGACCTTCTATAGGAAAAGTCTGGAAGCAAAGCTGGGCTATTTCCCGTGCTGGCCTTCACCCTGTCAGGCACCCCTGGCAAAGACCAAGGATACTCTGGACTACCGGAGGGTGAGGGCTCTGACTTGGGAGGACCAGGGAAGACTCCCTAAAGAAGAGGCCTGGGGAGGGAGGGAGGTGGAAGAGGCAGTGCTTGAGGAATGGGAATGGGGCAGGGGGGCCCTACTTGTCAGTCAGCAGTGTACTTGCGCAGGGATAAATGGGCACACTCACTGTATAAAACTGTCTGACTCCGAAAAAGACTTGGTACGTGTGAGCATCTGTGCTTTCCACGGCTAAGGCCAATCACAGCGCAGAACTCCAGTGCTTAAGAAACAAGAGGGAAGAGATATGGGAACATATGTATATGTATAGCTGATTCACTTTGTTACAAAGCAGAAACTAACACACCATTGTAAAGCAATTATACTCCAATAAAGATGTTAAAAAAACAAAACAAAACACTTCTGGCCCCTCAGAAGGGCTGGAGTCTGTTTTGATCTCTCCTGCCACACACCAGGGGCTCACCCCTGACCCCCCAGCACTGCCCAGGACCCTCAGAATGCTGGGCTCTGACGTCAGGGAAGTGAATCCTAGGAGGTGCCTTCTTCCAGCTGAGACAACCCAAGGACTGGGCTCTTTCCTTATGAGAAGCAATGGAGGGAATTCCCTGGCAATCCAGTGCTTAGGACTCCTTGCGCTTTCCCGAGGGCCTGGGTTCAATCCCTGGTCAGGGAACTAAGATCCCACGAACTGTACAGTGCAGCCGAAGGAGATGAAGGGGAAAAGCAGCAGCAGCAGAACTACAGTCCTGGCTCTTGGACTCCGGAAACTGCAGCTCTGGTGCTCTGGAGCCCTAGGTGGCCTCCACCAAATGATTCAGCCAACTCCCAGGGAGAGGGAGAGGCATACAGGGAAGGACTGCTCAGAGGACTCATCAACCACTGGCCTTGCAAAGACAAAGCTTCCTTCCAGAATTGCCTCCAACTGGAGCTGAGTGTGCGTTGCATAGACAACTTGAATGTAAGGGACTTTGGTTGTTCTCTACTGCCGAGCAGGACAGACCTTTACAGACCATCAGATTCATCTGCTGCCACTGAACAGGGCAGAAGCCCAGTCAAACCTCCCGAATAAATAAGAGCCTTTCCCAAAGCTGGGACTCATAGAACAAGAGGTGGCTTCCACAAAACGTCCCAATGTTCCTATCCTCTCCCAGGCCTCAAAGCCTGCCTCATTCAGTCAAAATGTCTCATACACACACACACGCACATATGAAAGCATATCCAGCCCAGTGTGTCTTAAGAGTATTACTACTCCCCAACTTACTTTGCAGGCTTTCATTCACTTGCCAAGTACGGCTACTTGACGCATCCTATTTATGAAGAAACTGTTAATTGAAACAGAGCCAGCCGCCCTCCCACAAAAGACTCTGTAGCCAATACAGTGTGAGTAATACCATGAGCATATGTGTAGGCATGTGTGAGCGTGGGTATGGGGGGCACCGGGCAACTTGGCTCCAAACAAATCTTGGGATTGTGTACATCCTGCTTGACACACCCAGGCCAAGTTCTAGGGCTCCCACAACCTCCAAGAGGGTGTGGGCAACAGGCCGGTGGCACAAGGCCAGGAAGCAGGGAAGAGAGGAAAGTATCTCTCAGGGGTCTGGCAAGAATGGCTGCAGCCCCTGGAAGTGGCCCCCTCTAATGCTTTGGGGGTTCAGGATCCTGCCCATCTTATTATCTCTCTCCTCCAGGGAGGGGCAACTAGCAGCTCTGGACTCTTGTGTCCCATGCAAAGCAGCCTCCTGTGGCACTGTCATCTACAGCAGTCTCCTTATCCCTGATTCAAGTTCCCCCCACCATGGGCCCCCAGGTCTGTCCTCATGACCTCTCTGTAGCCAGGCCATTCCTGTTCTGATTTTGTGTAGTCAGCTTTTTAAAAATAGGTTGTTTCACAGTTACCAAAGCCAGAGGTGTTTTATTTCCTTTTTTTTAATCAAAAAAAGTAAAAAGCACCCATAGTATCATCCCTTCAACTTGTGTAGACCATTGTATTTATCATTCCATCCCATCTGGCTAGGTTTTTTTGAGATTATCTCTAAACTATATATAACAGCTAATGGAATATGGGAGAAAGCGTTAGTCTCATGAAACAGTGGGGAGAAGTAAATGAGATCATGAATGAGAAGAGCTTTGTAACTGACCTGGTGCAGGGCATGCTGAAATTAACGTGATTATTCCCACCAGGTCCCTGCCATCTGGACCACCATGGGCCCTCTTTCCTACCACGAGGGTCTCCTGCCTGGACTTCAAATGCTGCCTACTGGAGGTTGACCAGAGAAGGTACCCTCGGGTCCTTCGAAGCCTTGGGAAAGTCAGTGCACCTCACTGGGGCTGATCAATGGAGGGACTCCAGAGTTATCAAAAGACAACAACTCTGAGTTCCCATCCAGCCTGATGTCCTACAAATCATTGGTCCAGATTTGTGCATCAATGCCCTGGGGAGGACACGGGCTCCTGCAGGTTCTCAGGCCCAGCCGATCAGATCTTTCATATGCATGCGACCAGATGCAGATGGGGCTTATAATATTCACACAAGTTAAAACAGTCACCTTCCTTGCAGGTTCTGGGCTGCAAAAGGTGAAGGGAACTCATGAATTCTCTAGTTCATGTTTCACTTTAGATTAGAAGAAAAACCACAGAAAAATAAACCGTGTCAATCAGCCCCGCTGTGTAAACAAGTGATTGATGGTAACTCGTGAGACAGTTTGCATTTCTTTATGGAGTGGCCAGCGACAAAGACCCCCAAACAAACCTTCTCTTTTACGGTTATTTGGAAAAGGAGTGAGGGAAGCATTGGTTTTACCTCTGGGAGCTGCTACAACCAGTCCTTCGCTCCCCAGACAGCCTCTCTGCACACAAGCCTGTGGCTTTTCTACTGTGTGGTCACCAGCAGCCTGCCATGGGTTGGGGTGAGGCCTTGTGAGCACTGCTCCCCAAGGCCCCCACCCTCAGGGGCAGGACTGGGATCTCCTCCTTAGGAGAGAGATCCTAAGGTGCCTGCTCGTTCACAAGGCACCTTTGTGCAAATTAGAAAAAGCCGGCCCCCATCTTTCAGATGCAATTCTGGCTTGGAAGACAGACAGAGCCTTTGCAAATTAGAAAAAGGTGCCCCTACCTCCAGATCAGTGGTCTGCAAACTTTTTCTATCAAGGGCCAGAGAGTAAATATTTTAGGCTTTGTGGGCCAGGAGGTCTCAATTGTCACACAAAAGCAGCCATAGACAGCACGTTGACAAATGAGTGTAGCTGTGTTCCAAAATGTTTTTATTTATAAAAACAGGCAGTGGACCTGATTTGACCCACGGGCTATTGTTCCCCAGCCCCTGCTCCAGATGGATGCAGCCAAGCACCAGCTTGGTAAATGGGACATAGGCTAAAACTCGTCCACTGCTCATCCCTTTGACTAGGTACTCTCGTGCAAAAACTACACAATCCTATATGGTGGCTCTTCTCTGAATCCCCAAGGTGCTGGGAACCTAAGGGGACACACTTCTTAGAGCTGGAATGGACCACCCCAGTGAGTCTTAGCATCCTTAATCCCCAACTCTCCTGCTCTTACTGCCTCCAGATCTTGCCAATCAGAATGCCAATTCCCTGCAGACCCAAAGCCTCTTCCTCATTCTGCTGAGTAGCCCCAAGCCAGTGACCTGCACTGGGCCTGGATTTTAAAACCACACTTATATTTACTTGAAGAGATAAAGACAAGGTCTATGAAGACAGGAAATCCAGCAGAGCCAAATCTCAAGGATTCTCACATGGGCAAAGCTGCCTGTCTCCTGAGACCTCTGCTTTGGCAAAACACCAATTAACCAACGAATAATTGGTTGGAGTGGAAGATTAAGACAGTTGGCAGAAACAAGTTATTTCTGGACATTTTTCAGTTATTTTTCCAACCAGTCTTCCAATTATAATTAGAATATAGTTGTGGCTTCATGTAAACACTGGACAGTCCACAACCTTGCAATACAAGCAAAGTCTACAGAAAATCCATTTCTTAGGGCGCCAAAGAGCAGCCATGACAGTGGTTCCCAGGAACACTGGTCTGACTTTAAGTGGAATACTCCATTATATTACTCACCCTTCATCTGACTTTCATAAATATCAAAACCTTACCACCCTGCATCCTGACATTTAGTTCTTTCCTGTCATCTAATGAGGCCACATTAGGTTAGAAGGTCACTTGTCATTTACAACGCTGAGAGAGACATATCATTTTAATGAAGCTCCTAATTCAGAGAGTAATGAACCTGTGGACAAGATTACAACACGTGCTGGCCGGGAGAAAATGGAGGCCTCGGACTTAGCCAGGCCTTTGTGAAATCACACCGAAAGAATGAAAAACAACCGAGGAAGGCTGGCATTCCTACGTAAGCTGCAGAGACTGGCCGATGGCACTCTAAATTCAACTATC
>NW_006790468.1:1629514-1660177 GCF_000442215.2 Lipotes vexillifer | reverse complement strand
CATTCCTGCGTAAGCTGCAGAGTCTGGCCGATGTCACTCTAAATTCAACTATCCAGAAGAAAGTGTGGATTCATGTTAATATATTTTACAAGGTCCTATAATTTATCATCCTTTGTTTTTCTTTATGAATAACAGATTTTCCCTCAGCTAAAAAGCACATCGGGGGTTGGGTGGATGGGAGAAAGACCAAGAGCCACTTGCTTTTTCTTCAGTGGGATGAAAGGTCATACAAATTCTTCTCCCTATGAGAGCTTGGCAAAGTTTTGATGGGGAGAATTGCTAGGAAGTCCATGGCAGAGACCCGGATTGCAGATGCAGCCACACTTCACGCTGGGGAGGGAAATGAGGCACGTGGAATGCTCTAGATAGCAATGGCGGTTGACGGTGATGCCGAGCCCTGCCCTGGCCTGCAGAAAATGAGGACATAGCCTTTCTGAGCAGCAAGAGGAACTGTCCAGATGCCACCCAGAATTCAGCCCAGAGAGACGAGCCTGCACGCAGGGGTAAGGATGGATGACAAGCATACGGGGCTTTGACCTGCTTGGGGAAGGCAAAGCACTTTCAGATTGCCTATTCCTGACACACCACTGTATTCAGTCATCATCTCAGAACTCGTGTCTCTGGCAGGAATCAATCTTTGCCCAAAGACCACTGACAGCAATGCTTCCTGCCACGCCCCCTCCTCGCCAACATACATCCAGGGAATGAGATTCCACACTGGCTCCTGAGGTTAATATCATCCTCTGGTTTGGCCAGGAAACAGGGCACCACGTTGTAGTTGACACGAATCTAGTCAAAAGTACCTGCGGAGTTCTTTGGTGTGAGAGCTAGAGGGACTGGCAGCTCTTTTCTCAGATGGAGACGTGAGAACAGAGGAGAGCAAGCTCCAGAGAGGGGAGGGGATTCTCCGACTGCAGCTGATGGAGGCATTCCTGGGAAGGGGAAAGTGCTGTTATAGGAAGGGCAAGGGGACGTCAGACACACCAAGTGCTGGCCAGGTGAGCTTTTCCCATGGTGACTGGGACGGACTCTATTTTCCAAAGATGAATGCAACAATTTTTGCCACCCACATGCCTTTCTGCAAGTTGATCTTGGCACTCTCCCACCCCCTTGAATCTAGGAGCGCTCTTGACGGCTTTGACAAGTCAAATGTGGTGGAGATGGCACCAGGCCAGTTTGGCTTCCTGCCTTTGGCATGCGGGCTCTCGGGATGCTCCCTCTGGGAAATCAGCTTCCCTGCTGTGAGAAGCTCAAGGCATTTGGAGAGGCCAAATGTAGGTGCCCCAGTAGGGTGGACAGCCCCAGTGAGCTCCCAGCTGATGGCCAGCCACCAGCTGCCAGCCACTGAAACAAGCTGTGTTAGATGTGCGGCCCAGATGAGCCTTCGGATAACATCAACTCCAACACCATCTGACCGCAATCACATGAGAGACTCCAAGCGGGAAACCATGCAGCTAAGCCTGGTTAACCCACAGAACTCTGAGAGATAATAATAAACTGTTCTTTTAAGCCACCAAGTCTCAGAGTGGTTTGTTGCATTATCAATATAGTTAACTGAAGTGTAGGTATGGCATGAACCCTGACCGCTGAGAATGGATGCTGACTGGCAGTAGGGCTGGAGCAGGGTCCTTAGAGACCTCCTGCTGTGCCAGATGTTTACCCTCTAATTCCCAGAATGTGAGGAGGTCCAGTAATGACTGGGGGAGGGGCTAAGGTGGCAGAAGGGCACCCAGGGAGACTGGGACCACAAGCATTTCAGTATCTTAACAGACATATTCACAAGCTTCAGCTGGCATCATCCCTGGCATCCCTCATCCTGGAATTCATACCTACATCCTTGCTGGGCTGCATCAGATATGGGAAGGTAACCTGTGCCACTCCTGCGATTCAAGTCTCCTGAAAACCCAACACTTCCACTTTTTTAGAACCATTTTCTATCCATGATTACATTTGATCTTTAAAATTGTCCTGAGAGGCAGATGTTACTGGCCCCAGTTTGACATGTGAGAAAAATCTGCGGTCCAGAGAAACTGAGGAGGGACAGAGACACTCATAGGAAGCATATTGGTCGGGACATTTTATTTCTGGTTCTGACACCGCCTCGGTCTGGGACCTTAAGCCATTGCTGTGACCTCTTAGAGGCTCCCCATCTCTAAAGTGAACAAATGGAAAGATGATTTCCGAGGGTGCACGTGGCATTTACCATTTTCTGACTTTGTGACTTGCCTGAGGTCACCAGGAAGGGAACAGCAGCATCAGGACATGGTCTCAAGGGCCATGACTCCTTGTCCAGTGCTCAAACAACTGCCTCCACAGCTGCCTTCCTAAGACATGTTGGTATCATTATACAACGGGCAGCCCACCTTGATCCCCAGGCCTGGACAGGAGAATGTTTCTCGGTCTACACCCAAAGAAGAGTTTCTCTGCTTGTGCCTCGGGACCTGGGCCTTCTATTCTGATATCCAAGGACTAAATCTTTGGAGGAAGTATGGGCGTGAGTGGAGACAAGGATGGGGAGAGACATGAGGTGGGGTAGTTCACACTGAATTTCAGCCAGATCTGCCTAGGCTAACTCTAAGTAAATCCTGCAGCCACCACACAGGAAGCTGTTAAACAGGGCAGACACTGTCTCATTCAGAGGTCCAGGGCCCACCTTGACCTAGACCTAAGGCAGCATCAGGAGGTGATGGATCTCTCCTGAGATTGTGTGGTTTCCAGGAAAGCATTCCAGAATCTGAAACCGGCTTCAAAGGAATGCGTATTTGCTCACTCCCACCCTGGCTGGGAACCAGCCCAGGGCACCTTATTCTTATTAGGCTGGAGATGTCTTGGACACTAAGCTTGAAAAATGCACCGAGGATTCTGGCACAGATGGGGAATGGTGTGGCTATGCAGAAAACCCCGTTGTTGGCAGCACTAGACTTTCTCTGAAAGATTTTTGGGGCAAGTAATTTAACTCCTTTCTATCTCACATTTTCCAACTTTGAAATGGAAATGAGGAATTTCTTTGTCTTAAAACCTTCTTAAACCTGTGCGGCTGGATGGGACAGAGTGGGAGCTGAAGCTTCCATTACCTGCTAGAAGGTGCAATAGATCAAATACCAGAATCAAATGTGAGGGAGAATCTCCAAGTAGAGAACAAAGAAGAGTCCAAAGTGGGACTGATGTGAGAATTAGGGTGGAGAATCGGGAAAGATCAGGTTGGAAGGAGCAAATGTGATTGGACAGAAATGTGGACAAATTCCTGAGAAGGGCACCAACACCCCCACTCCTCCATACCCTGCGTGTGTGTGTGTGCATGTGTGTGTGTGTGGAGAGAGAAGCAGGGGGCATTGGTCATTAAAGCAACGAGGAAGACACAGGTTATGCTTTATTATTTATTTACTCTCGTCTGAACCTGTCTGCAAGGCTGCCAGGGGGTGCCCCACCTTGAGATGATTAATTTTATGTATCAACTTGACCACAGCACCCAGGTGTTTAGTCAGACACTAGTCTAGATATTGCTGTGAAGGTATTTCTTTTAGATGGCATGAACATTTAAATCAGTAGACCTGATCAGCTCAGTGCTTTGTGACCCCCTAGAGGGGTGGGATAGGGAGGGTGGGAGGGAGACGCAAGAGGGAGGAGATATGGGGATATATGTATACGTATAGCTGATTCACTTTGTTATAAAGCAGAAATTAACACACCATTGTAAAGCAATTATACTCCAATAAAGACGTTTAAAAAATCAATCAATCAATCAATAGACCTTGGGTAAGGCGGATCGCTCTCTCCATAATGTGGGTGGGCCTCGTTCCATCAGTGGAAGGCCTTAAGAGAAAAAAAGATTGACATCCCCCAAGAAAGGAATTCTGCTTCCAGACTGGCTTCAGGGTCAAAACTGCAACATCCACTCTTCCCTGGGTCTCAAGCCTGTTGGCCAAGCCTGCAGCTTTTGGACTTGCCAACCTCCATAATCACAGGAACTTATTCCTTAAAATAAATCGGTCTTTATGTATCTACACCTAAATCTAAATCTACATTTATATCTATCTATATTTCAGAGGAGAGTGGAAGAGAGGTGATTGGGCTGATGTCAGACTGGTGGTAAAGTGGTCTGGGAGCAGTTGATGAGAGCCCTGTGGCAGACTCGTTGATCAGCACCTCAGCCTCAGCACACCCAGAAAATGCAGAAATTCCACCAAGATCCAGTCTCTGCCTTCCTCTCCTCTCACTCTACACACAGTTTCCCTGGCTGATCTCATCTGCCATCTCCCATCTGTTCAACCATGTCCTCTTCTTCAACGATTTTCAGGTCTCGATCACTGGCCCTGACCTCTCTGCTGAGCTCCAAAACCGTGTTCCCAACTCCTGCTGGACAATCCGTCTAAGAGTTCCATTAGTACCTCACACTCAACATTTATAATCTGCACTTATCATTCCCCACCTCCGAAGAAACCCTGCTGCTCCTCCTGGTAAATGGCACTATCATCTAGCCACCTTCCCAAGCAATTAACTTGAGAGTCAAGGATAACTCCTCTCTGTGCCGGCCCCTATCCAATAATCACTAAGGCCTGCTGCTGTTGCCATTAGGATTTTCCCAGTGATAAAGTTACTGTCCTAATTCAACACTCATCTCTGGCCTAAGTACTCAAACAGCCCTCTGCTGGTTTCACTGGTCACATCCACAGTCTACCAGGAGGATGCGCCAAGTTGCTCCCTTCATGTTTAGACCCTAAAAAGCAGCATTGCTAAAAAGCAGCATTTTTCTATTTCTTAGAGGTGATGATAATATACCGGTGTGGGGCTTCCCTGGTGGCGCAGTGGTTGAGAGTCTGCCTGCTGATGCAGGGGACACGGGTTCGTGCCCCGGTCCGGGAAGATCCCACATGCTGCAGAGCGGCTGGGCCCGTGAGCCATGGCCGCTGAGCCTGCACGTCCGGAGCCTGTGCTCCACAACGGGGGAGGCCACAACAGTGAGAGGCCCGCGTACCGCAAAAAAAAAAAGAAAAAAAGAAAAAAATATACTGGTGTGGACATATCTGACTCAAGGGTGGCTGCTTCCAAGGCATTTTGAGCCAGGCTCCTCCAGGCAACTTGGAGAGGCAGCATTCTCATTTACATTCTCAAGTCTGCTTGGAGCCTTTGGTCAGTCTTCCCACCCCAATCTAGACCCAGCCTAATCAGCCACTTCTTCCACTCAAGTCTATCAGAGGGTCCTCCTGGTCCCAAGAATGGAGGCAGAGAGAGGGCCCCCAGGTGACCTGGGTGGGCTTCAAAGCACATTTGCAGTGTAATATGCCCTCTGGGGAAGTTGGCCTGGAGCATCAGCACCTTGGAGAGCTCTGACCTCTGTTGGGGAGTTAACTGGACCAGAGTCCTGGATTCTTCTGGGAGTGGGGGCAGGGAAGGAAAGGGTTGATGCTGTCCACCTCATTAACTAGATCCCCAGCCCAGCAATTTCAGGGATCTGAAAAATATGAATGGCCGTGAAGTCAGCCCAGACTTGGGTTTCAGGGCCTCTACCTCTGCTCAGATGGACCATGAGAGGTCGGTGGTTACGAACCTGAGTCCTGGCCAAGCCAGTCTGACACTGAAGGCAAGTGCTCCCCAAGGCCCGGTGCTCAGACTGCGCAGCATTCAGCAGCTTTCACAATTTCACTTCAGGTTAATTGCCAACGAAAAGACAAGCCACCTTTAGAAGTTACGCATCTTTCTGAACTACTGCCATTTGTGCTTTGTTTACTGGAGTCCACCCCTGCTGTTCTCACTGTGGACTTTGCAGCAACCTCTGCCCCAGCACCATAAGATGAACTGGGCGGTGAGGACTTCAGGGAAATGGAGGCTTCGACTTACCTCTTGCTCAGTGCGGCAGGGCCTTACACATTTGAGGGAGGAGATGTTGCCTCTGGTCACACGCTCAGGAAACTCTGAGATTAATTCACTGAGTCTGTCTCCAGAGCTGCTCTTTGCTCCCATTTGGCCAGAGGCCTCTAAGGCTGGACTAGATGGAGGAGTAGAGCTCCACATGAAGACAGCTGTGTCTGGGCAGTCACAGAAACCACCGCTGCTCTCCGAAGTTCACTGCTTCTCTGCTCACTTTCACTCCCTTGCATCTAGCCCTGCTCTGCCACAGGGCTCTTCGACCTGCCTCTCTGTGTGACAGCCCTCCTGAGCTCCTGCCGCTGAGTTGTCACAGCCTCTGAGTTGCTTTCAAAGTGTTTCCCATTCTCCAGGTCCCATCCAGTTTTCATAACGGCTCAGAGATACAGGTAGGCTTTTTGGTCATCCCTCCTTACAAACGAGAAAACCACTGACAGCTTAGGTGACTTGTCTAGACACACAGAGCTCCTGACTCCAGTTAGCTGCTCTTTATAATTTCTTAAAAAACTGCCATCGGACCAGGACTCCACCACGGTGCCCAGAAACACTGCAGCATGGGCTTGTAATGCCGCCAGTGAAAAAGCAAAAGGAAAGAAAACTACCTTTTGAAGATTATACTCATCTGCCTGAGGTTTGTCCAAGTCCATCTGTTACTCTCTGCCTTCGGAGCACAAGCGAAAAGCAGTTCACTGGAAGCTTGTCAACAGCTTCCTCTGAGGTTCGTGAGATTTCCTGGTGACATTTCCCCCTCCTCACCCATGAAGGTCAACCAAGGCTCCAAAAGAAAAAGCAGTCCTTTTTAACAAAGACTCACTGGCAAACATTTTGATCCCTGTTTATTTTGTCAAGCTTGCTTTAACACTTCATATACAATGTCATTACAAAGAAGATTTGAATCCAATAAAAAGAGACTTTTAGCTTTGCCTTCATCTCCAAATGCCTGAGAGATGTGGCCATAAAGGGAAGATGTTCCTAATTAGCCAAGGAAATTGTGTGAGGCGGGGAGGGGGTCATTTATCCACAGCTGTGATCAAGCAGCAGCTGTGATGATGCACGTGCTGGTCTCAAAGGATATCATTTTGTTTTAAGTTTGGTTGCGGTACATCACTCTGTGTTGTATCTTTAGCCGTACTGGACCAGCTAAAAATAAGGCCACATGGGTACCCCATGTTGAAGACCAATAAGTTCACATTTCTCTCACCCTCTTCCTCCCTGGGTCCCTGTATCCGAGTCAAATGTAACACCATTCAGAATTAGCAAAGATGGTTTATATGCAGTCATGCCTTACTCTCTAACAAGGGGGAAAAAATCTTTGTTTTTGTTTGACTACTTTCGAGGTCCAATTAGAATTCTGCTTTACATAATAGATGTGCTCTTGGAGGTGTGAAGGTAAATCACTTTCTCTGTATGTGACTCAAATCCTATTTGAAATTTGCTCTTTAAGAAAGCTCAGCTCTGAGCCTTTTTATGAAGAGAGGATCACTGTTGCAAGTTGAAGAATTAACCATCACCTTTATTAGTTAAGGATGGTCAGACCTAGGGCTATCCTTGTCCCAAGGGGCGGAAAACAGCCTCACCTCAAAATGCCCCACAAGATTGGGCTCTTTCTCCACCTGCTTTTTCCTGGGGCAAAACCGGTCAGGCGGCCTAGACCATCTGAGGATCTCAAACACTCCCCTTTGTTATTTCCTCTCCTCTCTTCTCCGTGATCCTGTCCTAGGATCCCAGCCTCTTGGGGCCCTCATGCTTTCTATCCCTGTAGAAATGTCTGCTCTTGAGGAAGAGGCAACGCAGGCCACTCACCCCAACATGACGATTAGGCCCTTATCTCCCTCTGCTGTGGTATTAGCATCCCTAACCTCAATTCCAGGGCAGAAGAGGCTCTGTCTCCTGGGAAAGGGTTTCAAGCCTTCTTGGATGGGCAGGCGGAGGAGGAATGTCGGGACAGAGGCATCTGATGGGAACCGTTAGCCTGGTCTCCCTGCAGGTAAGAACAACCCCACAAAGGGCTGCCTTAAGAGGGGTCACCCTTAAAATGCTCCCTGGAATTGGGTGCTGAGCACCTGCCAGACAGAACCTGAGGTCAGGAGTGACAGGCTGAAGAAGAGACTGTGGCAGCTGTGAGTGAGCATCCAATGCACTCCAGAGCAAGTCTTTTTCTTACCTTCTTGGGTGAAGAGTGGGAAATCTGGGTTCCCTCTGTGACACTCACACCCTTGTTGTGACCCACTGGGGTGGTGCCATCTGTGAGCTGGGAATTCACGGCAGTCACCCCTGCAGCACGTGGGAGGCATGATGTGAGATCCGCCCTGCCAGGAAGAGCAGGAGTTGGGAAAGGAAGCTACACACTCTTGATACTCAACCCGAACACTTGGAAAATGACCCATCATCTTTGCCTTAAACTTTTCCATACGCTCAACATTATTAGAATTTCTCCTTAACTACACAAATCATCCTCAGGATCCGGGACAGCTGTACGACAAAATGTTTTATTCCCCACCCTTTCCCTTGAGTTCTTATAATGAAAGCTCTTAGTTAACACAAATTACCAGCTTTGCTCTTTACTTTTCTGACAGATGAACAAACATAGGATCATCATTTCTATATAGGCCGGCTAGCCAAATCCATTTCAATTATCTATCACCGGGGTAGAATTCTCCTGGTGAGACAGGAAGACATGGAGGGAGATTTCCGGGTTGTACTATTAATTCCATAAGCAGTTTCATGCTCATCCCTGGAATATAAGAAGGCCTTGAATATAAACCAAACTATAGAGTTGGGGTATCTAACTTATTTAAAAACAAATAACAACAAAACACTTTTTTACTAATACAAATTGGGAGAAATAGATAGAGAATATAGTTGAAAAGGCCCAGAGGTGAGATGCAAGAGACCTAAGTTCTCACAGTAGCCCAGCACCTATTCTCCATGTGGCCTTGACATGACGTTGTCACATTCCAGGCCTCAGTTTACTCATCTTTGATACAAAGGGGTGGATTCAATCAGCAATTTCCCATCACATGCTCTGGGCCCTAAAGACCCCAGAAGTTACTTTATGTTTTATTTCAAAATTTTATATTTAAAAATATTTTTAGGCATTGATGAAAGTGTGATTTTAAAACAAGAAGGAGAGCCATTTTTAACACTGTGCAAACAGACAATAACTTATGTGACCAGTTTAACTCAGTTTTGTGGCAGCCTCAAAACAGAGCTCCCCTTCCACCACCTGTCCCATTAATTGAAGGACATGGAGACTCCAAGACAAACTGCTGCAAAAGAGCAATCATTTGGATCTACTAATCACTGCCAATTAGGATTTTCCCCAGGCTGTGAAAACAAAAATATATACATGAATTGCATTCTGAAACTAAAACACAGCAAGGATCACCATAACACTTAATTTCTAATTTTTTGCACTGATCAAAACAATCTCATTGTGCTTTTTTACTTGTTATAAGCTTGATATTATACAGTAAATACATTTGTTGGTTTATTTACTGTGATTTAATTAATCATTAATAATAAATATTAATATATTCATAAATAATGCTTTGACTGCTTCAAGTTCCATATAAAATTACATTTGAAAAAATGGTTCCAGTCCTTTACAAATTTTGAAAACCACTGGACTAATTATCTCTAATTTTCCTTCCAGCAAGAGGATACTTTATTCAAATCCTTCTCTGGGGATAGGGGAATTGTATGACTTCAGGAAGTTTCTGGCTTAATCAGAACCTTCATAAGAAAAACAAACAAACAAACTTGATTCCCAAATCTACAAATCGCCCTGAAGAGCTCGGTTCCTTCTCCACAGGGAAGGAATTCTGCAGAAGCAGATTGCCAGTTACTGTGCAAGATTCAGATTCTGCGCCGTGGATCTCACGTCCTAGTTGCAGAGACTTGTGTGTAGATGGCTGACAGTGAGATAGAAGAAAGTCAGGGAGCGGGAAGGAGCCGCGCCCTGTCTGAGCATCTACTCTGTGCCAGGCTCTGTAACTGGCATTACACACGTTATTTGATTTATTCTATTTATTGCTACTCAAAACTCTTTGCAATATTTTTTTCCCTCGTACAGATGAGAAAACCAAGGTGGATACCCAGGCAGTGAGTGGCAGAAGCAGGTCTCAGATCTGCGTCACCCACCCCCGCCCCCCAAAACAAGCTCCCAGTGGGTGGCGAACAGCACAGCCCGCTCCCCAGCATGGGGTTACAGAGGCAGGGATCATCGCTGCAGGCCACAGCAGTCAGGGAATGCTGCAAGGAGGAGCTGGCCTTGGAGCTGGATCTTGAAGGATGAGGAGAAATGCTCCAGGAATCAAAGAGAGAAAAAGTTTCCCAAGCAGAGACAGTGTGAGAAAAGCACAGAGAGAAATGTTTCAGGAGAATGACTGTTCCGGTGGCGGAGAACATCTTGTGTGACACCACCCTGCCCTCCCAGCCGAACCTGCCAGCACGCTGGCACAGGACCCTGGCTGAGAAAACACTGTCACCTTCAGATTAAACGTAAAGTTCATCTTTCTCACATTTCTTCCAGCAAAACAAACAAAAAAATTTTTATTGTTGCCACTGTTTCCAGACCATTATCCATAAGCTTCAGTCTGCCTTCAAGAACCAGCTCAGGGCACACAGTAGGGCCACCCAGCAGCCCTGCACACACAGAGCTACCCCTACCTGTGGCCTCCACACCTGTGATTCCCTCCATTCCCTCCCCCATACTGCCCAGCCTCTGAGCATCTACCCTCGTGAGAAACCCATAGACTGAAGGGCTCTTCCAGACCTCTTAGCCCAAATAAATTCAGTCGTGCTGGCCAACTGTCTTGCATGAGCTCTGCCCCTAAATGAGGGACTGAGGGCAGAGTGAGTAACTTCTCTCAGATCGCCATGGTCTGGCAGAGAAGTGAGCGCTCAGGAAGTGCTCAAGAGAGATTCATCCTCCAAGCTCTATTTCCTGTGCAGACGTGGGGCTGGGACCCAGAACTCTCTTCCACTGGCCCTGAGGGAAGCATTCAGAGCAACCCTCCAAAACAAAGCCTGGCCCTGGTGGCCAGCTCGGCATGCACAGAACATCAAATGGCCGGACATGAAAGGGCTGAGGAGGAAGCTTGCTGGAGAGGCACTTAGCCTGAAAAACCTGAAACCATCCCCTTGACTGAGGGCCGCTAACCACAGCTTCCATGAATGATTAATGATTATGGCCAGAGCTTATTGCAAACAGGCATGTGACAGCAGAGCCACTACCCTCCCACAGGACCTGCCCACGTGATTGATGAGCCACCGAGGGGTGCAGAGGGGCTGCAGGGGGAATGAGCCAGCTCAGGCTGCAGCCACCAGGCAGCACCCAACCTTGGGGAGAGCTGGAGGGATGCCAGTGCCTGTGCTCTGGGTGGCTGGCTTGTCTCACGTATCACATACAAGCCAGCCAGCAGTGAGTAGCTACCTGGGCGATGTGGGGAGGGCTGGGAGGCCTGGAGTAAACTCTAATGAGGAGAAAGGTGCTGAAATGGATGAGATGTGGCCCCTGGCCCTGCAGGGGTTCCTATCCAGTGCGGCGCATCAAGCAGTATCTCTATAGGTCCAGAACGAACAGGAGTGTGCAGGATGTTTTGAGAGACAGCTAAGTGCTCTGTGTGGACAGAACAGGCTGCGGAAAACAGGCTGAGGTACCTGGCCTCAGACGCCTCCCCTCCGCCTTCTCCACCACCCACCACCGCTGCCAGCCAGACACAACTCCCGCCATCCTTGTATCACCAGGATTTGCAACAGGCGAGGAGAGGGTGGCTGACGTGAAGTCTCTGCTCTCACGCTGTCTCCGTCCTTTCCCAGAAAGGTCAATCAGTACTGTGTCCTCACGGTGCCTGCCTCCTCCCAATCTGCACCCTCTAGGATGCTGTGCACCCTCTAGGATGCTGTGCACCCTCTAGGATGGCTGAACCAGGGTTTCTGACTCTCTGACACATGGATTCGGTACAAACCTACCAGATGCACTGAGCACAGATTGTGTGGGCTGGAGAAGGCACAGCCCCTATCTTCAGGAGTTTAGCGTCAGCCAGACAAGCTTCCCTCATGTGAAACAAGCACAGACAGAAGAAAGCACAGCCCCCAACGTGCTGCCAAGAGAGAATGAGGAAAGGGAGAGTGACAATGCTGGGGGAGGCCAGGGAAGCTGCGAAGGGCCCTCAAGGCTCCCCTGAGCTGAAGCCTCTGCCCCGGGCAGAGCCACTGTCCAGCCTGGGCCACCAAGGTTTCCAAGGCCACCACCTTCCACCTGGGTCTCCGGAGGCACCTCTGAGTGGCCCGGAGGCCGTGGCAGCAGCCAGCAAACTCAGCAAACACCTAGGACCTGGCACAGGCCTGGGGCTCTGAGACGACCCTGGGAGCTAGCCGGGGACAACCCTTGAGGGGGTCTGGCCAGTCTGCAGACTCTGGCTCCGTTTCATCTTAATCCACTCCCGCATGTACCTGACATCGGATACTCGTCCTAGAGCATGCAAATCTAATAAATTCTTGGCTCCTGCAAGTTTCTTTAAAAAATATAAAAGAGGATCATATAGAAAGAAGTTGATTAATATACACCCTGCTAAAACAGCCTGGAACATCTGTGTATTAAGTTCATTTATTAAATTACACCAATCTGTATTTTAATGAGTGAAAGATACAGTACTTATTCTGTCATCCATCAAAATAAACTCAGGAAATACTTAACATTATAATCATTTTTCTTGTTTGAACACGAGTTATGAAATATGAATCCTGCACTAAGAATGCTGGACTTGCCATCATGATCAAATATGTTTTCACAGGTGCAGCAAATATTCAGTTTTCATTTCTTTCTCCAACTGTTGAAAATATAAACCATGTTTTCTAGTTCTTAGCTGGGTAACATTGCCTTCCCTCCACATGGCAGCCATTATTACAGACTTATTACCCACCGTCTTTCTTTCCCCAAACTCACTCCTCCTAAGTTGCTTAGTAATGAAAACACAGGCTTCTGTGAGGCCCCTGCAGCACAAGCTCTGCCCTCACAGGGCTCTCTGGCTCAGACTGGGCCCTGTCCCCTTGTTCTCCTTCCTGGTGGCACCTATATTCTCCAGGTTAGGGCCTGAGGTTCCAAAGCCATTTGAGGCAAACAGTGCCTTTGGTAGAAACACAAAAGGCAGCTGGGCCTCAGCTTCACTGCTGAACTTCCCCTGGCCGTGGGGTTTCCACGCCCAATCCCCCCCTCAATCCCCCAGAAACCACTCCACTCAGGTGAGGCGCAACTTTAACACAGTCTGAAGCCTCAGGAGTGAGTCCGGCCTTTACCTGTGTTCAGCTATCCTTGAGCCAGAAGTCCCAGGACCCTTGGAGCGATGCCTTCAGCTCCCAGGAGCTGAGGAGGGCTGGTTCCCCTTGCCAGTGACGAGTGGGAGCTCACTGGGGTGCAGGACGCAGGAGAGAGGCCCCAGCTGGGTAAGCGGCTGAGCAGAGCCACGGGATGGGCTGATGAAACCCAGTCACGAGCTGGCGGGCTTCTGCCTGCTTAACCCCTCAGGAGGCTCCCCCCACCTCTCCCCGCACCGTTGTCGCCAGAGTCCCACTTCGACCAAGTCCACACCTATCTCTTTGATCTCTTTCCTGGCCATGCTGGTCCCCCAACACATCCGCCACGGCCACTCTTCTCTCCAGCCCTCCTGAGCCACCTCCTGCTACTGCACAAATCCTTCACACTCCCTCCCACCCCAGGCTTTTGCCCAGGCAATTGCCTCCACCTGGGATACCCCTCTCTGCTTTCTCTTTACTTGGCCTGGTTAATTACTTAATTTGGATTTCAAGCCCCACCTGTTTGGAAAGCCCAGTGGGAGGAGCCACTAGGAATCAGGGAAACCTGACAGAGGGATTGACTCCTAAGGAAAGAATGGGAAGGGATTCAAGGCAAAGGAATCCCCTGGAGCAAATGCATGGGGGTGTGGACGCCCTAGGCTCTTCTGGGGATAGAGGAGAGACAAAGGGTAGATGTGAGGGTTGCGGGACCTGGGATGAGAGTTTGGGGCCATTTCAGGGAGGGTCTTGTGTGCTGATCAATAAAGGGACTTTATGCTAAAAGGGAATAAGGAGCTGCTTTTTTTTTTTTTAACCTCTCTCTTTTATTCTTGGCAGATTAAAAAAAAATTCAGGTTCAGCTTGGTGGACATTAAACATGTAAAACAATGAAGCGGGGAAGTGGGGGTGGGGGGGTGGTGTGATGAAGTGGGAGACTGGGATTGACATGTATACACTGATATGTATAAAACAGATAACTAATAAGAACCTGCTGAATAAAAAAATTAAATTAAATTAAATTTTTAAAAAACCCATGTAAAACAATGAATGTAACCATTTCAGATTAGTATAATCCAAAAACAGTCTTAGTAACATGAAAAGAATTGCTTTTCAAGTTTTTTGAATGTTTACACCTAAAAGCTCACCATTCTAAACAAACTATATACAAACTTCCTTTTTTTTTTGGTGATGAATATTTATATTTTTATCCATCATATAAAACTAAAAGGACCCCCAGCCAATTATCCTCCCTGGATGACCAAAATACTAGTAAAAGTGAGGGGCTTTTGAAGGGTTTTGAAAATTCAAGGGATATGTCTGGATTTGCCTTTAAGAAATAAAGACTACCTGGGATTCAGTGTAAAGAACAGGTGTACGGGAGAACCCAGAACAGGCGGGGGCTAGCGGGACATGGTTAGAGTAGTTAATTGAGGGAGGGGTGTTGAGCTAGAGTGAAGGCGGTGGCAGGGAGCCTCCTCCCCATGCAGCCGGAAAGCACACAGTAGGTATTCAGGAGGACTTCCTGAGAATGTCATTGATGACACAGGCTCCCAGTAAGTACAGGTTCAGGTCCCTGCTCTTCTGTGTCCAAGGAACCCCCAATCTCTTCAGCCCTGGAGTACCAACCTCACCAACTACTAGTCAGTTTGTTGGTGAGAAAGGGGCTCCCCCAACACTGAACAGGTGAGACTGACAGCAGTTTATCAGTCACATACACTCACAGTCACCACACACCACACAGGGTCCCACGGGGCTGTACTTGGGAGCAGAGAGAACCAGAAAGGACTGTGAAAGGCAGGCTTTCTGGTAACAGGAAGGTGGGCGCTCCCTGTGCCCACAGGAAGGTGTGATTGGCTTGCTTGAATAATTCCACAGCCTGGCACTGAGGTGAAACCCGTTAGGTCGAGGACCTGGTGGGAGGCGGCTGTTCCAGCTGACAGGAGAACTAGCAGAGGGGAACATTTCCCTTTGGGTAGGGGCATATCTGGTGAGAGCTGGGAGCTCATAGAGAGGCCTTTGGGGCCCTGTGAGGCTCAGAGGTGTCCAGGAAGCAAATGGCATTTCAGGCCTTACAATACAAGTGGGTTCCAGTGGAGAGAGAGGATGGGATAGAGATGGGGGGGGGGAGTAAAACAAAACAAGACCGGCCTTGATGTTAGTGTGACATGAACTGGGGCATACGTATACCTCAATTCTGTACACTTGAGGCCCTCGGGGGAAAAAATAATATTTTTTAAAAAAACAACAAGGGGGGCTTCCCTGGTGGCGCAGTGCTTGAGAGTCCGCCTGCCGATGCAGGAGACGCGGGTTCGTGCCCCGTTTCGGGAAGATCCCACATGCCGCGGAGTGGCTGGGCCCGTGAGCCATGGCCGCTGAGCCTGCGCGTCCGGAGCCTGTGCTCCGCAAATGGGAGAGGCCACAACAGTGAGAGGCCCGCATAATGCAAGAAAAAAAAAAAAAACAACAACAACAAGGAACAAGAAAGAATGAGGTTCAGACTGGGGGGAAGGGATGGGCTAGGCTCTCAAATATAACCAGGCTGCAGGCCAGGGGTCTGTGTTCTCAGCAGAACAGAAAATGCTATTTGTTACAAAATGTCCTGGGAGCGATTGCCCATTGAGATAGCAAGAATAGAGGGAAATAAAACTTCAAACAGGGTTTAATGGCTGAGCTAAGGGTTTAATGGCTGAGCTAAGGCGATTGTGCGACGAGGCCGGCTGCTCTGTGTGTGAGCAGAGCGGGGCACACAGGCAGTTGGCTGAGGGCCGCAGCATGTCAAAAAGTTGTCTCTCTGTCACTCAGACACTTTCCCCAGAAAAAACTTTAAAGTTACCTCCTGGAGTCTACAGGGCGCAATGTGAAGACCTGGACACCTAATAAAATACAATGAGGCAGAGGCTGTAATCATGAAGCGTCTAGATGTCAGGACCGTTGAGAAACCTCTATAGGGACAGGATGAGATCGGCCACTTGCAGATGCTTCCCAGACCCGTATCGCTGGTGTGTGGAGGGTGATAACCAAAGGAGCTGGAATCTGCCGGAAGTCCCTGCATACTCTGAGCCGTCATACCTCGTGTCTGAAATCCAGCAGGAAACCAACTTCAAGCCAGCTGCACCCACAGACCAAAGGTCTCCCAATCAAAGCCTGCTTTTCTATCAAGGCAACCCCCCAGCCAGAGATAAATAGCCCCTGTTTCCACCCAAGGAGTAGCCAAGGAGTAGCCAGGGCTGGAAAGCCCTCCAAGGCCCCAGAAGAAGTCTTTCTGTGCAGACATGAAGAGTAACAGTCTCCTCTCTCTCTCTCTCTCTCTCTCTCTCTCTCTCTCTCTCTCGCACACACGCACACACGCACACACACACTATAGTGGCCTAAGGATCCCTCAGAGCATCCACACCTGCCATAGTGGGGAGAGTGGAGAGAGCCTTCAGAGACCTGAAATCTGGAAGAAGTCTAAATTCCAGTCCCCCCCACACAGCGGTGGCCTTGGGAAAGTCACTAGGAGACTCCCTACGTGGCCTTGGACAAGGCACACCTCTTCTGGGCCTCTATCTTGTGACAAATGAGAATAAGGTTTGTCTTGCTTATCTCTCCCAACTGAGTGAAAAATCAGATGAGATAACAGATGAAAAAAAGAACCTGGAAGCCTGAAGCCCTGGACAAGCGCCGCAGAGGCCGTAACCACAACCTCCCCTGTGTTGACTGCTCATGGAGACTGAGGCAAGGACAGGCCTGCTGTTGATTCAGACGGGAGCCGGAGGTCCCTCGCTCCAGCTCTCAGCAGACTGCTGCCACCCTGCCCCATCCACATTTCCCTCAGAGGACACCTTCCACTGACCCACTTGTTATATGCTGATCTCACCTGCACTGGGGCTGACAAACATTTGCCCTGCTCTCAGCTTTGATGTGGAAGCTCTTGCAACGCTAATAACTGCTTCCTGAGCCACCGACCAGCTCTGTGGTGTTTCCCCTCAATGGACGTGTTTTACTCCATAAAACAAAACCGGCTTTGAAATCAACTCTCAAGGCTCTCTCTGGAAGTGACTTCATTAATATTTTTTCTGCAAGGTCATGGACATAACTCAGACTTAGATGTGTCCAAAATGAAGCGATGTGTACATTATTCTTGGAGTATACAGCTCCAGATTGTTTTTCCCACATAGGCAGCAAAATGCCAAAACCAAGGCATCAGACTCTGAGCCTACTTAATTCTAGCCCAACAATTCCCATAGTGTGGTCCATGGAGCCCTGGAGTTCCCAGGGGCTTTCAAGACAACCTTCATAATGATGCCAAGATAATCTTTGCCTTCTTCTATGTTGACATTTGTCTTGACAGGGCAATAGCAATGGTGCGTAAAACCGCTGGTACCTTAGCATGAATGCAGGCAGTGGTACTGAAATGTGCTAGCGGTCATTGTATTCTTCACCTACACACACTCACAGGAAAAAAACAACAGCTTTGATTAAGAATGTTCATGAAAGATCTACTTCTGTGTTGTCTAATCCAGTAGACTTAGTGGCTTTTTGCACGTTTGTGTCTAGCCTGAACTGAGAAGAGCTATGAGTGTAAAATACACACCAGATGTCAAAGACTTGGCACAAGGACAGAATGTAATATTTCTCAGTAATTATTTCATATTGATTAAATGTTGAAATAATATTGTGGGTATACTGGATTAAATAAAAGATATTAAAAATATTCTTGAATAAGCAGTAAAAATTATTAATTTTATTAAAGCTGATCCTTTCAATCTTCCATGTGATGAAATGGGACGTAGTCACCTAGCACATCTGCCGTGTCCTAAAGTACCGTGGTTGGCTCAAGAAAAAACACTTGTACTGTTGTTGTTTGAATTGCAAGCTGAATAAGTCATTTTTTGTTTTTTGTTTTTTTTCATAGAGCATCAATTTTACTTGACAGAAAAACTGACTCTAGTTACTCAGACTTGGGTACTTGGCAAGATATTTTTTTGAAAATGAATAAAATAAGCCTGTCATTTCAAGTTTTTGTTTTTGTTGCCAATGATAGGATGCAAGCTTTTAAATGAAAATGAGACATTTGGAAAACTGGTGTCTGCCATTAGGAAATTGACGGCTTTCCAATACTTAAACACCTTTCTAGGGAGATGAATGGTGATATTAATGAATGTGATTTTTGATATTGTGTAATGAAATGCCACAGTCAAACATTTGGAATATTGGTATAACGCAGTAAACCAATGTTTTCAAAATGACCAATATAGTGTGTTATAAAATTGTGCATGTGTAAAGTTTCTATTTAAAGAGCAAGATAGACCAAGGATATAGTGTAACCGAGTACAAAAATTCATTAATGTGATTTCAGATTCCATGGGGTAACTAGCACTTAAAAAACCACCACTGTCTGAGTTTTGGTGTAGACTCACTGAAGAATATCCACAATTATCTGAAAAAGCTATTAAAATATTCCTCCCTTTTCCAGCTATATGTCATGCAAAGTTGAATTTTCTTCATTAATTCAACCAGAACAATATATCTCAACAGTCTGAATGTAGAAACAGATATGAGAGCTGAACAGTCTTCTATAAAGCCATATTTTTCTCAAAGAGTTTTTTGATGTGGACCATTTTTAAAGTCTTTATTGAATTTGTTACATTGCTTCTGTTTTATGTTTTGGTTTTTGGGCCCTGAGGCATGTGGAATCTTAGCTCCCTGACCAAGGATCGAACCCGCACCCCCTGCATTGGAAGGCGAAGTCTTAAGCACTTTACTGCTAGGGAAGTCCCAGGAGGGGGGTGAACTTTTCTCTTTTTTTTGGCCACACCTTGCAGCATGAAGAACTTCCCCGACCGGGGATCGAACCGGCTCCCCCTGCAATGGAAGCGCGGCGTCTTAACCACTGCACTGCCAGGGAAGCCCTGTACAGCCATATTTTAAAAGCATTTGCAAAAATGTAAAACAATGCCCCACTTCTCATTTATTGTTTTGGAAAATAGAGTTATTTTTCATTAAAATATGCTATTTTTTTAACATGTAATTTGTTTATGATTAGTATTTTTAGTGAATTAATCATTTTTAGTTTCTCAGTTTTAATTTCTAAAACAGTGAATATTGATAGCTAAAACCCACATAAGTAAAAGTCTTTGGGGCCACAATAATTTTGAAATGTGTAAAGGGCTCCTGAGACCAAAATGTTTGTGAAGGGCTACACCCTAAAGGAATTTTGTCGTGTCATTTACTTATTCTTCAAATCTACTGAGCCTCTATTACATAGCAGATTCTCAGTTGAATGTTGGGAAAATGGATAAGATACAGACCTCCCCCCAGGAAGCTCACAGTGTGATAAAGAAAATACCTACTTATGATACAAAAGAATAAATCTAAAATCAAAGCAAGCTCTGGGAAAATTCTGTAACCCAATTTGGATATATGAAAATGAGTTCCCATTGGAAGTGATGAGTGAGGTGGGCCTGGGTCATAAAGGATGAGATTATGCAGACAGAAAATACAGGCTCCAACAAGCCAACAGAGGGCAAGGAAAGAGGTGATTTCAGCTAGGTTTCTGTTAGACAGTGGGAAACAAAGAAAAGTTCAAGCAGAAAAGATATGGTCAGATTTGTATTTTTAAAAATAAATTGTTTTCAAACAACCCAATTTTTAAAAGGGCAAAGGACTTGAGTAGACATTTCTCCAAAGAAGACATATAAGTGGCCAATAAACACATGGAAAAATGCTCACTAATCATTAGGGAGATGCTGATCAAAAACCACAATGAGATACCACCTCACACCCATTATTATATTTAAAAAACCCAAAACAAAACAAAAACAAAAACAAGTGTTGGTGGGCATGTGGAGATATTGGAACCCAAGGTCAACTGCTGTATGATTTCATTTATGCGACGTACCTAGAGTAGATAAATTCATAGAGGCAGAAAGTAGAATGGTGGTTGCCAGGGCTGGGAGGAGGGAGGAGTGGGGCGTTACTGATTAATGGTGTTAAAAGATAAACTGAGGCAGATTAAAAAGTTTAAGAGTTTATTTGAGCAAAAAACAATACAAATTAGGCAGTACCAAAACACTGGTTAAGAACTAAGGGAAAGATGTGTAAAGAGAAGAGATGGAAGGCAAGGAAATTATTTGATTGGCTATAGCTGAAGTGGCTGCTTTATTTGAGAAAGTCTAGTTGGCTGTTGGATTGGTTGTCCTTAGGTTTTGATTTCCTAACCTTGAGGTAATACAGGCTTGGGTTTGGGTTTGCCGACATAGGCTACTTAAGGCATTAAAGCCGCCTCAGGCTAATGACCTCCTTATTTAACTGATTTATCAATGGGTACAAAGCTCTAGTTTTGCAATATGTAAAGATTTCTGGAGATGGACAGTAGTGATAGTTGCACAACAATGAGAATGTAATTAATGCCCCTGAATGTACACCATCTGGTTGTTCCTGAATTATATCCTTTTATAATAAATCAGTAATCTAGTAAGGAAAATGTTGCTCTGCATTCCATGAGCCACTCTAGTAAATTAATCGAACTGGGGGAGGGGGTCATGGGAACCTCTGATTTATAGCCAGTAGGTCAGAAGCACAGGTGATAAACTGGGTTTGCCACTGGCATCTGATGTGATAGGGGGAAGGGATCGGGAAGCAGTCTTGTAGGACTGAGCCGTCAACCTGTGGAATCTGATGCTATCTCTGGGTAGATAGAGTCAGAATAGAGTTGAATTATAGGACACCCAGCTGGTGTCTGGAGAATGACTTGACGCTTTGTGGGAAACTCCCTCACACGCGCACATGCACAGAAACTGAGCCTCAGAACCATTTTAGGAGGAATTGAAGATGACTTGCCGGTTACTATTTCCAGCGAGAAAGGAATAGGATCTCCATCAACTGATAAAAGAAAGTGATTTTGGGGATAAGAAAATGAAGGTTTGCTTATGTTGATACCAAGATGCCCATCTCAGTAGATATGTCCAGTAGGCAATTGAAGTCTAAAGCTCAGAGAAGTATGGGCAGGAGACCAAAAACCCATCAGTGTAGGTGGTAGCCAAAACTATGGGAGTGGATAAGGATGTCCAGAATGTGTACTTATTGTCAGAAGAGAAGGCAGCCTGAGACAAAACTCTAGGAAACAAAAGAATTGAGGAAGTTGGGCTCATGAGGGAGATTTAAGAAGGGAAAAGCAAAGAGGTCCCAGGACAACCAAGGGAATGAGGTGTCGTGAATGAAACAGAGCCTCAAGAATGAAGGTGTGAGGAACGGTGTCAAATGCAGCAAAAAAGTCCAGTAAGATAAGGACTAAAGGTTTTTGGTTGGTTTTGGAAATTAGAATGTTAATTGTGACCTTATGAGTAGAAGTCAGACTGCTGTAGATAAGGAAATTCTGTAGCGAAGAAATTCTTTAGTGAAGTGAAGAAATGGAGGGGATTAGTAATCCTTGGAAACATTCGAATGAGAAGCCAGAAAGGAGATGCTAATTAAAGCAGTCAGAAGGTAGAAAGAGGGTTTTAGGTTGTTGTTTATTTTTGTGGAGTTTCGTTTGTTTAAAATAGGAGAAATAGGCATGTGTATAGACTGAGAAGAAAGAACCAACAGAGAGGGAAAGAAAGAAGAATCACAATTGTGCTCAGGAAAGGATGCGATGCAGAGGGCAGGTAGAGGCGATGGCTTCAACCCATGCAGCCAGTGGGGGTGGGCGCAGAGGTTTTGTAAGAGTCAAGCGCAGGGAGATGGAATAGATCATGACTCACAGCCTCATTTCCCTAAAAAAAGGAAGTCATATACTTAAAGTAATAAAGGAAGGAGTCATTAAGGGTATCATGAAAACAGTAAGTGTTTGGAATAGTTACCTTGGGTAAAAAGAATCAGCACCGAAGTGTCAAAGCCCCATTAGAATCAGAGGCTCTGAGGTAAATCCGAGAGGAAAACATGGAATCCTTCCACTACAACCATAGAAAGCACACCTGTCTGAAAGGACAGAAGAATGCTCTTGCTTTGGTAAGCCAGGTGTCACTAGGACAGCACAGCCAGTGCTAGCATCTGCTGAAATGCTCATCTATCATCAACGCAGGAATAGGGTTTTTTTCTCACTTACATAGCAGGTAAGCTCCTGAAAAACTAGAATTATTGCAAAACAAATCCAATTTCCTCATAGACTTATGTGTCCATTTGTTGAGCCCAGCCTGTGCTAGTCACCATACTCAATGCTAAACATGCATCATCTCCTTTAATCCTCATCATAAGCCCAGCAGGAAGCTACCCCCTGATGCCCATTTTACAGATGATGAAACAGAGACAGAGTTTAAGGAACTTGACCAAAGATACTCGTACACTAGTGTTCATTGCAGCATTTTCACAATAGCCAAAAAGGTGGAAACACTCAATTATCCACAAACAGACGAATAGATAAACAAAATGTGGTACATTGAAATGTTATTCAGCCATACAAAGGAAAGAGGTTCTGATACATGCTACAATGTGGGTGGACCTTGCAAACATTACACTAAGTTAAACTAGCCAGACACTAAAGGACAAATATTATATGATTCCACTTATATGAAATATCTAAAATAGGGTTCCCATAAGGGAACCCTAAAAGGCCAGGCATACAAAGGGACAGGATCTCCACTAGGTTTTTAAAAGAGCTAAACTGCTGCCCCAAATCAGGGAAAGGGGGAATATCGGATTGTCAGCTACAGACATTGAAGGGCTGGAAGCACCTTACAGATTATTTGAGACCAATCTCCTCATTTCCAAGCAGGAAGCAGGGACTCAGAGAAGTCTGGGAAAGTGCTCTGGTCACTCTTCAAGCCACTGCCAGAGCAGGACCCGGATGTCACGGATGGTGGCCTGCCTCCAGCCCAGAGCTCACTTCTGCACATCTTGTCACACCTTGGACATACCAGCCCTGCTGGCCAAGAAGCCTGCTGTGCTGTGAGGACCTCACTCAGAAGTCCGAGAGCCGGACCTGGATGCCAGGCAGCAAAGAAGCCTTCTTGTCCAGACTGCAGAGAAAGGGCTGGAATCTCCATGGAGGGCTGCCTGAGATAGCAGGGCCCAGAACTCCCTCTCAATGTTCAAACACGAGCCCACATCTCACTCTGGCCACGTGGTGAGGGTGTGGGAGGAGACCTAAGCTCAGCTGACGCACACAGATGTTTCCTCAAACTCATTTTCCATCCAGTAACATCTGGGCTCAGCCTTGCAGCCCCTCAACCGACACCCCACTGCAGCAGCCCCATGGCATTCATTGGTTTCCTTGACGGAATGTGGGTACATGACAGAATCAGTGTAAGGAGGACAGAGAGATGGGGTACTGTGAGGCAGGAAGCAAGGGTGGGGAGAGGATCTTATTTATACAGATGCCACAGCAGGTTTGTACCCCTGCTCACTGTTGAGGTGCGCAATTCACCTGCTTTTCTATAACTTCATGTTCGAGTCCCACCGCGCTGGGCTGGCAGAAGTGTAAACTCAAATACCTCTGTTTTCTCAGGACTGTGTCTATATCCTGGGAAGCTTCCACAGTGCTAAGGGGCCGGGTGCAAGGTCACATGCCATGCAGGCATAGCTGAGGTGCCCTTCACCCATCTGGTTGTCAGTTTCCAGCCCACACGAGTCTCCAGCAGAACATCCCTCATTCCATGTATAAGGTGCTTTAGATCTGACTCTTCCCTTAGCTTCCCTGTGCCACCTTTGAGGGCACAGGACTCACTTTATGCCATGTTGGGGCAGGAGAATCTTAGGCCACAGAGTGTCTACCCTTCACCCCGGGGGACCCTTTCTAAAGAAAGCAGGAGTGGGGATCTCAGCACTCATTTGGGATGTCTGTCCCAACTTGTCTGCACACAGAGTCCTCACTACTCCCCTAAGAGTATCAGCTTCTAGAAACATATGTCAAGATAACTCTTCATTTTCTCTGCTTCCTACTTTTCCCATCCCTTTCCTGAGGGACTGAGCATAGAACAGCCTGATGTTTAAATTGGCTGAGTGGAGAGGGAAGGCCAAAATATGTAACTATGGGGAGAAAAAACCCCACATAAGTTAAGGTCACACAATGTTGTCATACTATATATCACATTTCTATAGGGTGTGGATGTGCAAGACAATCCTGGCTGTGTGTGTATCTGTGGGCAGGAATAGCACTTAAGAAGCTGAAAATGACTAAGGGAGATGAGCGGCTTGTGGAGAATGGCATTAGGGGAGAAATTCCTCCACCCTGGTCTTCTCTACTTGGGTGGGAGTAGAGAACTTGAGAGACGTCAGGAGGCCGAGGGTGCTGGGAACACCAGGCACAGTGAGGGGCATGGCAGACACACTGTGCAGTGCTTCTGGGCAAAAGAAGCCCAGAGGTAACAAATTCCCAAAAAGATGTCCCATCCTCTGGGCTGACACGGAGAGCAGGGCCTTGGCAAACAGAAGGAGGGCTGCGTTCCAGCCCAACAAGCCCCTCAGCCAAGCAGTGTTACGCCTCACACAAAGTGCATGACAGGTAGTGGGATCCTGGCTACTTTTCACTGCAGAAGCAGGACGTACTTCAGATAAGATTACAAGGGAACCTGCGGGAGGGCATGGCTCCACACTCAGTCATCCTGGGTAGTTAAGGAACTCCAAACACAGAGTGCCAAGGCCATCAGACACTGGCTACCTGAGTACTTGGTTAGCTTTGGTTTGTTGTTTTTGTTGAAGAGATCCCCACCTCTCAGGTAATGAGCCAAAGCTTGGGAATGAAACATTCAAACAGTTCCATGCTCCAAAGGTTACTTGCTACTCTAAATGGTTTTCATGTGTCTGTATATCTGTGCTCCTCCATGTAAATGCCATGGGACACTCTATAGGGAACACAGAACCTTAGAATTCACCTCCCAAGGTTAAAAAAATGATAAAACAAGAGCAGAGAAAAAATAAAGTTGTTAAGCCAGCCCCTACACATGCCCAATTTTCTGGTAACCCCGATCATATCTGAAGCAAAAGCTGCTTCTAATCAAAGGTGGTTGCATAGCTGTTATAATACTTTCCACATTGGACATTTTAACTTGTGCACAGTGTATCAGGAGGCCTGTGCATAAACAGACTGTCAGGCTGAGGCGGTATGCTCTCTCGAAGAAAAGCCTGCATAAACACACATGGAATGACACACCTCCAAGAAACACCTCCTGCCCCCGCTCACAATGACCCAGTGGAAAATTGCTGTGCAAACTGCCAAGTTAACCTGATTCTAGGTTGCTGTTGGCACTACGAGAATGAACTGTTCAACCTCAGAAGTGTTCTGAAATCATCTGAACCAGAGGACACAAAATATCATCATAGTGACCATTCTGCCTTTCTTCCAAGGATGGTACATAACCAGTACCATTCTAGATGCACACGAGAGAAATTAGTTCATTATACCCCACCGAGGATGCTAGACCCTCAATGAATGAATGAAAAGGCATAGACTGGGACCCATTGTATAGCCTGCAGAGTGTTAGGGAGGATGGATGATACAGAAGTACTGATACCCTAAGTGTTTAAAGTCTGATTGAGAAGGTTCTGGTTTTGCACACATAACTGAACAAAGAGAACTAACTCTGCCTCCGCAGAAATGGCTCCTGGCTTGTGGGGTTACTCAATGGGCCACCACAGTGGGGCGGGCAGCTTCCATTGTAAGGATGAGGATTCTGGAGGTCAGCTCCACTGTTATCCTGCCTTGAGTGACTCCAGGATGGAGAGAAGAGCAAGGTGAACACTGTGCAAAGTCCTGTAGAAGGAACAGAACAACAATCAAACCCTCTGAAAAGCATGACTAAGAAATTTCAGAAAATGTGAGGATGGGTTAGATGTCAATGAGTGATTAAGATAATTTTTCACAGAAGACACAGGGCCTACCATGCCTTTGAAGGAAAATGTAATCAGTTCCCGGCTATGAATTATTTCCATGTGTTTATTTGTCAACAGCCTAATGAAATAATGCAAAAGAGGGAGGATATCCCAGCCCTAGATCTTCCAACCTGGGGTGCTAAGCAGCTCACCAGGCTTGAGGGAGCTGGGCTCTATTTCCTCCCCTGCTCCAGGACAAACCTTCAACTCTCAGAGCCAGTATGATAGGGTTTCACTTCAGTACAGACTTTGCATTTTTCTCATTCTGCCCCAACACTCACACAACTTGAATGCCTTCTCCCCTTTGCTGGAGGCTTCTTTTAAAAAACAAACAAACAAAAAAAACAGCCTGATAAAAATTGAAAGGACTAATGTTTGTTCCATCCATGGGCCAACACTGACCCTTTGGTACAGTGAAGAGGATGTTACATTGGCAATCCTGGGCTCTAGCTCAGACCAGGGTAAGGAGCTGACTCAGGATAAGTGAACCAACACCTACCATAGTCATTGACCAGATCTGCAATCATTTTCTAAATGTTTTGTATTGAATTCGTTAGGTTATAAGGATGCTTTGATCAGAGACACTCTCCTTAAGTCAATCAGTCTTTTGGGGTAGGGGGGAGTAGTAAAATTATTCAGAGCTCCACAGAACAAAACAAGCACAAGTTGGCCTGACCAGCTCAATGCTCCAGTGTATGGGGGCCGTACACTGGAAAGAGGTTGTCATCCAGGGATTACCCAGCATTTCATGTCATCCTGATAACGTGTGCTCCTCTGAGTTCCTGGTTACACATCCCCATGTCCTCTTGGTTGGCATGATTCTGATGTTCCTTAACCACCTTAGGCATCACACACATACAGCCATGTGTGTCCATCATTAAGGAATGATTTCCCAGTCTGGCCCTGAGAACCAGTCACTTCAAATCTTTATTCATTCATTCATCACTATTCATTCATTTCTCCAAATTTTCCTGAGGACTTTCTATATGCCAGGAACAATGGTAGGCGTCAGAAATAGATGGACTGCCGTCAGGGACCATGTAGTCCAATGGATGAGGCAGAGGTTAATAGATGATTATGACACATGGAAAGAAATTATATGGCAGAAAGGCATACAAAAGGAGCACAGAGGAAGGACTGTAAAATTCATTCTGTGTGGGATTGGAAGACCTCATAAATAGGGGTACACATAAGTTGAGTCTTGAAAGATGAGCAGGAATTGTCCAGAGAATCATCAATCATTTCCAGGGGTTTTGCTTTCCCTATTCCCCAAGGGACCAGGTCATACAACAGTTTATAATTATACCCATACTAAACTTTCAAAAATCCTTTCCTAAGATGCCAGCAGATACTGCTAGGGCTGATTGTGGCCACGGTGTTCTGGCACTGGGTGGGTGGGTTTTGCTGGTCTGCAATCACCAAGCCCTGAGTCAGCTAGTCTCAGAGAAGGACTCTTCCGGGCCCATCGTATTCTATAAAGAGCTCCAAGCACCCATTGTGTGACTGAGCCTGTGTGTTTCTGGTCATTGTATGGCTGTGTTAATGTCAATGTTCAATTTAGAAAAGAAGGATATGGGTCCCTATGGACCTTCCACCAGCCCTCCTCCTGCCCATGCCTGTCCTCAGACCTCTTTTCTCTTCCCTCTGGGGTGTTGAAAGCCCTCACTTTCACACTGTGCTTCCCTGAACACAGTGATTCCTTCCTGCTGTTTCTTAAACAGTGGATGATAAGGCTGGCAGCTGGGGAACCGAGGCCCTACTTATAGGAATCAGGAAGAGTTGTGAGGACGGTACAAGGATGCGAGGACAGTATATTTCTCCACATGTGCGGGCCATCTGTTGTTGGTCGGGGAATTTCTTCTTGGCTTCATAAGAACTTCAAAATCAACTTATCTCTGGCCTGTGCTGTCAGTGAGCAAATCTCCCAACTTGCCCCGTTCCTCTACCAACCAGACACACTTCAGTTACCTGCAGCTTTTACGTTATGGATGCTGGAGAAGCTTCTTTAGGAGATCGGGGGTGTTGGATGCATACTATTCTCTGGATCCTCTCTCAGCTGCAATAGGCCTTGGGCTTAGGATATTCTGCCTCCATACAGGAGTGTTCAGTTGTGCCCTTCACTCCATACAGGAGTGTCCAGTGTCTGGCCAAAGCACGAAAGATAACTGCCATGTGGGGTGAAGCACAGAGGGCTGCAGATGGAGCCCCAAGAAACCGATATCTGAAGCAGAGGAAGAATACGCATTGTGCAGAGTGGGTGTGGCCAGACAGCTGGAGGGAATGAGAGGCGTGAAAGGCAGCAGCCATTCCAAAAGGGAGCGATGGTACCACCGTCACACACCTGCAAGAGGTCAGTTAGACAACCCTGCTTGTGTATCCCCTGGATTCAGCAGTTAGGAGGCTGTTTATGAGCTTAGCAAGTGCAGTTTTCATGCAGTGGTGTAGGCGGCAGCCGGATTAAAGCGACTCAGAGAGAGAATGATGGTGGTGATGGTTGCACAACAATGGGAATTTACTTAATGCTCCTGATTTATAGACTCAAAAAGCTCAAAATGGTAAATTTTATGTTATGCATATTTTACCTCAAAAAAATAACAGCAAAAAAGAGGGGGTATAAATGGATGATAAGGAAAGGAGAAAGGATGGAGATGGAAGAGATATGAGGTCATGAATTTCTGCTTTGTTTTAACACGGGAGTGACGAGCATGTTCATAGGCCAAGTGGAAGGAGCTGCTAAAAATACCTGACACGAGACTTGACAGCCCAAAAGATGGACAAGTGGGGAAAACAAAGTCAAGGGCAAATTAGAGTGACTGGCCTTGGAAAGAAGAGGACTTGCCTCGTTCTGTGAAACCAGAGAGGAGGAGGGGAGATGCCAGCTCTGAGGAGAGGAGGGGAGGTAGTCTGGGCTCCTAGGAGGCCACTGTGAGGCCAACGAGCTCAGGGCTGCTGCTGTGGGGCTGGGGAGGGTGCTCCCTAGAGATACGTGAGTTTATCACGTAACAAGAGGAAACGAGGAAGCGCTCTTTCTGGTGAGTCTTCTGTCCACTCTTGGTCAGTGAATTGGTTGCTCTCGGCTGTGAATTGGTTGTCCTGACCCCAACTGCCAGAGTCTCCTCAGGAAGAAACGTTGACAAATGCCCCTCAGCCCTTTAGGCCAGGGCCTCCAAGAACCTCCAGGCCAACGTAACTGGGGAGAAGGTGACAGAATTATGACTGGACTCTCAGGCTAGGCTTTGGGCGACCAGACACAGGCCTGAGGATGATGCCAGGTTGGCCACGCCTCCAGCAGAGCCACTGGGACCAGGAGGACCCATAGCCACTGAGCCCCATTACCTGGGCTACATGTTTAATCAAACCAAGACAATGAACACACACCAGGCAGTGCCAGACAAGTGTCAGGATTCTCCCTTTGGTTCCTGCTTTTATCGTCATGTGGTTGTTGTGATGGCTATTATTACTGTTACCATTATCATTATTGTAGTTGAATTCAACCCAATGGGATTTGGAGTCCAACATGGAACACTGATGCAGCACAAAAGCGTTTTTTATCTTGCCTGCCTCGTATATTAAGTTTCAGTTTTATAGGATTAAAACCAGCTGAGGTCTGAGGGCCGTCTCAGGCCCACTTGACTACCTTCAGGCGTCCTGCTGCGGTTTGCCACCCACGGTGACAAGGACCCTTCTGGGATACAGACGGCAGGGGCTTGGAGAGAGTGGCAGGCGGGTGGTCTGGAGGAGTCTCTAATTAAAGCTCTTCAGACCTGCAACCGTGGGATCCTAACCTCTGCTTCCAGCGTGCGTGAACATGGCTCAAACCCCAGACCCCCAGCAGGACTCTGAGGGCCAGAAAACCCAAGAAGAAAGAGCAAGAAGCTCAGGGGCTGCAATGAGGGAGGGCATAGGGCCTAGCGTTGGGGAGGAGGCCGGCCTCACTCAAGGTCACCTCTGTTCCTCAGCCTGCGGACATCTGTGCTATAGCCCAAGATAGGAGCAAAGGGGGAGGAAACCCAAGGGAGCAAGAGCCATCATCATGGTCTGGGTTTTACCTGAAGGAATAAGCCCTTGGGAACAGGAACATAAATGTCCCATTCCAGGGTTTCTCCTTGTGGAATTAGGGCAGCATTTCTGGGGCTCCCTGGCAGATCCAACGTGCCTTGTGGCTGGAGCCCTGGGGTTGAGTAAACGGTCTGGACACTCCTGCCCAATCCCCTATTCTCCCTTGGATCTCAGAGGCCCCGCAAGGCCTCCTACATTGAAGGTCCCTCTTCATGGAACAATTCCCTGTGAGAAACAGTCATTCATTCAGTGAAACATATTTACCGAATCCACACACGCACCGACTTAAAGCATAAGACCCCGGAAGAGATTTATCTTTGAGTGCCCCTTAGAGATGGTTTTCACACTGGAAATGAGATTGTCTCTGATAGCGAGAGCTAAGGGTGTGGTGGTCGGCAGTGAGCTGGGAGCTGGGAACAGGATACAGCCTTGCCTACAGAGTTCAAAGACTTACCAGACTTCTCATGGGCAAATTCCTTTGAGCTTATAGCAGACTTCGGAGGACAGTTTGAGACTGCTTTCAACTTCAGCTTTTCAGAAGCTATGATGATTGGCCCTGGAGCTGGGCTTCTAATCCAGGATGCCCTGGTGCCAAAGCATACGCTCTTC
>NW_006790468.1:1598247-1629411 GCF_000442215.2 Lipotes vexillifer | reverse complement strand
CGCTCTTCCAACTTTATTTCACTCTGCAGTCCTCTCTTACATGCTCCTACAGGATGGCTCCTGGGATAGTCAGCATTCCCTGGTTATCTTAGGAGATGTGTGTTCCTACTGGATGTGCTTAGGAGGTGAGCTGGAATAAGGAAGTCTGCAGAAATGAACAGGGTGGAAGTCAAGCTCCTTTGGTATACAGATAGAGGCTTGCCCTCCAGGCTCAGTTTCCTAAGGTTAGGATCCAGGCAGAATCCAGAGGCCAGAGAACATTATTTTCAAAGAAGTTATTGGCCTCGTGGGTGCACTTGCTGCTGCTGTGGGAAGGAGACATGCTTTGGGGGATTGAAAAGAAGACTAGCCCCACTTGGGAGTAGCTGGATGTCGTTGTGACATCTTAATAAGGAATCGAAATTGATCTATTACAAGAAAAACAGATTCAGGAATGAGACGGAGGGCTCTTAAATGGAAGGTGTAGAAGTGTAAGATCAGAAGGAAGAAGCGGCAAACAGAAAAAATACAAGCTGTACATTAAAAATGAAGAGAAATTATATGAAGATGCTAAGAATGAAGAAAAGACTAAGAGCTACATCTTTGGAAAATATCTAGCCTCTAATTCGGATTTTCTCCAGCTTCTGTGAGATCCGAGCCTGTTAGGCTGATTTAGGAGAGTCATCCAGACTCCTTAAGCATATGCACTTGAAGGAGCCTCGTGATACTGAGAAGTGGTAAGGAAGGGGGCAAGTCTGATAGGACTCCATCATATCAGACCAGACCCTTTCACCCATTTGGTTAATAAATATATATATTTCTGCACTTTACAGCCTTTGGACTTTGGGCAAGTTTATTGAAAGTGTTTGGATCTTAATTTCTTCATCAATAAAATGGATCAAATATTTCATATATTCATTGTGGGATCTATATTAAATAAGATAATGTTATAAACATATAATAATATATTTGGCATATAGTAAACCCTTAATAAATGTGGTCATTCTACTTATCCATCTGGATTTCTTGCATTTAATTATTTTTTCTGGAGCAAAATATCAGACACACCTTAAAAATTAGAGTGAACTCAAAAAACAGGCAAAGACCAGTTAACATCTGTAGGTGTTTGGTCGTGCTTCCTTACAGTGGTTTACCAACCTTAAAATAACTTGAAAATAGATCTCACTGCTCCCCTTTTCCTCACCACCTTTAAATAATGTTTAGGTTATTGTTTTAACACACTATCCCTCTATGTGGGACTCAGAGCTTGTGAAAGGTATGCCCCATCGGAGTATTAATGATTCCTGGGTTGTCTCTCAATTGAATTGAACGTGATGAATGATTGAGGCACAGCATGTTACCCTTCTTCACCAGCATCACTTCCATTTAAACTCCATAGTCAGAACTATCTGTGCTGCATAGAGTTACAATGTGGGTTTTGGTTGAATATGGAAAGAACATGAGATAAGCATCTCTATTCAATAGGCTTACAGTGATGGAGGCAAAGTGTTCCACAATGCAGCCATTAGAACGAGTTCTTTACTATTCTTTGTATTTTCTACTGGGGCAAATGGTTTTCCCAATGGATTACCCCTCTGAAATGGTCACGGAACTTAGATGGGAAAGACACATATTTACTTTGCACTTCAATTTTCCATAACAAATCTAAGTAAAAGGAGATCAATATACATGCAATGTGCATGCACTACATATATATAAAATACTATATTATATACATAATATGCTTTATGTATATAAATTATGATATATTAAATTTCTATATAAAATATCATGTGTATATAAAATATTACAAAATCATGTAGTAACTGTGGCAGGGGCAATAATGCTCACCACATGGTCCATTTTCTTTCCTTCTAGCCTAGTACTTCTGGCCAATGGACTCTGGTCAAAAATGATACTTGTCACTTCAGACCTAATCATAGAAGAGCAGATGTGATTTCTCTATGCTTCTCTCTTCTTTTGCATTGTTGAATGAGGAATGTTGCAAACCATGTAGCTACAAGATGGTGGAGCATCAGCTGGATCCCAGGAGCACAGCCCCCTCTCCCGCCCTTCCTTTTGCTGACTCACGATGGACAGGTAACACGAGGGGTAAATATTTGCTGTGTTCAGCCACTGGGATGTTGCAATTAATTTGTTATCACATTAAAACCTATTGCATCCTGGCTGATAGAGGAACTATTCCTCAGAATTCTCTAAACCAAACCTCAACTAGAGCTTTAAACTCAGTCAACAGTAGCAGGCTTTATGCAATGATTGCATTCTATTATCCTTTTCCCAAATTGATGGTAAAAACCAGGTTATAACCCAGTTTTATTAAAAGTATTTACATATTATCCTCTTAAATCTGGACTATTTTGTTTAAAATACAAAACACTTTAATCTGGATGAGGTTTAAATGCATTTAAATCCTCAAGGTTCCTCTTCTATCTAGACTAACTTTCAAGCAAAGGGACTTTCCATAATAACTTATAAGGACATTCCCAAATCTAGTGTTCTTGAATTAGAAGGCAGAGGTCCTGGAGTTGTTTCACTTGTATTATAGAAGGTACTCACCAGATATTTTTGTGACATTAAGATAACTGAGCTAATGTTTATAATGTTAAAAAGAAAGAGAAATAAAAACAGAGCAGCTCTCTGCTAGCTTCACGGTTTATGTGAGACAAAAGGAAATGATGAAGGAAACATTTTTCACAGTTCATCCAACTCAGCTGGAGCCAAGTGATATAGGAGGAAGCAAACACGCTTCGGTGGTTTGAGTTCAAGACTATGAAGTGAGAATAATGTACTGCTAGCTGACTTCACAGGGGTTTTATGAGGATTAAATAGTTAAAACACTTTGAAGATGACAAATGCTTCAGAGCTAAGCATTATTATTATCTGAAACTATTATTACATCAATTCCTTGTGTAATCAAGTATTATTATTGGAAGCTATGCAAGAAAATCTAATCTTTGGAGATTTTCAGCTCTATTTGCAGAACAAAGAGGCGTGGGTATCATTTGTCCTAAGTACTTCAGACACGTGGATCAAGAGTATCTAGACAGTGAGTGAGTATTTCTTGTTTGCCCCTATTTCAACTAATAAGAACTTTGTATTTATTGGCATGACCCAGAAAGCAATATGGTACTTTGGGAAGGAAAAAACCCCACAAGATTTAGATTCTAGAATAAAGTGAAACTAAAATGGAACCCACCCAAATATTTTCAGCTGAGATTAAACCCCTCCCAGCTATTTGAATAAATTGCTCTTTAAGTAATTAAAACTGTAACCTATGGTCTTCAGTAAATTCTGGGAATTTCTCTGCAGTCAGTTTCAAGCATTTTCTAGCTGGCTTCTGTCCAAAGAGTACACCTGTGTGTTAGTTGAAATATGTCTTACTGAAAGATGAAATTAACTAATTTTGTTTGATTTGGATCTTGGTTAAAATTCTGAAGTTAGCTGTTTATATGCAGAGCCACATAAAGAATACTAGCTTACATTATTCCACCAGGGACCAAAATAAGATTCCCATTTAGCTAATAGAACATTAGAATATACTTAGCTAATGAAAACGATTCATCTCTGTTTTTCTATCAAATACAAGAGTTGGAGAGGGGCAAAGAACTATTATTTTAAGTACAGAACTTCTAAGATACTAACTTTCTTCTCTTCTGTGCCACATCCTCTTCCTAAATTTATTCACTTTTGTTTCTGAACTTTGAAAGGACCTTGATCTATTTTAATTCATGAAAACCCAATAAAACATTGTTTTGACTTTAAATAATGGGTCTTTAATGCCTTTGATCCCCCTTTTCCACGCAAAATAAAAGCCTAATGATTCCTATTAAATGGGGGGAGTAAAGTTTATTTCAATAACTATTTTCATTTTACGAGTGCAATTTAAGTTTTCACTTTTGTCCATTAATTATATGGGATGTCACAAATGTTGTAAGATGGGATTTATGTTTCTGATTTTTATCTCAATTACAGTTTTTGCTTTGTACAGAATTAACACATAACTGAGTAGGGCTACCACCACCCACCTCTACACAACCTTAAGAGTGCAAGTGTGTACAATAAGAATCTGGTGCCATTCACAACTGTGCTGCAGTTTCTGAACAATCATACTTTTCAGTGAGGTTTGGGCCAGAATGGCCTCAAAATGGACTCCAAAGAGCTTCCATCTTGCTGTCAGAAAATGCAAACTCTCCAGGCAGCTCAACAAGTGGGCTTTACTGGGCCTTGTTGGGAAAGAATGCTGCTGTTTTCCCCTGCCATATTCTCTGGGGCTCAAAACAAGAGACCTGGTCAAGAATAGCAGAGAAACTTTAGTTCAAGAAAGAAGACTTTTGACCTAGTCAAACATATAAGCCTTTGTACAGCAAAGGAAACCATAAACAAAACGAAAAGACAACCTACGGAATGGGAGAAAATATTTGCAAATGATGTGACAGACAAGGGCTTAATTTCCAAAATATACAAACAGCTCATACAGCTAAATATTAAAAAAACAAAAAAAGCCAATCAAAAATGGGCAGAACACCTAAATAGATACTTCTCCAAAGAAGACATACAAATGGCCAAAAGGCACATGAACAGATGCTCAACATCGCTAATTATTAGAGGAATGCAAATCAAAACTACAATGAGGTATCACCTCACACCAGTCAGAATGGCCATCATCAAAAGGTCTACAAATAATGAATGCTGGAGAGGGTGTGGAGAAAAGGGAACCCTCCTTCCTACACTGTTGGAGGGACTATAAAGTGGTGCAGCTACTATGGAGAACAGTATGGATCTTTCTTAAAAGACTAAAAATAGAGCTACCATATGATCTAGCAATCCCACTCCTGGGCATATATCTGGAAAAGACTAAAACTCTAATTTGAAAAGATACATGAACTCCAATGTTCATAGCAGCACTATTTACAATAGCCAAGACATAGAAGCAACCTAAGTGTCCAAAAACAGATGAAAGGACAAAGAATATGTGGTATACATATATGTCTAAAATTTTATATATAAAATATATATACAATATCATATATAATATCATATATAAAATGGAATATTAGCCATGAGAAAGAATGAAATAATGTCATTTGCAGCAACATGGATGGACCTGGAGATTACCATACTAAGTGAGGCAAGTCAGAAAGAGAAATATCATATGATATCACTTATATGTGGAATCTAGAAAAATGATACAAATGAACTTATTTACAAAACAGAAATAGACCCACAGACATAGAAAACAAACTTATGGTTACCAAAGGGGAAAGGGGGGAAAAGAGATAAATTAGGAGCTTGAGATTAACAGATACACATTACTGTATATAAAATAAACACCAAGATCCTACTGTATAGCACAGAGAATTAGGGAATTATATTCAATACATGTAATAATGTATAATGGAAAAGAATCTGAAAAAGAATATATATATCTGAATCACTGTGCTGTACACCAGAAACTAACACAACATTGTAAATCAACTATACTTCAAAAGAAAAAAAAAAAAGAAAGAAAGAAGCCTTTTAATTCTACCTAGTGGGCCTCCTACATTGCCTCCCAAATGTTTTACAAACTGCCTTGGGGAAAGTAATAAATGTTTGTTATTTTTTAAAAAGACTATTCAGGGCTTCCCTGGGGGCGCAGTGGTTGAAAGTCCGCCTGCCGACGCAGGGGATGCAGGTTCGTGCCCCGGTCCAGGAAGATCCCACATGCCACGGAGCGGCTAGGCCCGTGCGCCACGGCCGCTGAGCCTGCGCGTCCGGAGCCTGTGCTCCACAACGGGAGAGGCCACAACAGTGAGAGGCCCACGTACCGCAATAAAAAAAAAAAAAAAAAAGACTATTCAATGTTATAATAAAAAATTAGACAATCAAATAAATAAGGAAGATAGATGACATTTGGTATAGAAATTGGTATCATGTGAGATGCACTAGGCAAAAAAGAAGTAAAGCATTCGTGTGCTAAACATAGATTGGAATGGATGGAAGGACCAAGTAGACACTAAATATTCATGGGGCATATGATATATCAGATTTTCATGAGACACTAATTATTCATGAGATCTTTAATTCGCCACTTGCTGGTGGTACCCATTTAATCTCCACTTGTTCTCAACCACCACTCAGTCTGGGGTGCTTATTATGCAGCAGTAGTATTCATGGGACACTGGTGACCCCAAACAAGACATTAATGCCCCACAGAACTGATGCCCAAAGAGCCAAAGAGTAGAAGGAGTATCTGCACCTTTGAAGGCCATAGGTCTCTAAAACTTTAAACACATATGTACAAGAAAGGCCTAATTGTATTAACATATATAAAGACCTCTTATAAATCAATAAAAAAAAACACAATCGAAAAAATGGTAAAAGGTATAAACATACAAATTCACAGTAAAAAAATATATATAGGGCTTCCCTGGTGGCGCAGTCATTGAGAGTCTGCCTGCCGATGCAGGGGACACGGGTTTGTGCCCGGTCCGAGAAGATCCCACATGCCGCAGAGTGGCTGGGCCCGTGAGCCAGGGCCGTTGAGCCTGTGCGTCCGGAGCCTGTGCTTCGCAGCAGGTGAGGCCACAACAGTGAGAGGCCCACATACCGCCAAAAAAAAAAAAATATATATATATATATGTTTTAGAAGGAAAAATACGAAGTCTGGCTTTCAGATACTCTCGCAGCCACCTTAGAGGGGGAAAAAGGTAGATGGATGCTACACTCTCTTTGTGAGTTGTTGAGGCAGGCAACCCAATGCTGACTCTTCTGAGCCGCACACATGCGGTTCCTCAGAGGGTCACATATTTCTCTCTTATCAGGTTCACCCCAAAAATATGCTTCTAGGCATTCCCTGGGATGTCTTACGTATGCTCACTTATACACTTAGGTTTCATGTGGCTTCTTCTGTTCCAGCCTTTCCTTGGAATGCCAATGTCTCTGCTTCAAGGATTTCACTACTCCAACATTCTGTCACCCTTGTCACACAGATTCAAGAACAATAAAAGGCTACAATTCTCACAAGAGGGAACTCTGTCATGGACCCTACTGAGGAAATTCAGTTGCCCAAGAATCCAAAGGACCTCCTCTGGAAGTGGTCCCATGGCATGACCTGCAGGGAAAGTATGGGGGTTTATGACCCTCCAGCCCTCCCTCATTTACTTCTTAATTCTTTTTCTACCTTGTCTTCAATTTACAGCCTTGCTGCTCAAAGGGGATCCAGCAGGGTCGCGTCACCTGGAAGTTTCTTAGAAATGGAGAACCTCGGTCCCACGTCAGACCAGCTTTACCAGAATCTGTATTTTAACAAGGTCTTCAGGTTGCTCTGAAACCCAGTAAAGATGGAGAATTACAGAAATTATAGAAGAGAATTGCTGGAAGCCCAGCTCCAGTCATTCACACCCGCATTCATTCTTAGCTGGGGGGCTCTAGGAAGAAAAGCGCTATTCCTCCTCTTTCTTCTGCTTCATCACACTCCACCGTGCACAAAGCCGTCCTTGGCAGTGTTTTACTCCTGTGCCCACTCTGTCCCGTCCTTGGCAGTGTTTTACTCCTGTGCCCACTCTGTCCCGTCCTTGGCAGTGTTTTACTCCTGTGCCCACTCTGTCCCGTTATCTGTTACCCTTTCTTGTCACCTTGACCTTCCCTTCCTGTTGATAAATGGCTGGGCAGGCTCCTTGGCTCCATTTACCCTCCCAGAGAGGCTGGAAACACACGCTGAAGATCAGCTGTGGCTGGCTTGAAGGGCCCCGCCTTGCATCTTCTCATGCCAGATGTAATCATTCCCAGAGTTCAGAGGTTTATGACTTGTTTCTTGTACTTCCAAATGTGCGGTCAAGATGCCCTAGTGTTGAGTTGGCAGGACTAATGGCTTATTTAAATATTTTCCAAGTCTGTTCTTTCAGACCACTTCTTCCACGTGGATATCACTGTATGAGAATATGAGTGTAGCGAAATCATGAGACTCATGTCAAATTTGTCTTCAAACTTTTATACCAGTTGTCATTATACCATCAGTTTCCACAAATTAAATCTACGCTGAAAGAAAGCATATCTGGAATTGGCCCCCAAAATATTTTCATAGGTTCTCGGATGTACTTTGCAAGTGTGTTTTTGCTTCCTAGATGTGGCAAGAAATTATATGTGAAGTTCAGAAAGGGCAAAGATGACTTTCTGTATTTCTGGTGTACTTGGAGAATCCACCTGCATCCATAGAGTCAAAATGCTTTTATCTGAATGCACACAGATGCACACAACTGCCATCCCATTATTGCCCATACTTTTTGTACACTTCAGAAATTGAAAAATAAAAGAAACACAAAGGTTATCTTTCAGAAGAAAAAGCAACCATAAAACTAATGATATTATGTATCTTATAGGCATTAGAATAATGAGGCCAATTCAGTTGAAAAGACATCACTGAAAAACAACAAAAAAGAAAAGACTTCACTGTTTATACAATGCAGATGATGTCCTCTTGATGATACAAGAAAACAGTAGTTTTAATTTAAACTGATAAGGTACTTAGAAGATTAATTTAACTGGTGAAGAGTAAAATAGAAACTAGCCCTTGTTCATTCTCTATGTGCTTAGGCATCTCTGAGAAAGTAAGAAGTTTAGGATAAGAGGGAATCTCAAAGAGGATTTAAAACAGACTGGAGATAATTTTCCCCCATAATTGGGTCAGCATTAGATAAATGAAGGCCAGTTGGGACTCATTGAGAGAATACTGGTCCCAAAGAACATTCCTTGATGAGACAAAGGTGACATCTGCTCTGTTCCAGACTCCTCAGCCATCCAGAGTGAATGTGCTGTGGGTCCATAAATAGCTCCATAAACAAGTTTTTCTAGTCTAGTCTAGTCATGATCAAAGATCTAAATGTTCAGCAAAACCCACTCTACTTACCTAACATCAACAAATAGTCATTCTAAAACCAACATTCACAAAGGCAACAAAAGAAAAAAAGGAAACTGAACTTCATTAAAATTAAGAACTTTTGTGCGTCAAAGGATACAATCAACAGAATGAAAAGGCAACCGACAGAATGGGAGAAAATGTTTGCAAATCATATATCTGATAAGGGTTTAATATCCAGAATATGTAAATAACTCCTATAACTCAATAACAAAAAGACAAACAACCCAATTTAAAATGGGCATAGGACTTAGATATTTCTCCAAAGAAGATATACGAATGGCCAATGAGCACATGAAATGGTCTTTAACATCACTAGTCATTAAGGAAATGAAAATCAAAATCACAAAGAGATACCACCTCACACCTACTAGGATTGCTAAAATTAAAACAAAAAACCAACCAAACAAAAACATGTTGGTGAGGGTGTGGAGAAACTGGAACCCTTGTGCATTGCTGGTGGGAATGTAAAATAGTACAGCCACTCTGGAAAACAGTTTGGTGGTTCCTCAAAATAACTAAACATAGGATTACCATATTGATCCAACAATTCCACTCATAGGTATATACCTAAAATAATTGAAAACAGGGACTCAAGCAGATACTTGTATGCCAATGTTCGTCATTATTTACAATAGCCAAAATGTGGAAATAACCCATGTTCATCAACAAATGAATGGATAAACAAAATGTGATATATATACAAAAGAATATTGTTCAGCCATGAAAAATGAAGTTCTGATACATGCTAAAATGTGGATGAACCTTGAAAACAGTATGCTAAATAAAATTAGTCAGACACACACACAAAAGTATTGTATGACTACACTTATATGAAATCTCAAGAACAGACAGATTCATAGAGTTGTTCTTCCTCCTTGGCCGTGTCTCCTGCATTGGCAGGCGGATTCTTAACCACTGCACCACCAGGGAAGCCCTGGGGCCATGTTTTAAAACCACCACATCTTCAGTAGTGGGTTGCATTGTGTCCCCCACAAAAGATATGTCCAAGTCCTAACCCCTAGTATTATGAATTTGGAAATAGGGTCTTTGCAGATCTAATTAAGTTAAGGCTCTTGACATGATATGAGTCTGAACTAGGGCCCTAAATCCACTAACTGGTGTCCTTACTAAAGAAAGGGGAGGGAAATTTGGAACATACAGACTTGGAGACACAGGGAAGAAAGTCATGTAGAGATGGAGGCAGAGACTAGAATTATGACAAGCCAAGGAACGCCAGGACCACCAGAAGCTGGAAGAGGCAAGGAAGGATTCTCCCCTGGAGACTTCAGAGACAGCGTGGCCCTGACAACACCTGGCTTTGAAACTTCTGGCCTCTAGAACTGTGATAGAATGAATTTCTGTTGATTTAAGTCGCCAAGATGGTAGAAATTTGTTATGGCAACATTAGGAGACTAACACACCTCCAAAGGAATGAAGAGTTGTGGGAGTAAGTTTTTAGCTTCTACTTTTTCCCAGCCAACAGAGGCTTGGGGGTGCTGCTCTCAGTACAGCGGCTCTCTGCTCCTCTCGTCTTACAATATGCCAGGGTCCCAGTGATACAGCTCCGTCATCCCTGACTATCCTTGCTGTCAAGTCAAGTTCAAGAGTGCTCCTGCCAAAACTCTACTTATGATAGTGCCATTGTTCCAGGTAAGGAATTGTCAATTTTACCCTTCAGGATGGGCCATCCACTTTGGAGAACTGTGTTCTGTCAGCTTTCTCTGTGATGTCCAAGACACAAGTATAATCTCTTGGTTTCTCCTTTGGCCTGTTTGGTCTCCACTGTATTTCCTCATAGATTGTGATTAAGGTTATAGATGTTTCCCTTTTTGGTAAAGATGGAGTTTATATGTCTGATTTCTGTTCTCTTTGTTGCTTTGAGGATATTTCCAAGACAAGAAGGTCCAGCATCTTAACTTTGCTATTTAAAAACTGGGAGTCCATAGCACACCATGCCATCCAAAACTGTGCTATTCTACAACCAGGGTCAGCAAATTTTTCCTGTCGAGGGCTAGACATTAAATATTTTAGGTTTTGCACTGTAACTACTCAACTCTGCCATTGTAGTACAAAAGCAGCCATAGGCAATATGTAAACAAATGAACATGGCTATGTACCAATAAAACTTTATAAACAGCAAGAGAATACAGCAGAAGAGACGCAATGTGTCTTTCAGGGCTAGGCTATGAAAGGCATTCAGCTTCTGCCCTGTTTTCTGGGAAACTGAGCCACCGTGTAAGCATGTGAGCTGCCAAGCTGGAGAGGCTCTGAAATACTTAATGAGATATTACACACAGAGACTCCCAAAGGAATTCCTCCTAACTGCCACCAGCAGCAAATGCTACTCTACCACTGTGCTTTCCATTACCATCCTCTACGGAGTGCTTAAAATGTGGCTGGAGCAACTGAGGAACTGAATTTTATTTTATTATTTTTAAACATCTCTATTGGAGTATAATTGCTTTATTATGGTGTGTTAGTTTCTGCTTTATAGCAAAGTGAACAAGCTATACATATTAAATTTTAGTTTATTTTAATTAATTTAACATAAGAGTGACATAAAACATATCATTACTAGTTTTTATATTGATTGCATGTTGAAATGATAATAGTTTGGATATACTGGGCTAAATAAAATATACCATTAAAATTAATTTTACCTGTTTGTTTTTCCTTTTTTTAATGTGGCTACAAGAAATTTCTTAATTAACTATGGCTCACATTATCTTTCTTTTGGAATATCTAGCATTATCTCTAAAAGGTTCTGAAGCCCAGGGCTGGGGACCTGGGCAGTTGTATTCCTCCTTGGCCAGATCAACCAGGTGACCTTCCATGGGCCTGCCAGGGCTCTGTTCTGCACATAAGCATGGAAAAGGCCTAAAGTTCACAAGGAACAACGCTTCTGGAAGTTCAAGGACATTTTAGAACAGAAAGACTTTGACTGATGCTATTGCTCCTTTGGGGCACGATGGCAGATTATAAAGATTTTAGTTAAACAACCTTGCTTTAAATACCAGTGAGGCTCATTATTAGCTGTATGATCTTAGAGGTTCTGAACCTCTCTGAACATCAGATTCTTCATGTTAAAAAAAAAAAAAGATTTATTGTGAATGTGTTTAATCCATCCTGCTAAATCTGTGAGTTTTTTGAAGATGTGATGTGATCCCTGCCTGGCAGAGCTGTTGTGAGGATCAGGGATCAGGGTGTAAGTGGCCCAGGATCTAATGCTAAGTAAACAAATAAACAATACTCAGCACCTAAGGGTTCTGAAGGGGAAAGAAGGATAAGCCCTGGAGAAGGCAGTAGTGACTAAAGAGTTTATATTTGTGTGTGTGCGTGTGCGTGTGTGTGTGTGTGTGTGTGTGTTGCTTGGGGGGAGGGGTGCAGAAGACAATCAAGTAAATAGACAAATAAATACCTAACTCAGGACGGGATGAGCACCTCGAGGAGAAATAAAGTAGGGCAAGGGGCAGAGAGGCTGATTGGGAAGGCTTCTCCGCTAAGGGACCTCCACTGAGGGTCACCCTTGGCCATGTCTCCTCTCTGTCAATGGCTAGGCCTTCAGGGATATAGCATTTGGGCAGAAACCTGGCCTTTAACACTGCCCCATTTTACTTTTCATGTATCTGCCTAATTTTTTTTTCCTTTTTACTTAAAAAACTGACCATCTAACCCCAGAATCACCAGAGCAGTACAGTTTTCTAAGAAACGAATTTGACTAAAGCCAATTGTCCTAAAATCAATCCTTCTAAAAGCAATTTGCATATAGTTAACTTGTTCAGGTGTCTACGTACCATATGATACATTCACCTACTTTTTTTTATGTTGAACATTTAGAGCATTTTCTATGAAGTAAGTCAGTTTTAACCTCTTGTGAAGTTTTGTATTTTTCTAATTGTGTTCTGTTTCAGTCACTTGCTGAAGGTATTTCTGTCTTATTTTCATGTTTCTAATAAACATGTGTGCAGTCATTCACACATGATTTATCAAACTGATCCCTTTTGAAATTTCTTGCCTCTGTCTTACACCTTTCTTTGTCTTTTCATACCTACGTATCTCCAGGTTTCCTCACACAAATTAGCCCCACCTGTGTTTAATGCAATTGATGCAGGATTACTATTGAGACTGAGACAAACTATTCCATAGAAAGCTTCCTAGAGGAAACTTTTTACTGTGTGCTTCTAGCTTCGTAAAGTGGAAAAAGAAAATGACAATACCTGTGTAGGTGTGCTACACATGTTCACATTACACCCATTTGGATTTAAGGCTTTAGAGGGTTGAGCTGCCACAGCCCACACGTGTGGGCAGAGGCCAGACTACAGGTTTTCTGACTACAAACTCAGCACTTCAATTAAGCACTCTATACTGCTCCTTTTAATAATTTTGCAAATGTGCTAATTAGTTAAATTAGACATGGTTGATCTACCATTTGCTTAAACACTGTCTCATTTGAACTTCCAAAATGTCATATCTTATTACCATTGCCACTTTACTGAGGCGGGAACTTGGTCTAATAAATGAACAAATTAATTAATTATGTAAAGCAGGATATATAAACTTAGTCCAGTGATGAAAAAAACAAACGTTGAGATCAGTAAATAGTTGAACAAAGTAACAAAGGAACGTCCTTTAGAACATTTAAGCCAGTGGTTCTCAGACAGGGGAGATTTTGTTACCCTCATGGCATTTCTAGAAATGTCCAGAAACATTTTTTTATTGTCACGCTGGGGAAAGGGTGCTACTGGGTAGAAGCCAGGGATGCTGCTAAATAACCTACAATGCACAGGATAGTCCCTCACAAGGAAGAACTCTCTGGCCCCAAATGGCAATAGTTGCTGAGACCAAGAAACCCTGTTTGAAGGGTCACTTGTTTAGGGAGGTAAAAATGGGGTGTAGTCTGAAGACCATCACGCATCTTGAAGGGAACAGTCTTCCCTGTACAGTCCATTTCCTTTCACGTGTTTAGCCATTTATAGCCAAGCTCCTATTTCAGAAAGAAATCCACGTTCCTGTGTTCATTTTGTCAGCCTGAAGTCTTGGGCGAGGCTCTGTTTTGCTTGTCTGCTTTCTCTGGCACAGTAAATCTCTCCACCAACTCTCTGAGAGCTTGACTCTTGCTCTCATTGGAAAGATAGGCCATTATTGCCTCAGGTTTTGTCCCTGCTCCCAGCGCATTGCCTGGGCAAGGCTCCCAGGTCAGGCGAGGTCTCTGGCTCAATCTACTCCCTTCCAGGCCAAGGTCAGCCCAGGGACCAACCCAGGCAGGGGAGGGTTTTCGGTTCCTTTCCGTCTCTCTCCAACACCATGCTCCCCAGTGTCTCTTCTGTCTTTCCTCACTCCTCCTGCAGACAACCAGTGGAATCTTTATCCTGGCTGCCTGACAAGCCTGCCCCACCTGGCATCCCTACCACAGGACTCGTGTCTTTCAGTCTTCCCCCTTGAACCCCATTCTCAGATAAGATCACTCAGGAAAGAGTCAAGAAGTTAATGGCTGATAATTAATGTCTGACCCCTTCCACGCAGAGCTGCCTTTTCACAAAGCGCTTTGCTTTGGCTCATGGGGTGAGAGCTAATAGGGGGTATCAGACATGTTAGTACAAAGTGCTTTCTCATCCTTCACCTCACTGGCTCTCAGGTCTCCTCTCTAAAGACTGAGAGAGCGAGGGATTTCTAATGCCCAGTAGGAAGATGGGGAAACGTGCTCAGAGCTCCAGGTGACCCAGCTGGCTGCTGGTGGTGCTTGCTTGAGACATGGGGCTACAGACACTAAGCCCGGTCTCTTCTGCAGAGAGATACCTGCGTGGAGGGGTTGGCGAGGGGTGAGGGAGTAGAGTCCTCGCAGTACACCCAGGCTCCTCCCTACAAGCGCAGCCGCTCTTCTACCGACACCGAAAGGCAGCTAGCCCAGTGACCCAGAAGCGGAATCCTGGACTCCACTTAGGGGAGGGCCCTGCTCCTGTCTCTGGCCCTTGGAGCTGTATGGTTTGATGCAGTTTGGGGTCCTGAACAGCTCTTCCTTGTTAAACCCTGACAGAATTGTGCTGTCAGCATCTTCCTTCCTCAGAACAATCCCCAGCAGATGCTCGCCGCTTCATAAAGGCCCAGTGAGCTTTCATGTGTTTGATATCTGTATTTCCTTTCACTCCTTCCTGGCCGGGGAGGACTCCAGTTGAAATGGCTCACATTCTTCTTCTGAGTTCTCACTCTGCCCTCTTGCCTCACTAAGTAAGGGTAATTATTATTTTTTAATTAATTAATTTATTTGGTTGCACTGGGTCTTAGTTGCGGCAGGCGGGCTCCTCAGTTGTGGTGTGCGAACTCCTAGTTGTGGCATGCGTGTGGGATCTAGTTCCCTGTTCGAACTAGATCTAGTTCCAGGGATCGAACCCAGGCCGCCTGCTTTGGGAGTGCGGAGTCTTATCCACTGCACCACTAGGGAAGTCCCAAAGTAAGGGTAATTATAAAAAAGGCAAAACAAAACTTAGAATTTTATTGTCGGGTAAAATACAAAGACATTTAAGAAATTGCCTGAAAATCCCTAAGGAGCCCTCAGTCTAGAGGGGAACAAAAAAACACAATTAAATAAGGTCTGAAAAATATTGTAATTGATATATGCCCACAAGGTGGTGGGAGCCCAGAGGAGGGAGAGAGCACCTGGGCAGGGTGGCAGGGCAGGTAGAGACACCTTCACAGAGCAGGTATCATATGCCATCATAAACAAATAATACAGCATCCTCAGGTGAGAAACATTTCCCGTTTCAATGGCACCCCTACTTTAGTTGTATCTTTATTTCCCATTATAGAAACTTCAAATGTCAGTATTCTTGGCATGCAGCATTGCTTTACTAGAAAATCAAAGTTTTGAAGTGATTTTCCATGTAATTCAAAAGGTAAAATATAATTGAGAAAAATGTAAAGTTTTTATTGTTGTTGTTTTGCTCCAAATTATGCTTTCTATGCTTTTGCAGCCTGTTGAATTTTACCCTGGATTAACCTTCCTCTGATTTGTGATAAAGATCTAACACTACCTATGGCCACAACTGCCTCCATGCCATTGTGTTTCTCCACAGCAACCATGAGCAAGTTACTCTATTTCACACCAGCTGTGGCAAAATAGGATGATTACCTAATGCACCCTAACAAATAATGTGACAATTATTTAGCGATCTGCCTTGATGTTATCATGGCTGTAGTCATCTCATTTTATTACTCTCTCTGGCTAAACTGCCTTAACCTAGTTATGCACTCCCTGCCCTTTCTCTTTAAACTCCCACAGTGATCTGACCATACTTAGTCCAAATTTTTTGCTTTGTTTTGTTTTCACAGGACATTTACGTGTTACAAACAACTTTTTCCTTTTCAACTAAATCAAGCAGCAAAGCTCCTGAAGGTGCACTGGTTTGGGATGTTCTCCATCCATAGATTCAGGGCATAATCATCTGAGATGATGGGGTTATGCTCAATGATGTACTGTCCTATTTTTAATTAGAAGAGGAACCAGACAGACTGACTCTAGATAGAGCCTGCCCCCTCTAGCACTTCACACTAAGCTCTCCTGGGGCGGCCGTGACCACCATAATTCAAAGCAAGCTCTCTGGAAGTGCAGGAGAGGCAGAGCTTACTACAATCTAAGAAAATACCAGAAAACTGGAAAGATAGGGGACCTTTAAGCCTGGGTAGGATTTCAAAAAGTACAGAATAGGAGAGAGGCCATCCAAGGAAATGGACCCATCTCCAGCAAGACACCATGGTAGAGAAGGACCTATTAAAAAGAGAGTCAATCGGTGTTGCTGGAGAGCAAGACTCTGAGGAAGGGCAGAGAAGGAGGTGAGCTATATAACTGGGTCAGAGCCAGATCATGTAGAACTTTAGAGGACAAGCTGGGCATGGACTTTATTCTGGATGGACTCCAATGATAAAAGTAAGAGGTTTTGAAACTTTAATTAGGACCCCCGCTTCAGGGGGGAAAAGAAACTTTGTAGCCATCAAACTGATCAGATTGAAGTCAGGATGGATAAGGTGGAGTAGGGATAAGAGGCTGGTTTGAAGAAGAAGAAATCCAGAGATTAGACAGTGTACACCAAAATATTCTCCTGGTACAAGGTTCAAGGGAGGCACCCAACAAATACTCACTGAAGTTGATGATTCCAGGATTTGGAGTATGAGGGGTTGGTGATGACATTCAGTGGGATCATAAAAAAAACTAGGCATTGGGAAGGAGATGATGGGGTAAGCCATGGGCATGTTGCACTTGAGGTGCTTAAGAGACATCCAAGTGGGGATGGCTAATTGGCATTGTATATACAAATCTGGAGCTCAGGAGGGAGATTTGAGATAGGGATGGAATCATCAGTGTTTAGAGCACAGGTGAAACTACCAAAATAAATTATATCTTCCAAGAAGAATGTATAGAAGGGAACAGAGGGCAGGAAGGATCTTTGGAGAACATCAATGTTTGCCGGACAGCATGCTTTTGTGAAGGTATCATCGCACCTACCATTATCCCCATTGTATCTCCAGAGTCTGGCAAAGTCCTGGCAAAAGAGCAGATACGCAATAAACATTTTCTGAGCAATGAAATGACTGAATTTAGGGAGCAGGTAGACTGCATTTCATCAGAGGAATGAACAGAGATGGGACAGAAACGGGACCTTACCTTTGTTGAGCATCAGCTATCTACCGAGATACTGGCTTTACTTGTGGTTTCTCCTTTAAGAGAATGAAATGACGTCATGCAAAACTTTACAAAGCTTCAGAGTCCGGCTTTACAGTGACCTCAGTTTTTGTAGTGTCTGCAACTCCTGTGCCTTCTCGTTGACTTTCCCCTACCCTCAACATTTTTGTGTTTAATATTTACTAAAGGAGTCAGGGCAAAACGAAACTCCTTTGAACTTGGAACACTTTTTTTTAGGAGTAATTTTTTTTATTGAGGTATAATCAACAACATTATATTAGTTTCAGGTGTACAACACAATGATTGATATTTGCATGCACTGCAAAATAATCTCCACGGTAAGTCTAGTTAACATCCAAGTGAACTTGGGACACTCTTAACATTCTCTTCTGTAAAGACAACTCTCAGATAACCAGAAACCTGGTGGTTCTTCTGGGACTGTTGCACGTGTTCATTTTATTAATTAATTCATCAGTTTCTAAGAGCTGGCACTGTACAACATATAGGAAGAAGATACGGCTCAGCCCACTGTATGCTCAGCATTCATACAGTTCAAATGTGTGTGCACTCATTCATATGCATGCATGTGCATGAATATTCAATCATAATATAATCTGTAAGTAAGCACTGAATCTGTATTCTGTGGGCACACACAGAACAGCGAGCCTAACTCTGTCTTAAAAGCAGAGATAAAGGTGAAAGATCATGGAAGTCTTCACAAAAGAAAAGATACAAAAATAGAGCCATGAAAACTTAATAGGTTTTGGAGGGTTTTGGTTATTGTTTTTTCCAGGCAGAAGGGGCCACATAAGCAAAGATGATGAGACACGAAGGGCCTGAGTGTGAACTGCTTGAAAAGGTGGGGGATGAAGCTGGTGCAATTCCCCAGAAGGGATCTAAATGAGTGTGACATGACTGGATTTGTGTTTTGGGAGGACCCTTCTGGCAGCTAGTGTGGACATTGGATTAGAGCCTGGAAAGATGCCTGAACAGACAGCTTTATGCCAAGGTGCCTTCCTTTCTATCCTCTTGTCTGCCACATAAGGGCCTCAGGAGGGCTGGATTTGAAGACTGGAATTTGCATATAGGTTGAACCATTAGAATACGTTCCAGATCTACCTGTATACATGAGTGCCTTTGAAGTCAGAAGAAGGCATGGAGGGTGCAGACTTGTTGTTGGGAGATATAAGAATGAGGCTGCTCAAGAAAGTAGCTCAATGGTTTGATCTAATTTGTACTTACAAGCCTTAATTTATCATGAATAAGATTTCTTCTAATCATTATTAGGTTTACACTTAACTCCCGAAAGCCCCTTCTGTATTCTAAGAAGCATTTGCTTTATGTATTAACGCTGGCCTCAGCTCAGCCCCAGCCCGAGCCCCAGCCTCAGCTACAGAGAAATCTCAAAGCTCTCTTAACCTCAATTGGCATAGCTCCTTTCATCAGGATTTACCCTTAGTAATTTACATCTTAACAACTCTGTTAACACAGATAGACCATCATGCTATGAAATTCAAGTGGAATTTGCAAAGAGCTTTTATGGGCTAATACGGCCCCTTAGATTGTATCTTGGAATATGGTTTAACCACCTCATCAGAATCAAGAGTTTTAACTATCCAAAACCATTTTTTTAAGTGCTGACTTAATTGCTGTTGTATTTAACTGCCTTTTCACACATGTGTTAGGCATTTTGCACATATGTAACCAAATGAACTGGAGACTGAATTTCTATTCTACAGTAATCTTAAGAGCCAAGAAATAAGAATGGAGGATTTTATTCTACAGTTTAAGATGCACATTCCCTAGCATGTCTGGCAACAGACAGAAGCCATGTAAAGGGTTGTCATTTGCAGCCCTGGGAACCTTCTTCTACCTGTTAATTTACTCTCAGAGAATAAAAATGCATTGGTCGATCTGGGCCTTGGAAAGTGACTTCTATGCTACAGCAGATGAAGGTTAGGTGAGGTTCTGCATCAGGAAATTTTCAAACAACAATGACAGCCAGGCATGTGCCTTCTGAAAGCCATCTATGCCTTCCTTTACTCTCAGCATCTTCTTTCCCCTGGCCTACAACTAAAGTTCCAACAGGAGGTTTCTGGGATTTCCTGGCAAGCAGATGGCTATCCAGAGCACAGCTATCAATCCACTTGGTGTAGAGTGAGGATGAAAGGTGCCTCCTCTAGAAAAATTCCCACAAAGTCTGAAAGGATGGGCGATTTCACGGCATATGGGCAGATATGCTAAGGATCTCTAGTAAGAGATAAAAACCAACCTACCTAATCTGTAGAGCCAATGTCACCATTTACTCCTCCTAAGAGCTTTATTATTCCACAAATCTTATTTTCACCTTATATATGAATTTTTTTAAATCAAGACATTCTCCCCCGCCTCCCCAGCCCAGGGAGTCCATCCCAATGTTCACTAAATTTATTACATTTACAAATATTTTTATTATAAACCTACTATTTGTAACAACCTATGGAATTGAACTTGTTTTCCTTTTCCTTTCTTCTTCTGCTTTAAGTTTTATTTTCTCTTGATGTTATAACAGAAGCAACACAATGAAGAGTCCAGAGGTCTCTATGTTAGCTTGGACCCTGCCAATACTGCTGGAAATCACAGAAGGTCAATTAACCCTTCTAATGTTCAGATTCCTCATCCCTCAAAAGGGTGACAGAAACTTTCTGGATCGCTTGCCCCACAAGACTGTTGTGAGCCTCAGACAAGAACCATGTCTGTGAATGCAGTCTAAAACCCACCACAAGCTAGAGCAAAGAAAAGGAGTTTCAAATTTTCCATAGATATTTCACATCAAGCATCATGTAGGTTTGATGTACTTACTTTCCTTTGATATTATCCATAACTTTGGCTCTCAAATAGTTCACGTTTTTAGAATCAATTTAATAATAATTTGCTGCATGTGCTTCCTGTAATATTTATAACCAACGCTGAAGACAATAACTTTGTCACCTGAGAACTAAAGATTTTAATGGTTATGATTCCACATTAAAATCATTTTAGGACTTCCCTGGTGGCACAGTGGTTAAGAATCCATCTGCCAATGCAGGGAACACGGGTTCAACCCCTAGTCCGGGAAGATCCCACGTGCCGCGGAGCAACTAAGCCCGTGCACCACAACTACTGAGCCTGCGCTCTAGAGCTTGTGCTCCACAACAAGAGAAGCCACTGCAATGAGAAGCCCGCACACTGCAACGAAGAGTAGCCCCCGCTCACCGCAACTAGAGAAAGCCCATGCACAGCATCGAAGACCCAACACAGCCAAAAATAAATAAAATAAATAAATTAATAAATAAAATCATTTTAAATTATACAGTATCAGGCCATCATTTAAACCATTTCAGATTTAAGAGATTTGCCAACATGTCTTCATATACTGTCTACTACTGTTGGATTATTCTTTCAGTCCACAAACACCGATTAGGCAAACACTCTGAAGAGTGCTAGCTGCAGAGACCATGCAGCTGCTGAGAACTAGGAAGTGAGTAAAAGAGGAAATTAAGGAGAAGCATACATTATAGATTGTGAATTTGGGGAAGATTTTATGGGAAATTTTTCCATTTTTTTAAACAAAGCTTCTTTTCAGATTTCCACACTTCATCATTAAAATTTACAATGATTTTTTTGGGGCTTCCCTGGTGGCGCAGTGGTTGAGAATCTGCCTGCCAATGCTGGGGACACGGATTCGAGCCCTGGTCCGGGAAGATCCCACGTGCCGCGGAGCAACTAAGCCCGTGCACCACAACTACTGAGCCTGTGCTCCACAGCCCATGCTCCACAACAAGGGAAGTCACCGCAATGAGAAGCCTGCGCACCGCAACGAAGAGTAGTCCCCGCTCGCCACAACTAGAGAAAGCCCACGCACAGCAACGAAGACCCAACACAGCCTAAATAAATAAATAAATAAACAAACTTTAAAATTTACAATGATTTTCAAAATGTGTCTTTGGCAGTGGAGATTATGTTAGGTCTGGTAAAAATCCTAGCAGCTTTCTCTTTTAGCCAACAGCTCATCTGAAACCTTTTACCAAATCAAGAACATAAGAGAACTTACGATGAAGTTTGGAGGGTAGGAGACCCAAAAATCAGCTGATAGAAAATTAAGCTTTTCTTGGATGGAGACTGTGTAAAATATTTTTCACTTACGTATAGAACTGCTCAGAGCAATGTCTGTGGAGTTGAATTCAAAAGCTCCAAGTGCCAGGAACAACAATTGCACTAGATCAGGTCCAGGTACATGTAATCAGACTAGAAAGAGGGATTTTCCAAAAATCTGAGTTTTCTTTTCATCTATAATATTGCTAATAGCAAATGCAAATGCTACTAGGTTAAGTCCTAGCACTTTTTTGGCTATAAAAGAGCCACATATACAATAAACATAGGCTATTATGCATTGTGAACTCTAGATCACAGAGAAAACAGTATGGGTGCCTCCTAATGGCTAGTGATCTCCTAATGAAGTGCATTTGTGTATTGATAAGAAGTATTAAACTATTTCTAACTTATTAAGAATATTATTTGAATTTCATTTCTCTGTTAAACAAATATCTCTAACATTAAATAGTATGCTTCTGTTTGGGCTTATATATTGAGGAAAATTTGAATTGTACAAGTATTTGCTGATCATGTATAGAATTCAAGCACCATATTTTCAAATTAAGCTTGCTTTTATTTAAGGTTTTTCCTTTAAAAATATATTCAACCAAGTAATCTATATTTTATTGTATTCAAGCAAATACACATAGAAACCTTTAGAAAAAGTTAACATGCACCATTTTCTTTTTCAACAAAAAACACCTCTGAAAGGAAATAGTACGATTAGCCAAAAGCAAATTACCAAAAGGACTGATGTGTTGTAAGACTCTGGGTTTAGGAACTGTGTAGAAAACCCATGTTATCTTCTTTAAGGGCTGCAGGGCAGAGATTAGCTGACTTCTATGTCTAGCATCATGGTAGGCACAATCCTCTGAATGACCCTCCTGATAAACACCACCAAAATTGCTGGATAAAATATTTTAAGTACTTCTTTAAAATGAATAACTGACCTGAAATAAAGGTCAGGAATCTTCAGAAGAAGAAAAAAATTGGGAATTAAATGAATACCAAAGTCAGCTAAATGAAACCACACAAGTACTAGAAGAAATGTGGGTGAGTTCTGCTTTAACTTCAATGTAGTAAAAGACTTTCAAACTGTAATTCAAAATCCAGAGGCAATAAAACTGGAAGAAAATATTTGACAGGTTATCACAGACAGAAGGTTAATATATCTAATTTTAAAGAACTTTCAAAATTTGGGAGAAAAAAGACCAAAAATCCTTAGAAAAATGGGCAAAACACAGACAATTCACAAAAAGAGATCTCAAATGGCCCTAAAGCATATGGGTCCTAAAGCAATGCAGGGAATCCAATAACAAATGTTTATTCTATTGGGTAAGAGATGGCATTTCAGTGTAGTATTTCTTAGGAAATACACTAAAGTGCATAGCAGTAAAAGGGCCATGGTGCATGAAATGTAGTGATTCAGGAAAAAACTATTATATATAGAGAGAGAATGAAAGGAGAGAGAAAGGAGAAGAGGAAAGAGAGTGAGAATGCAAATGGTAAACCCAATGGGGTGAAACATTAACAACAGGTGTACTGGGTTGGCCGTGTCCCCCAAGAATTCATGTCCTTCCCAGAACCTCAGAACCTTATTTGGAAATAGGGTTCTTACAGATGTAACTGAATTAAGATGAGGTCATACTAGAATAGGGTGGGCTCTTAATCCAATACGGCTAGTATTCTTAAAAGACAAGAAGGAACACAGACAGACATACACAGGGAGAAGGCTACATAATGAAGTAGGAAGAGATCGGAGTGATGCTTCTATAAGCCAAGGAATGCCAGGGATTGCTGGCAACACCAGAAGCTAAGAGAGCATGAAAGAGATTCTCCCCTAGAGCTTTCAGAAAGACTATGACCCTGTCAACACCCTGGTTTTGGATGCTGATCCTCCAGAACTATAAGAGAATAAATTTCTGTTGTTTTAAGCCCCCCCGTTTGTGGTAATTTGTTACGGAAACTGCAGGAAACGAATACAATAAGCAAATCTGGGTAAAGGATTGTACAGAGTATGCCTTGTACTATTTTGTTCTGTTTTTTGTAACTTTTTGTAAGTTTGAAAGTATTTTCAAATAAAAACTTTTTTAAAGGATGTAAAGACAAACAAACAACAAAATGTAAAACAGAATAGGCCTTCTAAGAATCTTATGGGTCTTGTCCCGTTGCAGTCTCACAAGGAGATTTGTGAGTGTGACTTTTGTCTAATGGAGAGGATTGTAAGTTGATGCACAAAAAGCTTACGACAGTATTTTCAAAAGTATTTTATCAACTTAGACTGAAAATAACAGAGATAATGAAAAGAAGTCTTTGTATTCCCAAACTGCTACGGACAGGAAAGAGCCTTAGAGAACTCCTCAGCTTCAACCACACGTCATTTCTTATGGAAAAGGAAAGGGGACTCATGGGGCAGAACCAAGAGCCCAGAGAGCAAAGATCCCTGGAGAACAATCCCAGGCATAGGACTGAGCCCTAAGCAAGGAACCTGCAACATCCCCTAGCTGAATTTCAGAATAGCCCCAGACAGGTAAGTGCTGTGTACTCTCATGTTTCCTGTTTTTGAATGGGAGGGTTTCACTCCTGTATGTTGAATGTGTAAGGAACAGAAAACTTGTCTCTTCTCTTCAGAGTCTTCAGATTAAAAGGAATGAAACTCTGACATGGATGGACCCAGAGATTATCATACTAAGAGAGATAAGTCAGACAGAAAAAGACGAATATCATATATCGCTTATATGTGGAATCTTAAAAAATGATACAAATGAACTTATTTACAAAACAGAAATAGACTCACAGACATAGAAAACAAAGGGTTACCAAAGGGTGAAAGTGGGGAGAGAGATAAATTAGGAGTTTGGGATTAACAGATACACACACTACTATACAGAAAATAGATAAACAGCAAGGACCTACTTATAACACAGGGAACTATATTTAATATCTCATAATAACCTCTAATGGAAAAGAATCTGAAAAACATTTTATATATATATATACATAATATATACATACATACACACACACACACACACATATATATATATGAATCACTTTGCAAAAAAAAAGAGAGAAAGGAAAAGGAAAAAAAAGGAGTGAGATTCAAGGAGTTGTACCTGAGGAATGGTACCCCACCGAGAAGCCTCATCTGCACTTGGACCTGATCAAGATGATAAGATCCTGGGCTTCAGGTTAATTCTTAAATGGATGACACTTGGTGGTCTTGGGGATAAGGAAAGAGTTTATTTTGCACATGTGAGGGATGGAAACTGTTGTAGTCATAAGGCAGACTGGGGAAGAGGGTATTTTCCAAATATGGCACAATAATACTGTCATTCCACATGATCTTTTTACAATGTGATTTTGAGTCTTCTCCCATTAACAGAGGAGGTCAATAACAGGGTTGCCAGATTTAAGAAGGAAAAATACAGGAAGCCCAAATAATTTTTCGTGTGTAACCCAAATATTGCATGTGACATACTTAATACTAAAAAAAAATGTGATTTATCTGAAATTCAGAGTTAACTGAGCATCTCATATTTTATCTGGCAACCCTAGAATTCCTCACCCTTAAATCTGGGTGACTTTATGATTATGGCAGGTATGATGCTATGTGACTTCCAAGGCTAGGTCGTAAAATGAGGTACAGATGCCTGGTTTCTCTCTTGGGTCGTTTGCACTTAGAATATAGTCCCATGCTACGAGCAAGCCCAAGCAGCCTGTGGAGGGGCCACATTAAGAGGAACAGGGGCTGCTGGCTAACAGCGCTGGCTAAGCTCCCAGACAACAGCTGGTACCAACTTGCTAGCTGTGTGGTTTATGAGAGCTATCTTAAAAGTGGATCTTTATTCCACCCCATAGTTGAGACATCCCAGTTGTGCCACTAAGTTTCAGGGTCGTTTGTTATGTAACAATAAGATAACTAGAAAACTAGGAGGGAAAAATAGAGAGATAGAGACAGAGATAGAGTGAGAGAGCGACAGAGACAGAGAGAGAGAGAGAGAGAGAGAGAGAGAGAGAGAGAGACTGAGATTTTAAGGAACTGGCTCATATGACTTTTGAAGCTTCACAAGTCCAGAATCTGCAGGGTAGGCCAGCAGGCTGGAGACCCAGAGAAAAGCTGTATTCCGAGTCCAAAGGCAAACTTCTATCAAAATTGCTTCTTGCTTGGGAGAGATCAGTCTTTGTTTTATTAAAGTTTTCAACTAACTGGATGAGGCCCACCTATGTTATGGAACGTAATCTGCTTTACTTAAAATCCACCAATTTAAATGTGAATCTCATCCAAAAAACACCTTCACAGAAACATCCACAATATTGTTTCACCAAACATCTGGGCACCATGGTTCAGTCAAGTTGACATAAAATTAGCCATCACACACATCAAAGGCTCAGAGCTCAGGATACCACCACTTTTCTTCTGGGCCCTGGAGAGGCCTTGATGCTTTATTATGTACAACTTCACTGGAAATGACAGAAGTACATGATTTTTGCTGCCAAAATTTACCATTGATTGGCACTGATGCTAAGTACCTAAATTGCAACTCTGGGGGTGTAACATTCATTTGATGACAGAACAGATGTGAAAAATCCATTCAATGCCATATAGGAACTAACCCAAGCAGCAGGATTCTTTATCAGAACCTCATGAAGTATGGGAGGAAGACAAGGTATAGTCTTGATAACAGGCACACGTGCTTTAAGGCTTTGACGCTAATGACCAGAATCCAGAGATGAAAACAGAGGTGAGGGTTAATCAGTACTTCTACTACCTTCAGTATTTCCACTTATCCCTGACCTATGGAGAATGGGGAGATGAGAACATTCAGTGCTGCTCCAAAACTGTTTCGGGAACATACCCAACAAGGGATGGACATGACAAGAGCTTCTCTTCCCACCTTGCAAAAATCCTGTGGTGGATGGAGGAGTGTCTTGCTTCAGGGAGGCCTTTCCACAGCTCTCCCTTATCTCTCCACCTTCAAGTCGTATGCTGACCCCATCCCTCCTCTTGTTTAATCAAATCAATTTCTCCTCCTTGAAGGAAAAGGAGGGGTACACTTTATGTTATAGACCAGAATATTTCCAGAAATCTGGGTAGAGAGTGATCAATACGTGATATCTTGCAATATATCTGTTTTTACTGGGTAAAACTCTACCTCCAATTTGGATTAGCACTAGAGAGTCAAGTTCCAGATACCTGGGCCCTTACTTCCCAACTATTTCACATCCATGATACCCATATCTCACATCTAAGAGAGAATTTGACCATATCTACAAGACCAACCTCTTCTTTCTCTAACTGGACAGTCACCCATTATCCTGAATTCCTATGATGCTTGTACATCATTTTACTCACTTACTTGATCAAAAACACAATCAAAGTTGGGCCACCTCCCTAAAGTTTGAATAAATCATTTAATCCCTTAACATCTCTGAGCTTCAGCTGCTTCTTCTGTAAGAGTAACAGTTGGAACATGGCAATTACTATGCCTGCCTCACAGACTGTTGTGACTATCAGATGAGACAAATCGGGGGAAATGCTTCAAAATTTAAAAAGCAAAGAAAATCATAGAATATAAATTATTATATTGTCAGATCTGCCTTATACTGAAAAAATTCAGAAAACAGAAATTTTGTCTGTCCTCCCTTTCAGTGTCATCATTCATCCCAACTTCAAAATTCTGAAGTCATTTTCAATATCACTCTTTTTCATTCTCTAGTCCAAAGGTCATTAAACCTTTGAAAAAATCCCCTACATTCTTCTTTCACTTTCCATCTAGGATGTTCTCAAGGCTGTCTTTAATTCTCCCCTACCCATCTCAGTCAGCAACCTCCAAATCCAATCCTTGTGACACATGACTGCCCTGTTAGTCTTCTTAAGCCATTTATGTTTAGAATTCCATTCCCCTCAAGAATTATCAGAATCTCCTCACTTTCCTGTAGGATAAATTTCAAAGACCTTCACTTATCTTCTCTTCCACTGCTCCTCTTTATAATCTGCCCAATCAGTAAAGTCTTTCCTCATGTCTTGGTCATTCCAATGCTCATAATCTCTAATACTTTGCTTATAAACTATTTTTCTATACTGGATGATCCTTGTTTTATCCCATTCTGATAAGAAGTCTAATGTGGTTTATGGTGCTCAGCTCAGCCATGAATCATTAGAAGAAGGAAATGTTGGTTTGTGTCTGCTCTCATAATAACGCTAGTTCCATCAACATCGCTGATGTCCAGCCTCTTTGTACATATGAATCCGGGTAAGATGCTTGATTAGGTTTATAAGTACGTCTTGTCCTACAAGACTAAGCCAACAAGGGTAAAGACATTTTATTGAACAAAAAGTGTCCAATGATTAAGAAAAATTAGTACTTGCAGCAATCAACCACATTCCTCTCCGTTTATATCTAAAGTTACGACCACTTAGAGCAATGGAAAACATTTTGTGTTCTAGAACAGAAAGCAACATTTTAAAAGTATAAAGTAAACAAGGAGGAAAAATGTCAGAAAATCACCTCAAGAAGTCCGCCTCATCGTAAGAAGTTATCCACTTAAAATATAATTTCAAAAAGTTAAAATGACTTTTAACTTGCAAATACAAAATGAACACAAGTCAAAGATTTTATTCAGTATTTTATTTTACTCAGGCTATTAATTAGTAAGAGAAACAGTAAGATATTAAGACTAGCTTAAAGGAGAATTTGAATATATATATGTTCATATATATGTATATATATACATACATATATATTGAATTTATATTTCTGAAATATCTTTGGAATCCTGAAATCGATTACCTAATAGATGTAAAACTGATTAATATTCTTAAGCCCAACAAGATATTAATGTTTAGGCTTCTCTTTTTTTTTTTTTGCGGTACGCGGGCCTCTCACTGTTGTGGCCTCTCCCGTTGCAGAGCACAGGCTCCGGATGCGCAGGCTCAGCAGCCATGGCTCATGGGCCCAGCCGCTCAGCGGCACATGGGATCCTCCCGGACCAGGGCACGAACCCGTGTCCCCTCTATCGGCAGGTGGACTCTCAACCACTGCGCCACCCGGGAAGCCCTAGCCTTCTCTTTTTTACCGAGAGAAATCAATTTTACCTCTACCAGACAAAATTCATTTGCATTACTAAGGACAATAATCATATGTACTACAATCAGTTTTTTATAAATTACCTTCTACCCCTATAGAAGGCCCATAGAAAACCAGTGAAAGAAGCACACCTGTTTTCAATTAGACAACCCCCAAGTGTACACTAGACAATATCCAGCACTACACTGAAAGGACATACATCAATCTCTTGTGCCCATTTCCATGTCTGGGACAATGTTTCCTGATGACCCCCATGTAAGCAACACTCCACAGAGAAGTATAATAGGGAAAAAGAAAGCAGGGGTGGTCTGGAGTTAGATCAGCCAAGGCCACAAAATGGAAAAAGAGGAAGGGAAAATTAAAGCTGATGCCCCAATAAAGCACCATGGGTGGGCAGAGGTGCCATCTTGACTTTCAATCTGCTGCTTCTAGGACCTTTGTTACTGTCACTAAGACCTTGCAAACAACCCAGACTCCTATTTGCAACTCCCTAAAGACTTCCCAACTCAGTCAGACAACAGAGGAGTGCTACACCACAGGCCAAGATGTGGTGGAGGTCTTGAGCAGATTCTGATCAGCTCAAACTAAACCTAAGTCACAAGTCTTTGGTCTCACTCACCAGGATGCTGCTTTCCTTCAGGAGGAGTATGGATGTCCTAGGACACCAAGTGAGAGGTAGTCCCATACAGCGTGGTTGGGTACATTCCAATCAAAGGCTCTGAAAAGGTCATAGCTCCTCCTGCTGAGGGGTCACGAGTGGCAAGTTGACCACTGCTAGGGAGTTTCTTATTAGGCAGCTAAACCCAAGGGCAAGTAGTAAAGCTCCTCGACCCAGGGGATGCTCAAAAGGAGAGACAGCCTGTGGACACTGGTCTAACTCCTTTATGGCTCATGAGTAGTGAATACTTTAGTTGCTTGCTCAAGCGGGACATGGAATGGTCTCCAGATGCCATCTGTCTTACTTTCCCCATGGTCCATCCCAGTTCCACCAAGCTCTCCCCTAATTGGTTGTATCTTCCCCTTTCTCTTGCAACCCTCCCAGCCTAAAGAATGTCCCCAAACTTCCTCTTATCAAAAAGTCTTCCAATCTATAGTCCAGTCACTTGAGTTTCTCCCCTTTCACTGAGGCTTAGAGTTTTGAACCACAAAAACAAGAATGGCTTTCTTTCTGTCTTCTGCTGTGCCTTTCCTACCCTGGTGCAGGGAATGTGGAGTGTGCCCATTTGACTGGGTGAGAGAAGGGCCAGAAGGACACAAAAGGAACAAAACTGAATCAGGTACTATTTCAACAGCATCATACCACAAACATTGTCTCAAAAGCATGGAGTGGATTTGAGACACCAGTGACCCAGCCAAGATGACTGGCGACATAGCTTACACCATCCACAGCTGCACTCAGAGTCAATGCTTCTCTTTCACAATGCTGTTTATTCATACATTCATTCAAAGATGTTAATGTTTTAAAATTATATTTTGTTAACTACTTTGTCCAAGTGAAGGAAGCATGATGCATAAAATATCAAATAAAAATAAAGGAAAAAATTACTTTGGAGGTGAATATAATATTCAGAGTCAACATAGGTCAGAAAACATACTGGATGAGAGAATTCCTGAGTTCAAATCGTCATTTGAACTGAGAAAACACTTGTGAAGAACAAAGGAAAATGTAACTGACTGAAGTGCCCTGGCCCTTGCAATACAATCAATGGTGATAGAAACAAACTTCCATCTCTATGCAGGTAGAATCGGATACAGAAAATCCATATACCTCTGAATTGAGCACCTACTGTAGGAAAGGTATTTTCCTGTTAAAGCCATAAGTAAACGTTAGGTGAGACATCAAAGGAAGAAGATTTCTGTGAGAATGAAAAGCTACTTTTCTCAGGAGAAAATCAGTTGGTAAATGGAGTTGGGGGGGTGGGAGGGACTTAACGTGTTGGAATCTCATTCACAAGAGCTTGGAAAGCTGGTGAAGTTGTGAGGAAAACTGTCAACCTTCTGCCAAAACTTATTATTTATGCTACGGCTCATGGATGCTCTGGAAAATTTGATTTAAAAAAACTGTGAATTTCTTCTCAAAAATGCATAAATACACAAATTTAAATGTTTTATTTCATTGAAAATTGATTTGTTCGATAACCTGGTATCGATATTGCATAGTGGAAAGAATACTGAATGGGCTCTGCCACTGACATAGGTGAGTTCATGTAACCTCTGTGGGTCATCTGTAAAATGAGAGGGTTGGACTAAATGACCTCTACGTGCCCTTCTAGAACTAACATCATACATGTTTGTAATTGAAGAGAAATTCCATATTCCTTAACAAAGAATCTTGCATTGAAAGCAGACACTCTTGGGGAAAAGGGTGTCTTCCCCCACTCACTCTT
>NW_006790468.1:1594834-1598197 GCF_000442215.2 Lipotes vexillifer | reverse complement strand
CCCCCACTCCCTCTTTCCTCCTGAGTTCTCCCTTACTCTTAAGGTCCCTGGTTGACTTTTGTAGTTACCATCATGCTGACTTCAGAAGGACTCTGCATATCCTCATGCCCAAGATGGACACAGGCCCTTGCCTTGGTCTCTTGAATAATGCTTAGATGTACCTGAAACATTTAAAATGGAAATACAGAGAGTAGCACACATCTAGAATAAATTGACTCATAAGCTATGACTTACTCATGCTCACTTTGTGATCTGCTGCAGGGGTCCCACTCAGTCTACATCCTCATGGGCCTCCAGGGATAAAAAGGCAAACTTGAACACTCCTCACCTGAAGGTGTCCTTATAGAAACCTAGATTCCTCATAGTTCAGGCTCAGAGAGGATGAGAAAGGCTCAATTATTTCTTTTATCCACTGAGTTCCCCCTTACAGTGGTTCTGGCCTCTCATCTATATGAAAGAAACCAAGAATGATCTTTTGAGACCTGAAACTATAAAACGTCTAGAAGAAAGCATAGGCAGTATACTGTTTGACATGGGTCTTAGCAAAATTTTTTTGGATATGTCTCCTCAGGCAAGGGAAACAAAAGCAAAAATAAACAAATGGGACTATATCAAACTAAAAAGCTTTTACACAGTGAAGGAAACTATCAACAAAATGAAAAAGGCTGCCTACTGGATGGAAGAAGATATTCTCAAATGATGTATCTGATAAGGGGTTAATAGCAAAAATATACAAAGAACTCATACACTCAACATTAAAAAAAAAAACAACCAACTTGATTTTAAAATGGGCAGAGGACTTGAATAGACATTTTTTCAAAGAAGACATACAGATGGCCAATAGGCACATGAAAAGATGCTCAACGTTACTAATCATCAAGGAAATGCAAATCAAAACCACAACGAGGGCTTCCCTGGTGGCGCAGTGGTTGAGAGTCCGCCTGCTGATGCAGGGGACACAGGTTCGTGCCCCGGTCCGGGAAGATCCCACATGCCACGGAGCGGCTGGGCCCATGAGCCACGGCTGCTGAGCCTGCGCCCCCGGAGCCTGTTCTCCACAACAGGAGAGGCCACAACAGTGAGAGGCCCGCGTACCGCCAAAAAAAAAAAAAAAAAAAGCCACAATGAGGTATCAGTTCACACCTGTCAGAATGGCTATTATCAAAAAGACAACAAATAACAAGTGTTGGCGAGTATGTGGAGAAAAGGGAACCCTCAGGGACTGTTTGTGGGAATGTAAATTGTTCAGCCACTATGGAAAACAGTTTGGAGATTCCTCAAAAAGTTAAAAATAGAACTACCATATGGGGACATCCATGGTGGCACAATGGTTAAGAATCCATCTGCCAATGCAGGGGACATGGGTTTGATCCCTGATCCAGGAAGATCCCACATGCCACGGAGCAACTAAGCCTGTGTGCCACAACTACTGAGCCTGTGTTCTAGAGCCCATGAGCCAAAACTACTGAGTCTGTGTGCCACAATGACTGTAGCCCACATGCCTAGCACCTGTGGTCTGCAACAAGAGAAGCCACCACAATGAGAAGCCTGTGCACCACAATGAAGAGTAGCCTCCACTTGCCACAACTAGAGAAAGCCCATGCGCAGCAACGAAGAACCAACACAGCCAAAAAATAATTAATTAACTGATTGACTTTTTTTAAAAAGGGAAAAAAGTCTTTAAAAAAAAAAAAAAAAGAACTACCATATGATCCAGCAATTCTACTCCTGGTTATTAATCCAAAGAAAACAAAAACACTAATTTGAAAAGCTATATGTACCTCTATGTCCATTGCAGCATTATTTACAATAACCAAGATATGGAAGCAATCTAAATGCCCATAAATAAGTGAATGGATAAAGAAGATGGAGTACATACTTACAATGGAATACTACTCAGCTATAAAAAAAGAATTACATCTTGCCATTTGAGACAACGTGGATGGACCTAGAGGGTATTGCACTAAGTGAAGTAAGTCAGACAGAGGAAGACAAATAATTTGTGATTTCACTTATATGTGGAATCTAGAAAACAAAACAAAGGAACAAACATAACTAAATAGAAACAGTCATAGATACAAAGTACAGACTGGTGGTTGCCAGAAGGGAGGGGGTGTGGGAGAAGAGAAAGAGGTATAAACTTCCAGTCACAAATGAGTCACAGTATGAAATGTACAGTGTGGGGGAATATAGTCAATAATTATGTAATATCTTTGTATAGTGACAGATGGTAAAAAAAAAAAAAAAAAAAGGCAGAAAAGAAATTAATGACCTTTTGGAAGACCTCACCCTCACCACCACCACGAATTCAAGAGTCATGCTCTGGTGGGATTCCGTTTGATCCTTCTATTAGGACACAACACAGTAACCCCAGCTCTCCTACTGGGAAATAACACAGGAAAGATATATATGAAAAATAGACCAATATTATACACTTTGGTAATTGCTATAAGGCAGATGTATCAGTCAAGATTAGAGTTGGGGGCTTCCCTGGTGGCGCAGTGCTTGAGAGTCCGCCTGCCGATGCAGGAGACGCGGGTTCGTGCCCCGTGTCGGGAAGATCCCACATGCCGCGGAGCGGCTGGGCCCGTGAGCCATGGCCGCTGAGCCTGCGCGTCCGGAGCCTGTGCTCCGCAAATGGGAGAGGCCACAACAGTGAGAGGCCCGCATAACGCAAGAAAAAAAAAAAAAAAAAAAAAAAAAAGATTAGAGTTGGTGCATGTAACAGAAAACCTAAATAGGGCCAGGTTAAAACACAATAAATAAACCTCTATCTCTCATGTGAAGAGTTCAGAGGTACATAGTCCAAGGCTGTTAAGGCAACCTCACAGTGTCAATCTTAGATTTCTCCTTCTTTCTGCCCCACCATCTCTAACACACGGTATTTCTTCAAGGGAGCCTTTTGGTCCAAGATGAATGCTGGAGCTCCAGCCAATACATCCACATTTCAGGCAGTATGTAAAGATATAAAAGGCCAGTTCCAGTTTTCGCCTTTTGAGAGGATTTCTTAGAAGTCCCACTCACCATCTACTTGTATTTCATTGGCCAGAGATTGATCACTTGGCCAAAAGGAGTTTAGGAATTGGGCACACTGCCACTCCAAATAAAATCAGGAATCTCTTATGAATGGAAGGGGGGAAAAGGGATATTGGATTGGCTGTAAATTAGCCATCTTTACTTCAGCAGGTATGTACTAAATACAGTGGGAACTCTGTAGGATGCCTGAGGCAGGGTAGGAAAGGCTTCACTGAAAAGGTTTAGAATTTGAGTTAAAACAAAAGGAATTAATTAGCTTCCCCAGTTGGTGAAGAACATCCCAGGCCACACAAATGGGATGTGCAAAGACAAAGGGATCAGAATATA
>NW_006790468.1:1583674-1594824 GCF_000442215.2 Lipotes vexillifer | reverse complement strand
TAGGGAAACTCTAGAAAGTTTAGACTCCTGGAGGGTGGAGATGAGGCCAGAATGTATGATTAGGACCAGATCGTGAAGACCTTATTATGTTCGATAGAGTGTGGGTTTTAGCTTTTTTTTGTTTTAAGTGGTTTTTTTTTTTTTTTAGGTGTTGGGGGTAGGAGTTTATTAATTAATTTATTTATTTTTGCTGTGTTGGGTCTTCGTTTCTGTGCGAGGGCTTTCTCTAGTTGTGGCAAGCGGGGGCTACTCGTCATCGCTGTGCGCGGGCCTCTCACTATCGCGGCCTCTCGTTGCGGAGCACAGGCTCCAGACACGCAGGCTCAGTAGTTGTGGCTCACGGGCCTAGTTGCTCCGCGGCATGTGGGATCCTCCCAGACCAGGACTCGAACCCGTGTCCCCTGCATTAGCAGGCAGATTCTCAACCACTGCGCCGCCAGGGAAGCCCTGGGTTTCAGCTTTTAGGTAAGAGGGGGCCAAGAAGCAATATTAAGCATGGGAGTGACAGTCTAACGTTCACAACTCAAAAATCATTCAGCACTCACATTAGGATATGTCCATTAATGCGTGATGCAAGGGGAATTCTGTCACATGCTAAATGGTTCACCTCAATAGAGTCACTAGGAGATCATAAGAACATCTTTAGTGCTGGGAGAAAAAGGAAGGAGGAGCAAGGCAAACAACTGGGCTAAAAACACTTTCCAAGGGCTTCCCTGGTGGCGCAGTGGTTGAGAGTCCGCCTGCAGATGCAGGGGACGCGAGTTCGTGCCCCGGTCCGGGAAGATCCCACATGCCGTGGAGCGGCTGGGCCCATGAACCATGGCCGCTGAGCCTGCGCGTCCGGAGCCTGTGCTCCGCAACGGGAGAGGCCACAACAGTGAGAGGCCTGCGTACCGCAAAAAAAAACAAAAAAAAAACACTTTCCAAGACTTCCTTCCAAAGACACACACACACACACACACACACACATGCAACACACTACACCCACACACACATGCAACACACTACAGACAAACCCAATATAAACACATTCCAAATCTGCAGAAGTTTACAGGGAATCCTGGGGCTCAGATGAACATAAAGGAGGGAAAAAATTAAGAGATGGATAAAAAAGTAACACTTAATTCTGATCTATTCTTTTGTTCTGTCTTTTATAGATCAGTCTCCCCCACCACCACTTAAATCCTATCTCACTCTTAACATAATGGAGAGCCAATTTTTTAATCAAAAGCCATTTTTAGGATCAAAGAGAAACATATTTCTAGGCGGATAGTATGTTAGTTATATCTTGTAACATCATATGGTAAGGGGTATTCAACTAAAATTAGAGATGATATTCACTGAAATTCTCAAAAAAATCAAATGCCTCCAAATCCAGGGGGGGAAATTGAATCTTTTTTCTTCCAGGATATTTTTCTCAAGTACCAGCGGAAGTGCTAATGAGAGACAGGCCTCCTTGCCATTCAGTGACAAATGTAATAGGTTACATGAAACCACAGAAAATGAGTCTATTTAAAAATGTCAGATACAACACTAAAGGAAAACTAGGTCTTGTATTTTTTCCTCTTGATCATGGTCTAATAGAGACAATTCAGAAATGATTTCTTCTGAACTTGGTGATATTCATGATTGAAATAGTGTTGCTAATGATAACAATGTGTAGAATTATTACATGGAAAGTACTAATAATGCAAATCATATGGTCTGTAGTTGCAGTTCCCCTGCAGATTATTTTTTCCTAGGCATATTTGATTACTCAGAGATTAGCATACTAAAACTCAGATTTGTACTAACATATAGAGAATTGGGGTTTATAAGAACAAAATTAGACAATTAACCAAATTCTCACTTATGCCAGCTTTGCCATGTAAAATAATGACAATGTAAGGCAGGGAGCACTGAACCAAAAACATTATATTCAAATATTTTTGACATCTTACATTTTTGCTTAGATCTATCAATAAATATTTAATATTCTATAAGACATTACAATATCTGAAAAAATTATATAAGCACTTGCTAAATCAAAGGCACAACTCTTAATTTATTGTGTTAAAAATAAGATGCATATTTTGGAATCTTTAAATATTGCCTGACTTCTTAACTATGTTTTCAAGAAAAAAAATAGAGTATTTTCTTTTCCCTGTTTAGAATTTTTTAAACTATCTTCATATCCCATACTGTTTATATATCTGATGGTTATAGAAGACCATTTTTTTCCTTCTATAAGAGAGATCACTTATAAAGATATATTATATCACTATGATTACAGGTCATTTCCACTGGTTTTAAGGAGTAATAAAATGAGAATTTAAAAATTGCAAAAAGTAGAGGCAGTGTCCTTTTTCATATTAGTGAATTTCTATAACCATGTCCCAAAGCTGATGGGTATAGAGCAATGGGATTTTCTCAAAGAAACAAACCTGTAATGGAGGAACTTTTTTGACCAAAGGCTTGGCATCAAACAAATCATGACTATGACCACAAATGTGTCATAAAAGCAAAGACACAACTATAAATTTTGATAAAATTTAATTAGCAAAAATTACATCTTAAGTTCCATAAAATATACTTATACATTATTTGTTCAAAAGATGTTATTATGCCATATTTGAGTATGCATGATCTATTATATGTATATATAATATAGTATGTAAAGGTACATATAAAATAATATATATACATAAATATATTCAATATATGCTGTGTCAGACAGTTTAGCCAGCTGATGATGCAATAACAAAAAAACTCAGAAATCTCAGCAGTTTACAACAACAAAGATTTAGTTCTTTCTCCCATTACACATCCTTCACTGGTTGCTTCCACCTCTATTCCATGTCTTCCTCATTCTGGGACCCTGGATAAATGAACAACCCCAATCTGGGACATACTGATCTTGGGGCAGAGAGATAAGAGGAATGACAGAATCCCACAAGGATAGAAACCCTCAATGGACCATCTGTTAACATTTCATTGTCCAAAACAAGCCACAAATTTGATACCAATGGAACACAAAATACAATCTCTCAGTGGGAAGGGCAGAAAATTATTGGGAATAACTTTATTGCTTAAGAGACTTCCTGGAAACATGTTTATCCAAACAATGGACTGTTCCGCTCTCTTCTTCACAGGACAGTAGATCTCTCAACTGGGCAAATCTGCTTGCTTATCAAATGACTTTACCCATCAGTACATCAGAAATATGGGACAGAAGCAAAGCAAAACTCAGAAGAAAATTCATAGCTGGAAAGTTTATATTTACAAACAAGTCTCGAGGTAGGAAAAAAAGAATGTCGAGGAAAGCAGAAGGGAAGAATCATAAAAAGTATTCAATAATGAATTTGAAAAGAAAAAACATAAAACTATTACATAAATCCAAGAGCTGCTTCTTCCAAAAAAAAACCCATAGAAATACATAAATACAAACCATTAGGTCATCTGATCAAGTGGGGAAATGAGAGACAGCACAAAAGTACAAAAGTTGAAAATGATGATGGAATAACCACAAACACAGAGAAAACTGAAAGATTCATAAGTGACTACTTTGCTCAACTCTAAGCAAATAAATATGAGAGCCTGAATTAAAAGGGTGATTTTTAGAGAAAATATAAATTATTGATAGTTCCAATACTATTTAAATTGTTCCAGAGCATAGAAAATAAAAAAGAATGAAAATTTCTAAATTATTTTTATAAAACTAGTGTAATACTGGTAACAAAACCCCTAAAAGCCACAAATTAATCCCACTTAAGAATATCAATGGGACTTCCCTGGCAGCACAGTGGTTGAGAGTCCGCCTGCCGATGCAGGGGACACGGGTCCATGCCCCAGTCCGGGAAGATCCCACATGCCACAGAGCGGCTGGGCCCGTGAGCCATGGCCGCTGAGCCTATGCGTCTGGAGCCTGTGCTCCACAACAGGAGAGGCCACACAGTGAGAGGCCCATTTTCCGCAAAAAAAAAAAAAAAAAAATAGAATATCAATGTATAATTCTATGTAAAATATTAGCCAATAGAATATAGCAGCATATTAACATACCATTTTATTATTATTTATATTTTTGACAAGACCCCCAAAATAGTACCCTTCATCTGGATTCTGAAAAAACTGAGAAATAAGACCCTAGTCTTATTTATGCTTACAGAACACCTGGAGGCCTAAATATCATCTCGATTTCTGATAAAGGCTATATTAGGGCCCATAGCTAGCATGCATATCAAAAATTTCCAAAAAAAAAAAAAAAAAAAAAATAGAATATCAATGTATAATTCTATGTAAAATATTAGCCAATAGAATATAGCAGCATATTAACATACCATTTTATTATTATTTATATTTTTGACAAGACCCCCAAAATAGTACCCTTCATCTGGATTCTGAAAAAACTGAGAAATAAGACCCTAGTCTTATTTATGCTTACAGAACACCTGGAGGCCTAAATATCATCTCGATTTCTGATAAAGGCTATATTAGGGCCCATAGCTAGCATGCATATCAAAAGGGCTTGCAAAGTGAACCCCAGAATTAAACAGACTTACCCACTCAGTCAGAGGCAATCTTCTGCAGGGGTGGAGAGCTGCTTAGGTTATATCATGGAAGAGCAAAGACCTCCTACTCCCTATGGGATGCCAGGGAGAAGAAGAAAGAAAACAGAAATGAGTTAAGCATGAATAGTTTATTCTTCCAAAAGTTACATTATCAGGCAAGTCACTCTACTTTCCCTTGGTAGAGTGCAGAGGGGCTTGAGAGAGGCCAGGACTGTTAAAGTAATTGAGGTCCTTCATTTTGAAAAGGAACATTGCGAGTGAAAATTATATTCCAGCTTGTTGGTTTTGTTGGTTTTTTTAAAAATTCATTTGGTTTGACCATGAGCCTATGGTCTACATCCATCAAGAGAGAGACCCATTAGGAGAGTATTGCTCCCACCCTCAGGAGGCTATTCTACCAATAACTGCTCTTTGGATGTCCTTCTAGGACCATTGATGGACAAGATAGATTTTGCCTCCAGAAGACTATCAACTTGCTTAAGAGTACATTATTTAATAAATCCAAGGCCAGGCTGTGATTCATGCTCAAAGCTAAAACTTTATTTTATCTACATTTTATTTTCCATTTTTAATTTTGTCCTTGCTACACTGTCTAAAATAGACCATCAGAGGCTCTGCAATGAGAGTAAATGACAACATTAATATACTCCAGTGGTAAAATGCAAACACTGACTGTTGTCCTAGAAGCCCCAGATTGGAACCATGAGGACACAGTCAGCTAGATCCATTTTAGAGAAATTGAATATGAGATAGATATTTAAAAACATTAAAGAGCTATTGCTAATTTTGTGCAGTGTAATAGTGGTATTGTTGCTCTTTCTTTGAAACTCCTTATCTGTTAGAGATTCATACTGAAGTATTTAAGGTTAAAATATAGTGTCTTGAATTTGCTTTTAAATGTTCCATCAAAACAAATAAACAACAACAAGAAATAGTCATGTGAACATACTGTAGAGGTAATAAATGTAAGACTACAGATATGTTTAAGGTATCTTGAAAGCCAAGTAGTCTAATTCTGCCTAGGAAAGTAAGGACAGTGATATTTGAGTGTTGAAAGCTGTGTAGGAATTTTCTGGGCTAACGGGGTAGGGTTACCGGGGAAGAGAATAGCATTCCAGGCAGAGGACATGAGATATGTAATGTCACGAAGGTTTGGAAAGTATGTTGAAATGGACATGAAGGAGCACAGGGCAATTCTTCAGTAGAAGCTGTGAACAACCTTAGTGAAAATATCTGAGGTAAAAGCATTATTCATCTTATTCTCCAGGATAGAGCATATCTTGGGTCACAAATCAAGCCCTGGTAGATTTAAGAAAGTTGAAATCATATCAAGTATCTTTTCTGACCACAACGCTATGAGACTAGATATCAATTACAGGAAAAAAAAACTATAAAAAATACAAACACATGGAGGTTAAACAATACACTACTAAATAACCAAGAGATCACTGAAGAAATCAAAGAGGAAATCAAAAAATACCTAGAAACAAATGACAATGAAAACACGACGACCCAAACCTATGGAATGCAGCAAAAGCAGTTCTAAGAGGGAAGTTTATAGCAATACAATCCTACCTCAAGAAACAAGAAACATCTCAAATAAACAACCTAACCTTACACCTAAAGCAATTAGAGAAAGAAGATTTAAAAAAACCCAAAGTTAGCAGAAGGAAAGAAATCATAAAGATCAGATCAGAAATAAATGAAAAAGAAATGAAGGAAACAATAGCAAAGATCAATAAAACTAAAAGCTGGTTCTTTGAGAAGATAAACAAAATTGATAAACCATTAGCCAGACACATCAAGGAAAAGAGGAAGAGGACTCAAATCAACAGAATTAGAAATGAAAAAGGAGAAGTAACAACTGACACTGCAGAAATACAAAGGATCATGAGAGATTAATACAAGCAACTATATGCCAATAAAATGGACAACCTGGAAGAAATAGACAAATCCTTAGAAAAGCACAACCTTCTGAGACTGAACCAGGAAGAAAGAGAAAATATAAACAGACCAATCACAAGCACTGAAACTGAGACTGTGATTAAAAATCTTCCAACAAACAGAAGCCCAGGACCAGATGGCTTCACAGGCAAATTCTATCAAACATTTAGAGAAGAGCTAACACCTATTCTTCTCAAACTCTTCCAAAATATAGCAGAGGGAGGAACACTCCCAAACTCATTCTACGAGGCCACCATCACCTTGATACCAAAACCAGACAAGGATGTCACAAAGAAAGAAAACTACAGGCCAATATCACTGATGAACATAGATGCAAAAATCCTCAACAAAATACTAGCAAACAGAATCCAACAGCACATTAAAAGGATCATACACCATGATCAAGTGGGGTTTATTCCAGGAATGCAAGGATTCTTCAATATACGCAAATCTATCAATGTGATTAACCATATTAACAAATTGAAGGAGAAAAACCATATGATCATCTCAATAGATGCAGAGAAAGCTTTTGACAAAATTCAACACCCATTTATGATAAAAACCCTGCAGAAAGTAGGCATAGAGGGAACTTACCTCGACATAATAAAGGCCATATATGACAAACCCACAGCCAACATCGTTCTCAATGGTGAAAAACTGGAACCATTTCCTCTAAGATCAGGAACAAGACAAGGTTGTCCACTCTCACCACTATTATTCAACATAGTTTTGGAAGCTTCAGCCACAGCAATCAGAGAAGAAAAAGAAATAAAAGGAATCCAAATCAGAAAAGAAGAAGTAAAGCTGTCACTGTTTGTAGATGACATGATACTAAACATAGAGAATCCTAAAGATGCTACCAGAAAACTACTAGAGATAATCAATGAATTTGGTAAAGTAGCAGGATACAAAATTAATGCACAGAAATCTCTTGCATTCCTATACACTAAGAACAAAAAATCTGAAAGAGAAATTAAGGAAACACTCCCACTTACCAGTACAACAAAAAGAATAAAATACCTAGGAATAAACCTACCTAAGGAGACAAAAGACCTGTATGCAGAAAACTATAAGATGCTGATGAAAGAAATTAAAGATGATACAAACAGATGGAGAGATATACCATGTTCTTGGATTGGAAGAAACAACATTGTGAAAATGACTGTACTACCCAAAGCAATCTACAGATTCAATGCAATGCCTATCAAACTACCAATGGCATTTTTCACAGAACTAGAACTAAAAATTTCACAGTTTGTATGGAAACACAAAAGACCCCAAATAGCCAAAGCAATCTTGAGAAAGAAAAACGGAGCTGGAGGAATCAGGCTCCCTGACTTCAGACTATACTACAAAGCTACAGTAATCAAGACAGTATGGTACTGGCACAAAAAACAGAAATATATATCAATGGAACAGGATAGAAAGCCCAGAGATAAACCCACACACATATGGTCACCTTATTTTTGATAAAGGAGGCAAGAATATACAATGGAGAAAAGACAGCCTCTTCAATAAGTGGTGCTGGGAAAACTGGACAGCAACATGTAAAAGAATGAAATTAGAACACTCCCTAACACCATACACAAAAATAAACTCAAAATGGACTAAAGACCTAAATGTAAGGCCAGACACCATCAAACTCTTAGAGGAAAACATAGGCAGAACACCCTATGGCATAAATCACAGCAAGATCCTTTTTGAGCCACCTCCTAGAGAAATGGAAACAAAAACAAAAATAAACAAATGGGACCTAATGAAAATTAAAAGTTTTTGCACAGCAAAGGAAAACATAAATAAGACGAAAAGACAACCCTCAGAATGAGAGAAAATATTTGCAAATGAAGCAACTGACAAAGGATTAATCTCCAAATTTACAAGCAGCTCATGCAGCTCAATATCACAAAAACAAACAACCCAATCCAAAAGTGGGAAGAAGACCTAAGCAGACATTTCTCCAAAGAAGATATACAGATGGCCAACAAACACATGAAAGGATGCTCAATGTCACTAATCATTAGAGAAATGTAAATCAAAACTACAATGAGGTATCACCTCACACCGGTCAGAATAGCCATCATCAAAAAATCTACAAACAATAAATGCTGGAGAGGGTGTGGAGAAAAAGGAACTCTCTTGCACTGTTGGTGGGAATGTAAATTGATACAGCCACTATGGAGAACAGTATGGAGGTTCCTTAAAAAACTAAAAATAGAACTACCATATGACCCAGCAATCCCACTACTGGGCATATACCCTGAGAAAACCATAATTCAAAAAGAGTCATGGACCACAATGTTCACTGCAGCTCTATTTACAATAGCCAGGACATGGAAGCCACCTAAGTGTCCATCGACAGATGAATGGATAAAGAAGATGTGGCACATATATATACAATGGAATATTACTCAGCCATAAAAAGAAACAAAATTGAGTTATTTGTAGTGAGGTGGATGGACCTAGAGTCTGTCATACAGAGTGAAGTAAGTCAGAAAGAGAAAAACAAATACCGTAAGCTAACACATATATATGGAATCTAAAAAGAAAAGAAAAAAATGGTTCTGAAGAACCTAGGGGCAGGACAGGAATAAAGATGCAGACACAGAGAGTGGACTTGAGGACACGGGGAGTGGGAACGGTAAGCTGGGAGGAAGTGACAGAGTGGCATGGACCTACATACACCACCAAATGTAAAATAGATAGCTAGTGGGAAGCAGCCGCATAGCACAGGGAGATCAGCTCGCTGCTTTGTGACCACCTAGAGGGGTGGGATAGGGAGGAAGGGAGGGAGACGCAAGAGGGAGGAGATATGGGGATATATGTATACGTATAGCTGATTCACTTTGTTATAAAGCAGAAACTAACACACCATTGTAAAGCAATTATACTCCAATAAAGATGTACAAAAAAGCATTATTAGTTTTGATTGTGCAAAGTTGAGACTAGAGTCAACTTTTCTCCACAGGATAATGCCACTTAGACCATTTAATTTAGACTATTATATTTTGTTAAATCAATCTCCTCATCTAGAATGCCATTTTCTTTCTCCTTTATGCAAATAGTAGCTATCTTTCAAGGTAGGACTCAAGACCTCCTTTCAGTCAAAAGCTCTTCTTACCCAATTTGTAGTTCAGTGAATTCTCCCTCTTCTAACTCTTAAAAGCATGCTATTCAATATGGCACTTGATGATGAGCTTGTCTATAATATCAGGACAGTTTTATGTAGGATACTCTCATTTCCTCAGCTAGAAGGAGTTATCTTGAACCAAGCCCAGCACAATGCTTAGGATGTTATAAAATTTATCATGTGGAACATTTCCCCAAGCATTGGCAGAAGGCCAGATGTGGGCAGCCAAAAGTTCGGGCATCCACTCAGTCCCCAGAGATACTCTTTGTGGTCCATGTCTCAATTTTACCATCTGGGAAAAAAAGATTTAAAAAAAAAGCGAGAGAAAAGGAAAATGAATGTGGTTCTCTGACCTCTCTGAAATGTTACAAAAATGAATGATGCTTAAACTAAAAGTTAAGATGCTTTAATGATGTCAGAAATTCAACATTAAAAAAATTTTTTTTGTTTAACGCTATCAATTTCAGTAAGGAATTCTAAAGAAGACCATAAATGAAAATGTACTCTGTGCTAATGACATGACTACTTTTTAGTTTTCAGGAACTAGACTATGAAAAGATAGGAAAGCATGAGACTCTTTTAAAAGGATCTAAATCGAAGAGAGCAGAAGTTGAACAGAGAAACCATAATAACAGAACAAGAGAATAGTAGACATTTTAGTTCCTCTGTTGTGTGGTACCCAGCATTGTGGAGAACAATATCTCTATTGGATAATTCACAGAGAGCTAAATCATAGGCCTGGGCTTCATTAAGGTTGCTACTGAGAGTGTGAAACAAATATGTTAGTCTGGTTAGTTTGGACTGAGAATAGAATTCCTTTTCAGTTTTTAAGGACACAACATAATGAATTTTTAAGCTATAAACTTAAAAACTAATACACATTGCTAAGCCAAAAGAAACCCAAACATTAGAGGAAAACATATATTAGTCAATTAGCTTTCTCTCTATAAAGATTAAACACTTATCAAAAGTCACATGAAACAGGAATACAGTCGTCCCGTCCCTTCGTATCCACAGGGGATTGGTTCCAGGATTCCGGCACCACCAATTCCAAATTATGCAGATGCTCAAGTCTCTTATATAAAATGATGTAGCACTTATTCAGCAAATAGCAGAACGGAGGAACAATGAAAGAGAAATGGGCTTCCGTCACGTTTGGAAGAAGTAAGAGAAGTCTTAGGATTTGGGTAACAGCCTGTACTCTGAAGACTGAATTCTACCTGGCTAATATTATTCACTTGTTTACAAAACAGAAATGTCTAAGCCTTTATTTAGTTGGTATATTAGTTTCCTACTGCTGCTGAAACAAATTACCACAAATTTATTGGCTTAAAATGTATTATATTACAGTTCTGGAGGTAAGAACTTCAAAATCATCTTCACTGGGCTAACATCAAGGTGGTGGCGGGCCTGTGTTCCTTCTGGAAGGCCTAGGGGAGAATCCATTTCCTTGCTTTTTCCAGCTATTGGCTGTCTGCATTCCTTGGTTTATGGCCCCTTCCTCCATCTTCAAGCCAGCAGCATAGCATCTT
>NW_006790468.1:1581264-1583664 GCF_000442215.2 Lipotes vexillifer | reverse complement strand
TCTTCCGATCTCTCTCTCTGACTAGTGCTTTCACCATCACATTTTCTTCTCTCCTTCAGCTTCCAGTGTCACATAGCTTCTGTGACTCTGGTCTTCCTGTTTCCCTTTTATATGAACCCTTGTGATTACATTGGTCCCACCTGGATGATCCAGGCTACTCTCCCCATCTCAAGATCCATAACACATTTTAATCATATCTGCAAAGCCCTTTTGGTCATGTAATGCAGAATACTTACAGATTCCATGGATTAGGACAAGGACATCTTTGGAAGGCCATTACTCAGTCTATGATGGTTGAATAGATGGATAATACAGATAGACATTTTGATTTATGAAAAACTCCATATTTATTTTACTGGGGAATATAAAGTCTCCATTAAAAAATCAGAAGGAACGATGTGTAAAAGTTCTGTAGCAGTATAATTAGCCCACAAAAACCTTGTTGAAAAGAGCAATTAGTTTCCGAGGAATCCAATAAAATGGGAACATACTATACTCTAAGGGGATATTCATCTGTAGCTAGTCCCAATCTCTACTTTGTTTTTAATTTATAGAGATAGTTGAACTACATTTCCCATATTTTTCTTATCCTTAACGTACCGTGCTCTGCCACTAAAAGCTTCTTTATGGTATGGTTTCATTGAGGGGGACTAATTGATCATATCAATGGATAACAGTAAAACATTTGGAGTTGCAGTTATATAACATGTGGTGAATGACCTTGAAAGTCTTAAAGTAAAAAGATTATTTTAGTCTCTTTCATATGTACGCATATATATGTATATATATACATATATATGTATTAATTTTGATGGCCTGAACATCTAAATGTTGATATTTGCCAGATTTTTTTTAGTTCATTCTTTTTATTAGCCAATTGCCTCTACGAAGGCAATGCTGTCAGTGAACAGTCCTACAGTGAGACACTCCAAGTCTCACAGTTCAAGGGTGCTGGCTTTTAGGACCAGCTATCTCTTGGTCAGGAGGAACAGTATAACTATAATATGGGGGTTAAATGTGGTTTTGTCGATTTTTAGCTACTGATTTTAAATTTATGTTTAAGAGAATCATTATGTGGACTTCTTGACCTAAAATGTTTGAAAAAAGACATTTATGTAGATCTCAGGGTACACCAGAGCCATCGTAAGGAGGCTGCATGGAGCAATGGCATTTTTACAAGCATTTAGAATTATTTACACTTAAAGATTTACAAATGAGAAAATTCACTATTAAAACCAATTCACTATTACAACTAACAATTCAAAATTCACTGATACTCTCTCTAGAATATATTGGAGATAAATCTTAGTTGTCTTCTACACTTAGAAATAAATTTTTTTCTATTTCCTTGCTCTTCTTTTTCTTTCTCTTGTTCCTTTTTATATAATATTCAATCTACATATCTTAATTCAATGGGTGTCTAAACTAAGAGTTTCAACTTTCTGTGTAATGAAATAATAAGGAAGATGGGAACATACTTTATTAATAAGTACAGGTCCTTCTAACATTCTCATAACATCCACCAGAAATATTCTTTCCTGTTTTTCGAAACAAAACAAAACCACACTCGTAGATACAGAGAACAGATGGGTGGTTGCCAGAGGGGAGGGAGTTTGGGGGTAGGTGAAATGGGTGAAGGGGATCAAGAGGTACAAACTTCCAATTATCAAATAAATAAGTTGTGGGGATGTAATGTACAGCATGGTGACTATAGTCGATAATATTGTATTGCATATTTGAAAGTTGTTGAGAATAAATCTTAAAAAGTTCTCATCTCACACACACACACACACACACACACACACAAAAGAAATATTCTTTCCTATCATAAAGATCTAAGTGTTACCTACCACTCTGTCTCACTCTCATTGCTACTGTGGGCCCTCAATCACTTCTGCAAAGTGTCCCCAACTACTCTCTTACCTCTGCTAAAGTGTCCCCAACAGCTGTGGCAGTTTCTAGGAGCTGTTTTTAAAGATCCCTGCATAGTTGATCTGGGCCATATCAGAAACGCAAACTTTTTTTTTCCTCTTCCTCTTCAATGATGCTGCCCATGAAATGGCAAGAGGCTGAGACACTACCTCCCCTGCAACTTCTTCCCTGTAAGGGCTACATGTGGTTGACAGTCTCCTTAGATCATCCCCTGTCCACGGGACACTGCACAGCTTCTCTGCTCAACAGAAGGCAGGTTTCCTCGGTACTCTGTCACAGTGGTTCCTGAGCTGCATTGCCTTGGGATCCCAAAATCTCTCAGAGATTTTGTGGGAAATTTCTTCTTCCTGCTTCCTGCCATAATCCTTCTCTTGCTAGGACTCAGACATGAATCCATATGGTTTGGGCAAAGAGGGGACCATTTATCTGAGACCATCATTCTGAACTCTGTCCTCAAACTTCTCTTTC
>NW_006790468.1:1505393-1581213 GCF_000442215.2 Lipotes vexillifer | reverse complement strand
TCCCTTCTAGACCTATGTAAAGCATTTAGCACAAAACTTGGCACAGTAAATGTTCAGGAAATATTAGTCATGACTCTCATTTGACAAAAGTCTCTCCTTCTAGTAATTTACATTCCTTAGAGTTCCATAATTAGAATAATTATTCTACATAAGCCTAAATTTACCTTTTGAAGCTTTCTTTCCATAAATTATTCCTTACCATGCAGTCATGAAGTTAAACAGTCAGAAGACCCTGCACTGCATCTCTTTGTGGACACTGCTAGATTAATGAAATGTGGAGTCAGCCCCTGAATGCTTTTATAATGAGTCCCCAGATGCCCCTGGAGTAGGTCAGCCTCTGGCCAACAGCCAGTGAGGAACAGTGGCTGACTAACAATCACATGACTGAGCTTAGTGCTGGATTTTCCAGCCTCAGTGGAGCTTTGAGATATCTGAAGCCCTGACCAACCAACTTGGCTGAAACCTCAAAGACTCTGAGCTCCAGGTAGGCTCTCCGGGATTCCTGACGCTCAGAAACTGTGCGAGATAATAAATGTTTTAAGCTGCTATGTTTTGGGGTAATTTGTTAAGCAGCAGTAGGTAATGAATGCACTCCTCACTTTCTTTTACCCTGCCTTTTAGTTCCTCTTCCACTGTCACTATATGTCAATGTATTTAATTTGTTTATTTTGGGGTTTGGTGAGAGCAAGTGTTCTTCTCTCTGGGTTGCCTTTGCATCCTCTGTGCCTGGAAGAGTGTTTGGAATGTAATAGGTAGTCAATAAACATTGAATGAGTAATGAGAGTCTAAAATTCTTGTAAAAGGTGCAACTGTTTCAATTTCATTTATTGTTTTTAAATCAGTATACAATGGTCTAATTTTATAGCCATGTCTGCTTGTAGTAGGCACCTTTGTGGAATGTTTGCCTGCTCACTAAAATCCCCTTAACTGTATGTAGCAGAGGGTCCCTGTCTACAAGGTACAGTATGACCCCTAGTGCTTGTTACTGATGATTGGACAATTGCTGACAACCAGACCCAAGATGAGGCAATCAGAAAGTCTCCCCTGAGTATTTAGAATTAAAATCAAAAGCGTGAGAAAAAAGATCCTCTCTGTGCAGCTGTCCTGTGTATCAATTAGGACAGGCTACATTGTAAGAACACCAAAAGTAACAACAGAGGTTTCTTTCTTTCTCCAAAGTATTCATCACAGGATGGTCAATAGGCTTTATGTAGCAGCAGCTACTGAAGGACACAGGCTCTTGGGATAGACATCGTTCAAATGTTGCCATCACCTCACCAAAGGAAAAAGTGAAGTTTTGGAGCATCTCACACAAGAAATCAACTGCTCAGCTGGAAGTGACACAGCATTCTCCTCACAACTCATTGGCCAGGATTACTCACATCCCCTTGGTCCCTCCCTTCCTCCACTCCCCACCCCTGAACTATAAGGGAAGTGCGATCCTAATAAGTGCCTAGAAGGTAGAAAGTAGAAATTATATGAACAGCAAATAATATGGGGATAGTAACACAGACTGGCCAAAGGTCTGGATAGATTTAAAAAAAAAAATGGAACCCCTTTGGTTAACTTTTCTGGCACAGCCTTATTTAATGAAATCAGAGACACAAATCACTTGAGCAATGCACCATAAATGCAAATGCAAGAATTGAAAGAACTGCTGCATTTGAACCACACTCATCGGAATTTTGCACACGTTGAGCTGTGCATTAGTAACGAGGGACAACACCTTGAACATACCATGTAATGTCACTGCAATGTAATCATTCACTTATTTTGTGCATTTGTCTATGTTTCCAGACTCTATGGTCACACGTTAATACTGACTTCATTGGGGTTGCTGTGAGGATTAAAAATGAGTTGATTCATGAGAAGCTCTTAGCACAGTGAGTGGCATATTCTAAACTCATTGGGTTAACTATTATATTTAGGAAGTAAAGTGAAAGCAGGGAAGGTAATAAAGAGGTACCAGTCAACTTCCAACTGGTTGGAAGGTGGTGCCTATAAGAGGTACCAGTCAACTTCCAACAGCTGGTTGGAAGGTGCTGCCTATCACTGAGATGTTGAATGAAAAAGGATCAAGTCTTCTTCTCTATGTGTGGGGGAGATTACTGATTTGCCAGTTTACTTGTCTGCTTCTACCCCTGGCTATAAAACTACTTTGTTTTCTCTATTGCATTTTTGAACAGATATATGCCGCTCACCTATTACGTGCCAGGTGCTGAAGATGCCAACAGTTCGCAAGATGAATATGACCTTTGTCTTCATGGAGTTCGGATGTGGTAAGCTCGAAATACCTCTGGAATCGGCATTTTCAGCATTTTGCTAAAAGGCCGAGTAGCAGAGGCGGGGCATATTAATGCTAATAAACAGGGCAACTGAGAACCAACTTGCCTGTGAATGTGGGGAAAGGAAGGGAAGAGATGCAACCAGTAACGTAGGAAGGGAAACATGGACATGGGGGAGAACTGGAGAAAGGGAAGCTGAAGTGTATCAAGGATGACTAAAATAAGAGGCGGATGAAATTCATATGAAAGGGAAGAGAAAGTTTCAGCATAGCGACAGCTTCCCAGCGGTCTCGCTGGATCTGGGCCACAGGGCCTAACCCAGAGTCAAGAACTTCCCAAACCCCAACACACCACGTGTGCTAAAGGGACCAGTTCCCGGGAGCGGCGAGCGACGCGCGGCGCGGCGCGGCGCGGCGCGGCGCTGTGACGTCAGAGGGAGGCGGGACTTCCGGCCCGGTGACGCCTAACCAAGACGGCCACGGTAGAGCCAGCTGCCTTCTAGGCTGACAGGTGAGGACTTGCCTCCCACGTTCGGGGTGACTTTGTAGGAGAAAGGACGGCCGGGCAGGCACGCGGGAGCTGGAACCCTTCCTCTCTATGGCTCCTCGCAGAGCCCTTGCTGTCTTTAGCCAGACGGCTGCGACCGCTCGGGGGTTCGGGGCCACTTGGGCCGGGAGCCCCTTTGGCTGCTTGCCCAGCGGGAACGTACCATTTGTACTGCTAACTGTAGCCCGCCTGTGGAGAGTCTTATGGCGGCCCCTCTGGGGGGTAAGGTCCAGGACGTTGGGCGACTGGCAGGGCAGAAATGACTAGAAGTGACTAGAGTCTGAGCCGGGGACTCCAAAGGTCTGAGTTCTTGTACCAACCAAGCCTGTAGCCCTGGGCAAGTCACTCTCTTCCCTCCCTGGGTCTCAGTTTCCAACCTTGTCCATTAACGGGCTCTTTTGGTACCAGGAATCGAGTTTCTCATCAGGATCAACTTCCTACCCCACGCCTCTCCCAAATTTGTTACACCAGGTATCCTTGAGAACTGACTCTTGCACCAATTTCTGAACTTGACACTCCCCTAACCAGTTGTTTCGAGGTTCACTGTAGCTGCTGTAATATTTCTCCGTGGCGCCAAGGTCAAAACGGCGCTTGCTCCCTTGAATGTGGAGTGCAGCATTTTGGGGAAACGGTTGCGGCTTTTGCTGCCTCTACCGAGTGCCATGCATCATGGTATTTTTCAGAAATAGTCTGTCTCATTTTTTCTTATGTATAAAATGGGGTACATTAGTAGCCACTTGATAAGATTATTTTATTAACTGAGATAATTCATACAACACTTGGAACAATGCTTTATGTGTAGTAAGCACTTAGTAAACATCAACTCTTAAAGAATGACCCGTACACTGACTTTCACAGCTCTCTTGAAGTTCTTTGCAGCAGACACCTAGTGCTCATGCTGCTTTTCATCCACACAAAGGCCTTACTGTAAACTGTCACCCTTGGGTTTTTTTTTTTTTTCCTACATGAGACAGGTTGCATAATTCCTTTAAGATCCATCCAAGTTGTTCAGTGTGTCAATAGTTTGTTCCTTTTTATCGCTGAGTAGTATTCTATGGTATGGTTGTACCACAGTTGGTTTTACCATTCACTTGTTGAAGGACATTTGCGTAGTATCCAGTTATGGGCTGTTACAAATAGAACTGCTGTGAATCTTTGCTTGAAGTTTTTTCTATGAATATGTTTTCATTTCTCTAGGAAAAATGCCCAATAGTACAATTGTTGTATCATAGGGTGTGCATTTAGTTAATTCATGTGATCATATGTTTTTTCTTTAGCATCTTGATATGGTGGACTACACTGATTGATTTTTGAATGTTGAATATACATGGAATAGATCCTACATAATTCTTCTTATACGTTGCTAGATTCTATTTGTTAATATTTTGTTAAGGTATAGATATGAGAGGTACTGGTGTGTATTGTTTTGGGTTTTTTTTGGTTTGTTTCTTTGTTGTTTTTTTTTGGCCACACCGCATGGCTTGTGGGATCTTAGTTCCCCGACCAGGGACCAGGGATTGAACCAGGCACAGGCAGTGAAAGTGCCAAGTCCTAACCACTGGACCGCCAGGAAATTCCCGTGTAGTTTTCTTTTTTTGTACTGTCTTTGTCCAGTTTTGGTATCAGGGCAATAGTATTCTGTAGGGTCTTTAGTGATAACCCCTGTTTCATTCCTGATGTTAGTAATTTGCATCTTCTCTCGTTTTCAGTGGTGGTTTATTGATTTTATTGATCTTTTTCAAAGAACTAGCACTTTAATTTTTCTGTTTTCAATTTTATTGACTTTTGCTCCATCATTTTCTTCTGCTTGCTTTAGGTTTATTCTGCTATTCTTTTTTCTAGTTTCTTGATTATTAATTTGAGACCTTTTCTTGTTTCTAATGCTAGCATATAGTGCTATAAATTTCCCTCTCAGCATTGCTTTTGTTGCATCTCACAGATTTTGGTGTATTGTCTTTTCATTTTCATTGAGTTCTATGTATTCTTAAAATTTCCTTTGCAACTTCCTGTTTGACCCGTGGATTATTTAGAAGTGTGCTCTTTGGTTTACAAGTATTTGGAGATTTACCTGTTGTCTTTTCTGTTACTGATTTCTAGTTTTATTCCATAATGGTCAGAAACATAAGCTGTATGATTTTAGTTCTTTTAAATTTACGCTTGTTTTATGGCTCATGATGTGGTATATCTTGGTGAATGTTCCATGGGCACTTGAAAAGAATGTGTATTCTGCTGTCGTTGGATGTCAATTGCATGTCAATTATATCCTGTTGGTTGATGGTATTGTTAGGCTCTTCCATACATTAGTTGTCTGTCTAGTAGTTATTTCCATTGCTAAAAGTTGCCTGTCTGTCTAGTAGTTGTTTCCATTGCTAAAAGTTTCCAACTATAATTGTGGAATTTTCTGTTTCTCCCTTTAGCTGTATTGGTATTTGCTTTATGTATTTTGAATGTCTGTTGTTCAGTGCATATATATTTAGGATGTCTTCTTGGTGGATTAATCTTATCATTATGAAATGTCCCTCCTTGTTCAGTAATTTTCTTTGCTTTAAAGTCTACTTTATCTGATAGTTGCATAGCCATTGTTGCTTTAAAAAAAAATAATATTAGCATGATATATCTTTTCCCATTCTTTTATTTGCAACCTACCAATGTCATTATGTTTGAAGTGAGTTTCTTTTAGGCAACATATAGTTAGGTCATGTTTCTTTTTAAATCCATTCTACCAGTCTCTGCCTTTTAAACAGTATAATTAGACCATTTGTATTTAAAATAATCATTGATATGTTAGGGCTTAATTCAGCCATTTTATTATTTATTGTTATGTTGGTTTCCTCTGTTATCACATTTCTGTTTCTCTTTTCTTGCCTCCTTGTTGGTTACTTAAATGCTTTTTAGAATTTTATTTGACTTATTTACATTCTTGAGTATATCTTTTAGTATACTTCTTTTTTTCATGGTTGCCCTAGGTATGACAGTATATATACATAACATCACACAGCCTACTTTTGTATTGACATTTTACTACCTTAAGTGAAGTGTAGAAACCTCACTTACATTTACATCCTTTTACCCTTTCCATTTTTTAAATATAATTATCAGATTTCCTCTACATACACTGAATACAACATTAAACTTTTGCTTCAACCATGAAATATTATTGAAGAAGCTAATGACGAGAAACATAATCCATTATATTTACCACTGCTTTTACCTATTCTATTGTTCTTTTTTATCTGAAGTTAAACCTTATTCACTTATTCCCTTCTGTTTGGAGAACTTCCTTTAAGAGACCTGACTTGAAAGGTAGATACGTTAGTGACAAATTCCTTTAGTTTTTCTTCATTTGAGAATATCTTTATTTCTCCTTCATTCTTGATGGATAGTAAGGATAGTTTTTTCTGATAAGGAATTTGGGGTTGAGAGTTCCTTTCCTTCAGCACTTGAAAAACGTTTGCCACTTCCTAGCCTCCTTGGTTTCTGATGAGAAATCTGCTGACATTCAAATTATTGTTTGCCTGTAGGTAATATGTCATTTCTCTCTGGCTGCTTTTTAGATTTTTTTCTTTGTTTTTAGTTTTCTGAAGTTTGACTGTGATGTGCTTTGTATTGTATTTCTTTGGTTTTATCCTATTTGGGGTTAACTCCGCTTCTTGAATCTGTAGGTTTTATGTGTTTTGTCAAATTGAAGAGGTTTTTATCAATTAATTTTTATAACATTTTTCAGCCCCATACTCTTTCTTCTATTTCCCTAGGACTCTGGTTATACAAACGTTGGGCCATTTGTTATTTTCCTACCAGTCCCTGAGATCCTGCTCATTTTTTTAAAAGTCTGTTTTCGTCTTGTTTAGATTTAGTAAATTCTATTGATGTGTCTTCAAGTTCACTGATCCTGTTCTGTCAATTTAACTCTACTAGTGAACCAATCCACCAAGTTTTTTTTTTTTTTTTTTTCTTGCGTTATGCGGGCCTCTCACTGTTGTGGCCTCTCCCATTTGTGGAGCACAGGCTCCGGACGCGCAGGCTCAGTGGCCATGGCTCACGGGCCCAGCCGCTCCGCGGCATGTGGGATCTTCCCGAAACGGGGCACGAACCCGCGTCTCCTGCATCGGCAGGCGGACTCTCAAGCACTGCGCCACCAGGGAAGCCCCACCAAGTTTTTAAAAATGTATTATACTTCTCAATTCTATAATTACATTTGGTTCTTACTTTTATAAAGTATTTTAGCGTTTAAGGAGAATTACTTTGAATATCCATGTAATTTCTGAGAAAAATTAATGATAGCTGTGGATTATTTGTGCATATAAACTAATCATCGTACTCAAGATTTTAATCTTCTCAGCAGAATTATTGCTTTAATTAGCAGAAGAAAAGTGAACACATGTAATTTTTCTCTCCTTGTTTCAGTCAATTTCTCATTAGAAACCTAATGAAAGGGAAATGGGGAAGGAAATGAAAAAGGATTTTAGGCCTTGGTAAATGGCAAATTGTAGTATCCCACTAGCAGGTGGAGTGGGAATTTTGGAATTCTAGAAAAAAGAAACCAAGAAGCAAAAATGAAATGAAAAATTTACATTTGCTTACTAAAACATTTAAAGGAGTTTTGTGATATAGTTCCAGATTCAGAAGGCTCCCTCCTTTCCCCCTTTTTCCGTTGAATAACACTGACGATTTTAAGTACAACAGGTAACTTTCACTGGCCATACTATAGATTTAGGTAATGTTGATTCTTGGTTTTATTGGTTCGATTTCTACCCTTACCAAATAATTAAAAATTAATCATGGACCCAGTTGCCAGATTCATTGACATTATAGCACTGTAATTAAGAACGTATTTCCCAGTAAGTATGAAAATTTAATATATGAAAAAGTGGGGAAAAGATGATTTTTTAAAAATTAAATAGGATTAGCACAAGTAGCTCTCTATTGTAAGAAAAACAAAATTGAATTCTTATATAGGTGGCTTAAAAGTTAAAATGTAAAAACTAGAATAATAAAAATTAAAATAAACATCTAGGAAGCTATATGTTAAATATAGGTGTCCAGAAAAGGGTTAATATCAACAGTATACAAAGTTGTCTCACAAACCAATAAGAAAATGTTAAATAACCCACTTGGAAGTCAGGCAAAGGATATGAATAGACAATTCACAGAAAAGAAAGTCCAGAAGGCCAGCAAACATGAAAAGATGTTCAAATATACTAGTAGTCAGAGAAATACAAATTAAAGAGTGAGATATTTTATACCCAAAGACTACAAGAATTAAAAGTAATGGTACTGCTTATTGATGATAGGATTGTAGTGTTTCCATTCCCCTCATCTTTAGCATCAGAATCCAAGTCATCTTTGTCACTTTCCCTTCCCTGGATTCCCTTACAGAATTATTACCAAGACTTTAGTCTCTCATTCACTCCTTTCCCACTCTTGCCCTTTTTTCTTGCTTAGGTTATTTTGATAGCTTCCGAACTCTAGTGAAATCTTGTGTTTTTTCTGTCTTTCACAATCTTCTTAATAATATAATTTGAAAGGGTCTGCAGAACTAAAATCTTTGTTTAACCTATTTTGACAGATTGTGTTTTCCAAAGTTGGCCACAACAATAACTCCCATACCACATACTATTCATATGATATGATACTTCCCTTATTTAGAGAGGTCCATTTTGCTCCCCTTGCATATGGGTGAGCTTGTGGCTAACATGCAAGTAATGCTGTGTGACTTCTGAGACTAGGTCTTAAAAGGTGATGCAGTTTCAGTCTGTTCCTCTTGAGACAATTGCTCTTGGAACCCAGTTCTCATGGTCTGAACAAGCCCAAAATAGTCCGTGTGGAGAGACCATACAGAGTGGACATGTATAGATATTCCTGGCCAGCAACCTATCTGAAAGCAGCATCAGTCATCAGACTTGTGAATAAAGATACTTCCAGAGGACTCTCACTTCCAGAGGACTCTCACTTCCAGAAGACTCTTGCCCCCAGTGAACATATCACACCCACCAGTGACCACAGGAGAAGCAAATAATAATATTAATAAAACTAAAGATAAATAAAAGAAATAATAAAATTAAAAACCATAGTACAGCCCTCGTTGAGGGCAGTGGGAGAGGAGGGGCTGCCCTGAGTGTGGTCCTTGCCTGGATTTTGACACAGCAACTTTCTGTAGTGAGCACTTTGTATGAATTGTGGACTTCCTTTTCTCAAGGTGTGGGTATTTATTCTGTAATCTGTCTAGAGCACACATTGAAATCCAACTTTTAATAAACATAATGGTGCATTCCCCCCCACCCCGCCCACAGTAAAAAGTCTCCTCAGCTAAGGCCCCAGATATTACAGATTAGAGATAGGCTATTCTTGCTATGCCCTTTCTTAATTCCTGACCCACAGAATCCATGAGTATAATAAAATGGTTGTTTTAAGCCACCAAGTTTTGGAATAATGCAACAGGCATAACTAGAACACCCATATAATGTATATAATCTTGGTGTTTGTGACTAATGACAGCTATCTTTCTTCCTGTCCAATCTATATATATTTATTTCTCTTCTGTGTCTTATTACATTGGTAGAGACCTCAAGTACACTGTAGAATAGAAGTGTTGACAGCAGACTTCCTTGTCTTGATGTCAAACTCAGAGGTGCCTTTAGTATTTCACCCTTAGTAAAATATCTGCTGTAGGTTTTGTTGTTGTTGTTTTTGCTGTAGGTTTTTTTAATAGATTCTTAGATTCTGTAAAAGATAATCCCTCTATTCTTTTTTAAGAGTTTTTCATGACTGTATTATATTTTATCAAGTGTATTTTCTATTGGTTGAGATGATTAGATATCTTTCTCCTCTATTCTACTAATGTGTTACATTGATTACATTTTGAATGTTTAAACAACCTTGCATTTCTGATCTATACACAATTTGGTTGTCATGTATACCCTTTATGTATCTCTGAATTTGGTCTCCTAATATTTTGAATAGAGTTTTTGCATCTGTGTTTCTGAGAGAGGTTGTCCCATATGTTTCCTTTCTCATAATGCCCTTGTTAGGTATTATACCAAGGTTTACTGGCCTCATAAAATGAGTTGATAAATGGGCCCTCTTTTTCTGTTCTCTGGCCAACTCTGTAAGATTGGTATTATTTCTTCCTTAAATGTTGACTCTCATCTGGACTAGGAGTTATGAATTCAACGTCTGCTGGATATAGGACTATAAAGATGTTTCTAGCCTTTTTGTGTTTGTTTCAGAATTTGCCCACATCAAATTTATTGGCATAAAGTTCCTCATAATATTCTTTTATTATCTTTTTAATGTCCATAAAATCTGGAGTGATATCTTCTCTTCACTTCTGATATTGGTTATTTGTGCCCTTTTTCTTGATGTGTCTTCTCAGGGATTTGTTTATTTATTTATAGGTCTTTTCAAAGAGCAAACTTTTAGCTTTGTTAATCTTTTCAAATGTAAACTTTCTTTTCCTATCCCATTAATTTCTATTTCTTGTTATTTTACTTTTTCTATTTTATTTATTTGGATTCATTTAGTTTTTCTAACTCCTTAAGATAGATAGTTAGATCCTTGATTTCAAGCCTTTTTTTCCTACTATTTTAGAAAATATTTTAGAAAGTATTTTAAGACTTTAAATTTTCTTGCATTCATGCCTTTGTCTGTATCCTATACATTTTGATATATCATATTTTCATTATTTGTTTCATTATTCTGTTCTAAATTGCATTGTGATTTCTTCTTTCCCTCATCAGTTATTTAGAAGTATATTGCTTAATTTCCAAAAATTGGGAGATTTTCTTATTATTTTTGTTATTCATTTTTGGCTTAATTCCGCTGTGGTTAGAGGACATCCTCTATATTATTTCAGTTCTTCGAAATTTGTTAAGTCTTGCCGTATGGCCAAGTATATGGTCAGTTTTGGTAAATGTTCCATGTACACTTGAAAAGGATATGCATTTTGCATTTATTTGGTATAGAGTTCTATATATGTCAGTTATGTTGATTATGTTAACATAAATATTAATTATGTCAATCAAAATTTATATATTTTTGTTGATTTTTTTTTCTGTGCTCATTCTATCATTCTAAGAGGTGTGTTAGAATCTTTCACTATGCTTGTGGATTTGTCTATTTCTCTTTTTACTTATGTCCCCATACAATGTTGTTACAATATTATTAACTATATTTCTTATGCTGCATATTACATCCCTGTGACTTATTTATTATATAACTGGAGGTTTGTACCTCTTCATCCCCTTCACCTATTTCACCCACCTTCCTACCCACTTCAGGATCAAACTTAATTTTAATGTACATTTTTTTTCTTTTTGCGGTACGCGGGCCTCTCACTGTTGTGGCCTCTCCCGTTGCAGAGCACAGGCTCCGGACGTGCAGGCTCAGCGGCCATGGCTCACGGGCCCAGCCGCTCCGCGGCATGTGGGATCTTCCGGGACTGGGGCACGAACCCGTGTCCCCTGCATTGGCAGGCGGACTCTCAACCACTGCACCACCAGGGAAGCCCTAATGTACATTTTAAACTCAAAAAGCCTCTCTAATTTAAAACAACTCCTAGACTCACTTCTATTATATACCAAACGTTTAATATACTACAGAGATCACCAGCATGTCAAAGTTTGCTACCAGCCTAATTAAAAAAAAAAAAACGAACTTGGAATAAAGCTTCCACTGCCAATTTTGTATGTATTTGTACTTCTTATATTGTGTTTTGATAACAATTACAAATTTTGTATCTCTTCCCTGGGCCTTTAAAAATTTAATCCTCACTTGTCTAGTCACTAAATACTTTACAAGTAGGTTTAGTACTATGCCCAGGAATACCACTAATTAATTGCCAGTCAAAGTGCAGATACATGCAGAGTGTATGCTCTGCTTTGTGTAACTATGGGGCAATAACACAGGTCACAACTTATATTTGATAATATATATAAAATTTTTGTCATTTGAAGAAGTTTCAGCAGCTTCTTATCTGCCTTATATACATGATAAATAATACAAGTTATTTTTAGATTTTGTTTGTGCTTTAACTTTGAAAGAAAAGTATCTTACTGTCTCTTTTTCAAATGTAGTTTCATTGAAGACTACCTGGACATTGCAACGAGTTCTTTAAAAAGTTTTTTTATCATGTGCAGTTCTTACATGATGGATAAAGTAGAATTCTGAGTGGCCAAAATAAAATGCAGACATTACTTGGATGCTAAAGCTGAGTGAGGGACTCATTTATAGTGGTCAAATGCTGCTTTTCAGTTTTGTGTATTGTCTAGGTTTCTATAAGATTTAATTGGAAAAAAATTCTTTTACTAAATAAAGTTAGAAACCCATTAATATAAGCAGATAAACACCTATTCTTAGCTGAGTAAGGATTGCCTAAGTTGTACAGATTATATCTACACTGTACACATGGTTTTTATCCAGGCTAAGTCTGGCTGCTTATCAAAACTGATCATTAAAATTGCTTGTAGGTGGCGGCTGAAGGTGGGGCCATCAGCCTTTAATAATATATATTAGAAAACATTGTCCTGTCTTAACCTGCCCATTGTTGGCAGCATTGAATTACCTTGGGTTCTTAGGTAAGGAAGAAAGTAAAATTTTTCTTTACTTTTTTTATTTGACTGTGTGAGATTCAGAAACATAAGAGTGAAGTAAAATAAAAAAGATGCTTTACAAATACATACATTAACTCAGTGTTTCTCAGTTGTATTTTATTTGAAGTGTTTTAGAGTTGTTATTTTTTGTTTTCTAATTTTCATAGACTGTTTAAATTTCACATCTACTTGCATTCTCATTAACTTTGTAGCTAATCAAACTCCTAAGATGTCATTTACTTTGAAGTTAAGTATTTATGAGTTGAATACAGTTAATAACTTTGGATTCTCTTGTGGTGCAAATCTTAAATTTAGCCAGTGTTCTCTCTGTCAGTGCTCTAATTATACTGTGTATAACAGTTGAAAAAACTGTTATACTGTGTATAACAGTTAATCTAATATTGTTTCTAACACTTTACAAATGTCATAAGACCTTTATAAATATACTGTATTTTGTGATAGTTTCAAAGATTGGGCTACAGTGATGTTTATAAGTGAACTAAAAATCAATCCACAAGAAAAGGTGAGATGATACTTTTATTTATTTAGTCAGTCAGTATATTTTTAATATAATTTTGAAAGGAGTCCCCACTTTTTTTTTTTCTTTAAGATGTTTGCGGGTAGGAGTTTATTAATTAATTTATTTATTTTTGCTGTGTTGGGTCTTCGTTTCTGTGCGAGGGCTTTCTCTAGTTGCGGCAAGCGGGGGCCACTCTTCATCGCGGTGTGCGGGCCTCTCACTATCGCGGACTCTCTTGTTGCGGAGCACAGGCTCCAGGTGCGCAGGCTCAGTAGTTGTGGCTCACGGGCCTAGTTGCTCCGCGGCATGTGGGATCCTCCCAGACCAGGGCTCGAACCCGTGTCCCCTGCATTAGCAGGCAGATTCTCAACCACTGCGCCACCAGGGAAGGCCTGGAGTCTCCACTTTTTAAGTGAAAATTTTTCATTCCAGATATTTTTCCAACCTTGGCACTATTGACCTTTTGGGCTAGTGATTCTTTGTTGTGGGCGCTGTCCTGTGCAGTGTAGGATGCTTAGCAGCATCCCTGGCCTCTACTCACTAGATGCTGGTAGTAACACCTCCCCTGATACCAAGTTGTGACATTGAAAACTATTTTTATTTATTGCCATATGTCTTCTGGGAGCAAAATTTTCTCTGGTTGCAAGTCACTGCTCTAGAGAGACCTCACAGCCTGAGCACGGCGGTGAGGGGACAAGTGCTCCAGAAATCTTCTGAGAGGGTACATTGAAACCAGGGGAGAAATCCTTCTTCCTGCAGTGTCTCTCTTTCAGCACACTCTTCAAGGTTAACATCATATCAGTTGGCAGAGGAAAAATATTTAAAAGACCCAGATCCATTTTTCCAGAGAAGGCAATGAAGGATGAATTTGGAGGCAATAAATTGATAAGTTGCGCAAGGGGGAAAGCATTCCAGAAGTGGTGGCAGAGTAAAACCATTAGCAAAGGTATAGGAGCAGAAAAGCATGAAGACACTGAGGAAATGCAGGAACAAGATAGACCAGAGTACAAGCTTGGCATAAAGTGGTAAGAAGAGAAAAAGCTTTCAGGGTACTTATAATCTAGACTCTAGAGGGCTCTGAATGAAAGGAGGATAGCTGAAGAGGAGGATAGAAAGAACAATGAAAGTTTGGAACATGGTCGTATTGATAGACACAGGGAAGGCAGAGGTGGAGGGGTAATATAAATAATTTGGGACTGCATTTTTGCACATATATTGATTATTCAGAAAATTGCTCATGATGTTATCTCATATTCTGTTTTCTTCTACCTATCCATTTCATAATTTAATAATATAATGCTTTAATAATGTATAAAAATATACTTACAGAATTTGGGATGAGAGGATTAATAGAAAAAACTCAGAGCTCATCAAGGAGTTCACTGTCCCTCTTTACAGTTCTATCTGAGAGAGTACAAGGGCAGCCATAGCCTCTCTATTTTTTCACCAGACTTCACCAGGTGAAGGTAGGGGGACTTCTCTCACTGGTAGAGCATATAGCTATACAAGAATTCCAGCAGAGCGAAAGTGGAAGTTAGCCATGGATATTGTCAATTTAGACTGGAGAGGAGAGTGGTGGGATTTTTGTTTTGATTCACACTCCTCTGTAGTCTTTAATTTCACCAAAGACATGCCCCTCTTTCTCTCTTCTCTTGTGGTTTAATTTTTTTTTCAATCCCGTAATCTAGAATAGCTGAGTAGTCATATATCTCTCATATCTCTTTGTGACATTTCCTTCTAGGCATATTGAATTTTGTCTTTTTTATTCTCGAATATTGTCTTTGGCTCAAAGTTTTATATTTTAGTGACTCTTCATATTGTCCTTCTCCCCTTATTTAGAAATGGACTCAGAAATCAAGGAAGAAATTCCTGTGCACGAGGAATTCATTCTGTGTTGTGGAATTGAAACCCAGGTTCTAAAATGTGGGCCCTGGACTGATCTCATTAGCAATCAAATTGCCAACAGGCCTAAGCTGCTTATTTTCATTATTCCTGGTAAGTTTAAAAATCTGGATGAGAAGACTGTATACAGATACGTGTAACTATTTCTGATTTTAAGAGAATTTGGTAAATATAAAAATCCTTATAGAAGGAAATAGAATCACTCAAACCATTGATAACAACCACCCTTGATACTTTACTGGCTGGACGTTTTGTTTGTCATCTATGCATTAATAGTATATATATTATATATATTTTGAAAATCACAATGTATACCATAAGTAGTTTTGTAATCTGCTTTTTAAAATTTCTTAACAATATTTAGAATAATTAGAACTTTATCAAATAATATTTTTGACAATTTTTTAAATAATTTTTACTGTCTCATTTCAAGATGATTATAAGATTATGGTAGAACATTTATTTATTCTGGGATTTGTCAACTGGGTCATTTGTGATTTATGCTGGATCAGTATCAATAGAATGTTAGGGGAAGATGCTTGATTGTAGGTATTCGAAGCACTTTTTAAAAATATGAGTTTGAAAAAAAATGTGTGTGTATATATATATATATATATATATATATATATATCAGCCAAAAGGTTGAAAATGAAACTGTTAATATGTATCATATTATATCATCTCATGTACACAGCTAGGCCTGTGATTTCTTTTCTTGTACATTTTTGTTTGTTTTCCCTGGATTAATGGTTGTCCCTTTTATTTGCTTAGTTTTCTATGTTTCAATTGGTAATTTATCCTAAAATTATTCTCCAGAAGTGAAAAATACTTCTCATTTTTTGAGTAATAGGGTTTCTGTTTTGTTTTGGTTTGTTTTTGGGGGGCTGTCCCTCCCAGAACTCTGTGTTCTTCGGCTCCAGTCTAGACTGGTTGCTCTCTTTCTTACACAGGCCATCCTGGGGACTCCTTTCACTTTTCTCCTGGTTGGATTCCTTGTTTCCTAGATCCTGTATTTTTTTTCTGGGTTTATTCCCTTGTTTTTGGTGGAGCATACCTTCTAGGAGCTTTCTGAGAAGAGGTGCATGGGAAATAATCTTTTACAGTTCTAGCATGTCAGAAAACGTCTTAGAGTTCTAGGTTGGAGATCGTGGTTTCCTTAGAATTTGGAGGGCATGTTCATTGTTTTCCAGGGTTCAGACTGTTTTTTGAGAAGTCTTGATATTATTCTGATTTTTTATCTTTTGTATGTGAAGCTCCCCCCCTCCCCCAACAAAACAGTATTTTAGATCTTTTCTTTGTTCTAAGATTCTGAAATTTTATAGTCAGGCACCTTGGTATGGCTGTTTTTCATACATTGGATTTTGGTGGACCTTTGTAAGCCAGAAACTTAACTTCAATTCTCAGAGCTCTGTGTTCTTTCTTTTTTATAGTCTTCTGTTTCATGTGTTTTGTGGGTGCTTTATCTTTTTTTTTTGGCTTCCTGCATTGTTAGAGTTTTTGCTGCATTCCTTTTTCTGTTGATAATCCTTGACTACCCTTTCTTTTTTTTTTTTGCGGTACGCGGGCCTCTCACTGTTGTGACCTCTCCCGTTGCGGAGCACAGGCTCCGGATGCACAGGCTCAGCGGCCATGGCTCACGGGCCCAGCTGCTCCGCGGCATGTGGGATCCTCCCGGACCAGGGCATGAACCCGTGTCCCCTGCATCAGCAGGCAGACTCTCAACCACTGTGCCACCAGGGAAGCCCTACCCTTTCATTTTGAAGAGGAAGATGTAAAAAATTTATTGGAAGCTTGTATTCAGGGGTGGGGCTTGTCCACAGGTATGCCTAGGGTGACCAGCCATCCTAGTCTGAGGGGTGTTCCAGGACACATGACTTTCGGTACTAAAACCATGATAACAGGATGGGCAAAACGGAGTGGTTGGTTACCTTAGGTAGTCCTCACCTTAAGGTGATTGGGTAGGGACCCAGCATTTCATTGGAGGATTTCCAGCTTTCAGTATCTGTTTCTTGGATTGTTCAGTTTTCCAGGAAGGAATCTTCCAAGTATCCTATTTGAGGAATGGAAGCCTGTCTGCTAATGTTCAGAGCTGAACAAGGGAGAGGAGGTTGGAGTTTCAGTGTTTCTTCTCAGTATAGTGCTTTTGTTCTCAACTGGGCTAAGACTTCTGATCCAGAATCTCTCTCTGGTTTAACCTGTTCTGAAAATAAACTTCCAGTGTTCTGCCATGATGTAACAGTCTTTTTGGAAAGCCTGTTTGGAAAGCAGTCTGTCAGCATCTATTAAAATTAAAAATACAGGGACTTCCCTGGTGACACAGTGGTTAAGAATCCACCTGCCAGTGCAGGGGACACAGGTTCAATCCTTTGTCCGGGAAGATCCCACATGCCGCAGAGCAACTAAGCCTGTGTGCCACAACTACTGAGCCTGCTCTCTAGAGCCCGCGAGCCACAACTACTGAGCCCGTGTGCCACAACTACTGAAGCCCACGCGCCTAGAGCCTGTGCTCCGCAACAAGAGAAGCCACCACAATGAGAAACCCGTGCACCGCAACGAAGAGTAGCCCCTGCTCGCCACAACTAGAGAAAGCCCGCGCGCAGCAATGAAGACCCAATGCAGCCAAAAATAAATAAATAAATTTATTTAAAAAAATAAAAAATACATATGCTCTGCCAATAGTGAGGGAGAGTTTGAAATTATAGGCATGACAAGTGCTATTAGATGAAGTGGAGATTTGGAGGCAATGGTAGAGTGTGGGATTGAGAAAATAATTAGAAACATTATCTTGGACTGGAGAAGGAATATCTTTCTGAGGCTAGAATGAAGGAGGTGACGTTGGTTACTGAAATGGAGAAGTGTGAAGGTGTGTCAGAGGAAATAAAGTAGTTCCTGCCTCCTGACCTCTGTTTTCTCTGTTAATTGAGAGTTGAGGTGATCTGTGGAGAGTAAGGATGGCAGAGGGTGGATTGGGGCCTTAAGGAAATTGGTCAGCATTGAAAATAGCAGATACACAGGATGAAAGGATATATTGACCAAAAACAAGTAGATCTTGAGTAGGGCTGTGATCAAATAGCAGGTATATTTGGAGTGAAGTCTAAAAGGGTCAAAGATTGAGCTGGAGAAGGGCTATCAGAGTTAGGATGCTTTGGATGTAAACCATTTCTGCGTAATGGAAAGACACAGGCCTGTCATTGTTGAAGTTGTTGTCAGGATCAGCAGCATCACCTAAGAACTTGTTACAAATGCAAGTGTTGGGACCCTATTCTAGATCTTCTGAACCAGAAACTCTGGGGGTGGGGCATCTGGGTTTTAAGAAGCCCTCTAGTGGATTTTGATATGCACACCACTGATCCAGGCTGTGGCTACTGGAATTAGTTGCTTAAATTGGATATAGGTGAAGTTCATTGAATTTGATCGAGATAACGAATTACGGGACAAAGGTGTTGGCTCAGTCAGGCCTCCCAGATTTTGAAATCACCTAACTTATGGAATGGCAAGTGAAACTGACATTTAAGGGTCAAGGTTTTCAGGGAATGTGTGAGAATGACTAGAAAGTTGATAGAGGGAAGCAGATGGCTTCAATCTTAGAGGAGGAGAGCTTCTTACAGTAGGATGAACTACAAGTGGAGCAAACAGCCCGCTCTACACTTCCCCAGTCAGAGGTGTTTTCACTCACTCATTGGTATTAGGTGCTAGGAGTGGTGTGTTGGAAAAGCCTTTGCTCTCATTGAGGTATATGAAGTGTTAGAGAATAGTGAGGTCTCTTCTGCAGGGCCTTGAAAGGAAGAGAGTCTATCATAGGGGAGAGCCAGGTTTAAGATATGATGAAGAGATAGAAGGAGCATTCATTGAAGACACTGAGGAGAAAGGGAAGTTTAAAACACTTGTTTGTTTTTTGGGTTTTTTTTGCGGTACGTGGGCCTCTCCCTTGCGGAGCACAGGCTCCGGATGCGCAGGCTCAGCGGCCATGGCTCACGGGCTCATCCGCTCCGCAGCATGTGGGATCTTCCCGGACCGGGGCACGAACCTGTGTCCCCTGCATCGGCAGGCAGACTCTCAACCACTGAGCCACCAGGGAAGCCCAAACACTTGTTTTTTAATAGTGTCATTGTTTTCTAGTGGCTTTGACATTTTCAGATCATTTTGTTTCCTGGTGTTCTTTTATGTTTGCCCTTCTATTCTCCTTGCTGCCCTTGGCCCGTTTCCTTGGGCTTTGTGCAAGCTGTAGGCTCTTGCTGCTCTTTAGTTTGTGGAATTCAAAATTGTATTTTATTTGGGGAGCTAGTCCTTTTATATTGTGGAGAAAATTAGGATGACAGTATTTCAAAGATTGTTAAACCACTATAGACCTCATGTTTAGTCCATCTCTGATAGACTGACGTAACATTTTATTTTAAATCACTTTTTCTTTTTAACATCTTTATTGGAGTATAATTGCTTCACAATGGTGTGTTAGTTTCTGCTTTATAACAAAGTGAATCAGCTAATCCCCATATCTCCTCCCTCTTTCGTCTCCCTCCCACCCTCCCTCTCCCCCCCTCCCTCTCCCACCCCTCTAGGTGGTCACAGAGCACCAAGCTGATCTCCCTATGTTATGCAGCTGCTTCCAACTAGCTATCTGTTTTACATTTGGTAGTGTATGTAAGTCCATGCCACTCTCTCACTTCGTCCCAGCTTACCCTTCTCCCTCCCCATGTCCTCAAGTCCATTCTCTACATCTGTGTCTTTATTCCTGTCCTGTCCCTAGGTTCTTCATAAACATTTTTTTTTGAGATTGTATATATATGTGTTAGCATGCAGTATTTGTTTTTCTTTTTCTGACTTCACTCTGTATGACAGACTCTAGGTCCGTCCACCTCACTACAAATAACTCAATTTTGTTTCTTTTTATGGCTGAGTAATATTCTGTTGTTTATATGTGCCACATCTTCTTTATCCATTCATCTGTCGATGGACGCTTAGGTTGCTTCCATGTCCTGGCTATTGTAAATAGAGCTGCAGTGAACATTGTGGTATGTGACTCTTTTTGAATTATGGTTTTCTTAGGGCATATGCCCAGTAGTTGGATTGCTGGGTCACATGATAGTTCTATTTTTAGTTTTTTAAGGAACCTCCATACTGTTCTCTATAGTGGCTCTATCAATTTACATTCCCACCAGTAGTGCAGGAGGGTTCCTTTTTCTCCACACCCTCTCCAGCATTTATTGTTTGTAGATTTTTTGATGATGACCGTTCTGACCAGTGTGACGTGATTCCTCACTGTAGTTTTGATTTGCATTTCTCTAATGATTAGTGGTGTTGAGCGTCCTTTCATGTGTTTGTTGGCTATCTGTGTATCTTCTTTGGAGAAATGTCTATTTAGGTCTTCTGCCCATTTTTGGATTGGGTTGTTTGTTTTTTTGATATTGAGCTGCATGAGCTGCTTGTAGTATTTTAAATCACTTTGCTTATACACATAGCAAAATTAGTTCATCACTTTTAAGTTAGTAATGATAATGAGGAATTATTTATTGGAAGCCACAGATTGAGTAGCTTTTAATTTAGTTTCATCTTTTCCAATGAACTTTTGTTGTAGAATTTCTGCTAATAGCATCCTTGGACTTCCTTTAAGTAGTGAAATAAGCAAATGGAGGCAGTATGAGAACTCACTGTAGAACATATTGAATCATAATTCTCAAGTGGTCATATGGGGATAATGGAATCATGTGGCATGTCTTGTAGCGTGAGTACAGTGATTGGAGATGGAGGAGACAAGGCTCCATGGAGAAGCCCAAAGTTCTGTCCACATGACAACCTTCTCTAGATGCCATGCCACATTAACTTGGTATATGGAAGTTTTGTCCCGTACAAGATTAACTAGAAGGCATAAGTCTACAATTGCAGTGTTAAGTAGTTAAGGGTTTATTGGCAGTCAGGGTCTAGAGATGATCACCACAGCCTCTGTTACATGTTGCTTAGGCATTTCACTATGTGTATGTTCAACCATGTGTTTATAACACCTTTTGATATCCTTTGATAAAATGTATAACTTGCATTTCTGTATTGGAATGCTTTTGAACATCTTTACACCTGGAGGTAGATATATATATATATATATATATATATATACACACACACACACATACATACATACATACATACATACATACATACATACATATATATCTGATTTTAGTTGTATAAACAAGACCCTTTTAATTTTCTCTGTGATCTCCTAACCAGGAAGTTTAATTCATGGTTCATAAAGTGTAATATAAGCCATAACATTTAAGCGGTGAAGTATGCAATGACATTTAAATGTTTTGCATTATATTTTCTACCTCTGTCTCTGTTATAAGTTGGATCTCCATGTTACTGGCCAATGTGGACTCTCTTCAGGAGCCAAGCTCTTTATTACTTGAGGGCCTTTGCACCTATTCTTCCATCCTAGTATTCTTCTCCCTCAAATCTTTACATGGTGGATTTCTTCTCATCTTTTGAGTTATAGATAAATGCCACCTCCTCAGACATTTTTCTCAGGCCATCCTAATCTTGTCCCTTCTCTATCATATGATCCTGTTTATCTCCTTCATAGAAATTATCACACTCTTGAACTATCTTATTTACCTACTTAGTTATGTGTATATATTCTCCTACTAGAATATAAATTACAAAAAAATAACTAAAAGAATACAGTAAGTCCCCTACATACGAACGAGTTCTGTTCTGAGAGCATGTTCATTAAGTCCAATTTGTTTTTAAGTCCAACAAAGTTAGCCTAGATACCCAACTAACACAGTTGGCTATATGGTACTATACTGTAATAGGTTTATAATACTTTTCACACAAATAATACATAAAAAACAAACACCTAAAAAAACAGTTTTAATCTTACAGTACAGTACCTTGAAAAATACAGTAATACAGTACAATAGCTGGCATACAGGGACACGTTCGCATCTTTGAAAGTTCGCAACTTGAAGGTTCATATGTAGGGGACTTACTGTGTACAAAAGAAGCTATAGTACTGAATGGAATAAATGGACATGGAGTAGTTGGCATTATCATTTACTTTATGGTGACAAAATAGTAAATCAGAAAGTTTAAGGGGATTTGCTTAAGATCTTACAGTCATTAAGGGAAAGAACTCAGACTTAAACTCGGAGATAGAGAGAAAAAGTTGTTTTTTAGCAGTTCCATTATCTAGTACTCATTCATTCTGGTTTTATGTATCCTGTCATTGCAACTATTGTGTCTAAATCATGTAGTTGTTATCTTTGGATTCTCCTTAAATTTAAACCAGTTTAACACTCTCTACATCCTAAACTTACAGAATGCTACATGTTAAATCTATTCAACTTAAAAAATTAAAAATGTAATAACAATTGTAGTAATAATAGCAATGATAGTAGTAATGATAGTAATAATGGCTGTCCACTCATCCTTGGTGATAATGTCAGCTACTTTATAGCGCTGTTGTAAGATTAACTAAAACAAGGTATGCAGAAGATCCTAGACTAGGTAATTTTATGTTCTTTTTAAAATTCAGTATTATTTACTTTTTATGTTCTTTCAGTCTTCAGATATTTATTGAGCACTTATCATTTGTATGATAACACTGGTAACACCTTTGGCAAGTTATTTAACCTCTCTACCTTAGTTTCCTCACCCATAAAATGGATATAATAATAGTACTACCTCATGTGAGGACTAAATGAGTTAATATATGTAAAACACTTAAATACTGCCTGGCATGTAATAGGTTATAGTACTTAAAAGTGTTATTATTTTCTAGTCCTTTGAAGAAAACTATAAATCTTTACTGAGAGACATAAAATATTTGAGTATGAGACATGACACATTCCTAGAAGGTTATACTCAGGAATGTGGAAAATATCAAATATTTCTAAACTTATGTATAAATGAGATAAAATTTCAATCAGAATTCCAAAGAAATTTTTAAAAATTGAAACTGTTGAAAATAATTCTAAGGGCCTACCAGTTACTGAAACATTAAAATACAAACAAACAAACAAACAAACAAAAAACCACAATGTAGTAATCAAGACAGCATGGTGCTGGCAGAGAAGAAAAGGAAAAAATAAGTGGAATTATTTGGAATCAGAATTAGCAAAGAAATGTAAGAATTCATTATTGGATCAGAAGACATTTCAAATCCATGCAGAAAGAATGGGTAATATAATAAATGCTCTTGGGACACTTGGCTATTCACTTGAAAAGGAGGTGGATTACTGCTTTGTACTTTACACTCAAGAATATTCCAACCGTACTGAAGATTTAAATATAAAACATGAAACAGTGTCATCACATCCACCATTGATGTTACAGTAACTCTGTGCTGATGCACACCCTGTTTCCCTTCTTTCTCCTCTAGCTGCACAGCAGACAATTAATCAGCTGACCAAAGAACACATTACTGTATTTGAGGAAGTCTTCACCTATTTAACAAAGATGACACTAGCACCATCACAAAAAGGAATTTGGAACTTGAGTCACTAGGTCAGAATGCAACAGAAGCAAAGTAACAATAGGGGTGATAAGGCCTTCGTATATTACCATCATGGCTAGACAATGATGACAAGTTTGAATAGCTAACATTTATACAGCAAGCAGTGTATTGAGCAGTGTTTAAGTATTTTACATATATTAGTTCACTTAGTTCTCACATGAGGTAGTATGATTATTATCCTCATTTTATGGACAAGGAAACCAAGGCCTGAGAGGTTAAATAACTTGCCAAAGGTCACACAGTTGGTAAGTGACAAGGTAAGAAAACCATCCCAGGCAGTCTGGCTCCAGAGTCTATGCCCTTAACCACTTCGCTACATTGCTTATCTAGGAAACTAAAAGATATAGACCATGAAGAAGAAATCAGTAAAATTTGACAAGGATGGCAGAGGTTACATCAGTACAGCAAAACCCTGTCATGTAATTGCAAAGAGGAGAAAACCTAGCAGCATGAAGAAATAGATAAATTGATTGGAGAAATAGATACTGAATGAAGTGGACTAGTATTTATGAAGGTGTTATACAGATGATGATTGTAAGATGAAAACACCATTTCACTCTTTTCCCCCAAAGATGTATCAGATTGACTATTTTTAAAAAAGATCACTTATTCATTCTGTCTCTATAGCAAACCCACCTCAAAAATACCTTCTGTACATACCCAAGAAAAATCTACATGTATTAGTTGGTGGTCTTTTCCCCCAAAGATCAAACTATACATCTCTACAATATAAGTACTTGTGATACATGACCAGAAAACAGTTAATAGATTCCTTAAAGTTTTCTTTGTGAATGATTCTGACACTGATTGGTTTTTGTGCAGCTTGGTAACTGATCATAGTCAAATCTTGAAGGGGCTGACAGGCAGTATTAATGATTTTAGACAATGTGAAACCACTGGAAGGTGTTTAAGTAGGGTACTGCTGTGATTCAATTTGAGGTTTGGAGATATCTCTCTGGGTACCCTGAAGAATGGATTCCCAGGGGACAAGAGTAGATAGAAGACCTGTTAGGAAGCTGTTGTGGGAAACCCAGTGGGAAGTGATAACACTAATAGAGAGAATTGGACAAAGTTGAGATGTATTTTGGAAGCAGAGTTGACAGGACTTATTGATGAATTGGATGTGAAGAACAGGAAGGAACCAAGAATGACTCCTGCTGTTAGGACTTGAGTATTTGATTTATGATTGGTGCTTCCACTTATTACGATGAGGAACATTGAGGAAGAATTTATTTGAAGCAGTTGGAGAACAAAGCAGGAGCAGAAATTTTCTAAATGATAATTCCCAGACTTAAGGTATAAAGGATATTAAAATTGAGTTGTATGGGTAAATGTTACTACGTTTGTATAGTAACATTTAGGGAAGTATAAGGAGAAATAGATCTTTCTTTTTCAGTCAGCACATTGTCTTATGTGAGTTTTTTGCTTTGGTTAATCTAAAAGTCTGTTTCTTTTCTTAGGTAACCCAGGTTTTTCTGCCTTTTATGTGCCTTTTGCAAAGGCTTTGTATTCTTCAACAAAAAGACGCTTTCCCGTTTGGGTTATCAGTCATGCTGGGCATGCCTTGGCCCCCAAAGACAAGAAGATTCTTACAACCTCGGATGGTATGTGTTTGTTAACATCTGCTTTCCTTTACAGTGAGTGGGTGTTCATATTTCTAGAAAGCCTGCTAAGGTTAAGAGTTATACCAGTGGAAACCTCCACTTGTGGCATTGGGCCCATGATGCCACATTCTGGTAATTTTAGGATTTGGGGGGTCATTTTAATCATTCTGCAGGTAATTTTCTTTAAAAGTTTGGACAGATCAAACAGTTTGTCTAGGACTTGCCATCTGTATTTACCAACTAGTAACCAACTATATGTTTATCGATCATGTACTATAGTTCCAGGGTTGTGTTAAGAGGAACGGTGAAGTAGTATAACATGACGCGGTCCTTAGCCGCGGTTCCTACTCTAAAGAAGCTCTCATTCTCATCTTTAGAGAGTGATTAAGTGATAAACTCTGGCCTGCTGATCATGTGGATACTTAAGGAGTAAACAAAGGAGAGAGTAAAAGAGTTTTAGCAGCTGAGTAGAATTTGGAATTGAGGGGTGGAGGTAGGTGCCTTCTGTATAATAGGCAGAAGGATTAGCATAGCAGGAAGAGAGATTCAGTAGGTACTTGAGTGCTAGGCAGGGCCAGATTGGGAGGAACCTTGAAAGCTGAAGGGAGAACTAGGACTTTACATGGTATATTTCTGGAAGCCTTTAAATGGAGGAAGTAGTACCACAGAGTTGCAAATTACCTGCTTCTAATTCATGAGTATTCTAGCATGTTCACGCTTCTAAAAAAAAAAAAAGGGAGATGAGAGGAAAAAAGAAAAACATAATTTCTGTGTGGTCATTCCCTACGGGTTCCACTTCGTTAATCTGAGGTGGGAGAGAGGTGGCTATGGCTTCATTGCCTAGTTTGCCCCTGGTTCTGGTATGCCTCTCCTATGGTATGAGCATCTTCTTGTACTTATTGAGCACCTAATGATAGGGAAAACCATGTGTGGGTAGGGAGGGAGAAAGATGTAGGTGATATGGGAACTTTCTGGACTAACTGTTCAAAATTTCTGCAACTCTAAAACCATTCTAAAAAATAAAATCTGTTAATAAAAAAATACTGGAGGGCTTTCCTGGTGGCACAGTGGTTGAGAGTCCGCCTGCTGATACAGGGGACACAAGTTCCTGCCCTGGTCCAGGAAGATCCCACATGCCGCGGAGCGGCTAGGCCCGTGAGCCATGGCCGCTGAGCCTGCGTGTCCAGAGCCTGGTGTCCGCCACGGGAGAGGCCACGACAGTGAGAGGCCCGTGTACCACACACACAAAAAAAAATACTGGAGGTTTTTAATAATTTTAATATTTACATTATACTTTTTATCATTGTATTAGTTCAGACTCCCATAACAAAACGCATAAACTAGGTAACTTAAATAGCAGGAATTTATTTTCTCATAGTCTGCCGACTATAAGTCCAAGATTAGAGTTTTATCATAATTGTGTTCTGATGAGAACCCTCTCCCTGGCTTTCAGGTGGCTGCCTTCTCTTTCAGTCCTCACATGACAGAGAGAGAGAGGGAGAGAGAGAGGGAGAGGGAGGGAGCATGATAGAGCGAGAAGGAGTGCAAGCCAGCAAGCTCTCTGGTGTCTCTTCTTATAAGGGCACTAATCCCTTCATGAGGACCCCACCCTCATGACCTCCTCTAACCCTAATTACCTCCCAAAGTCCCCATCTCCAAATACCATCACAGTGGGGGCAGGGGGGTTGTTCAACGTAAGAATTTTAGGGGACACAAATATTCAGTCCATATAATCATGAATGGGAATGTTATGTATTAACATTTTAAATCTGATCACAGGTATAGGTCAGCATATACATATGACATTGTACCTGAGCAATAGTAGAACATACAAATTATCTCTTAAAACATTTTTGCTAAATATTTGTTCAAGTTTTATTAGCTTCCCTTTGGTCCATCCTCAGAAGTATTACCTTACAGTTGTTAGAAGCAGGCCCTTTGAAGCCTCGATCCTGTTGAGTAGCAAAGGAAAAGTTTCTGTTCTAAGTGGCAGCTCCTTCCACATTCATGAACATCTGCAGGCAAGCTAAATTGTAATAATTTTTTTATTTGAAGTGGGTGACAATTAAGAGGTGATTCCTATTTTTATCCATGTCCTATTTTTGGCTGTTAACTGATACATATGGTCAGGACACAATGTAGTTATTACAGAATTTAAGAAATGAAATCACCCTGTCCATACAGAGTAGATAGATACTCTTTGGTTCCACAGTTAGCATGGGATTTAGTTCTCTTTTCTTTTCCCTCCTGAAGCCATAGCTCAAACTATTCATGTGTCATCTCACTGTGAACATCACAACTCCCTGGCTCTTGATCTCTTAATTCTCACATATCATGGTATAGATCAGCTTCCTGAAATGTTAGTTCTGGTTCCAGAATCCTTTGTTAATTTTAGATTGACTTTAACATCAGATGCCAACTCTTGAGAATGGAATTTAAGCTTTCTTTTTTCCTAATTCCATTTACTCAATTTAATCTTTTTTGAGTACCTGCTGTGAACCTGCCTCTTTGCTAGCACTTAACGGAAAAATACCTCTGTGCTTAAAGCAAATCTGTTGCACTTACATTGTTTATTATTAGGTTATCTCACCACCCAGACTTCCTGTGTCTTTCTTTTTAAGGCATCACATGTAATGTCTTGGCTAATCTCCTCCTCTCTGTTAAAACAGTTTCCACTCTCAGTGATCAGGCCCTTGATAAGCAGGATCATCCAGACTTTGTTTCAGCTCTTTAGTTGCTCAGATTTCTTCTACTACCACTTTCACCTACTTTATCTTTTTTATTTCCCTAATTATCTTCTATTTAGAATTATAAATTTACAGATTAAGTGCAATCCCTATATAAATTCCTACAAAAATTACAGCTGCAATTTTTCACAGAAATAGAAAAAAAGTCCTAAAATTTGTATGGAGCCACAAAAGATATCAAATAGCCAAAATAATCTTGAGGAAGAAGATTGAAGTTAAGGTTCAAAGGTGAAGTTATCACACTTCCTGATTTCACTTCCTGATCACAACTGTATGGTAGTGGCATAAAAACAGACCAGTGGATCAGAATAGAGAGCCCAGAAATAAACCCACAAATATAGGGTCAGCTAATCTTTGACAAGGGCACCAAGAATACACGATGCGGAATGGATAGTATCTTCAATAAATGGTATTGGGAAAACTGGATATCCACACGCAAAAGAATGAAATTGAACCCTTATCTTACACCATACACAAAAATTAACTCAAAATGGATTAAATACTTAAATTTAAGACCTGAAACCATTAAACTCCTAGAAGAAAACATAGGAGAAAAACTCCTTGACATTGGTCTTGGCAATGATGTTTTTGGATATGACACCAAAAGCACAAGTAACAAAGGCAAAAATAAAGTTGGGACTGTATCAAACTAAAAAGCGTCTGTACAGCAAAGGAAACAGGCAACCAAATGAAAAGGCAGCCTATAAAATGGGAGAAAATATTTGCAAACTATATATCTGATAAGGAGAATTTCCAAAATATATAAGGAACTAATACAACTCAATAGCAAAAACACTTAATAGCCTGATTTTTAAAATGGGCAAATTTTTCCAGAGAAGACATACAGATAGCCAACTGGTATATGGAAAATGCTCAACGTCATCAGTCATGAAGGAAATGCAAATCAAGACCACGATGATATTATCACCTCACACCTGCTAGGATGGCTATTCTCAAAAAAGACAGAAGTTAACGAGTCTTGGAGAAAGGTCACTTGAGCAGTTATCTAGGTTACCCAAAGCTTTCTGAAAGGGAAAGCCTTCATGGGTGGGGTGGCCTAGTTCCTTATCTGGTGGTTTTGCTAGTAGCTGGGTCATTACAGCTGGCAATATGTTTATTCAAAGTGGATGTCTCATCAATCAAAAGCTTAATGTCAGGCACTTACACTCAGTATGTGAGGTGATGAATGTGTTACTCAACCTGACTGTGGTAGTCATTTCACAGTGTATATGTATATTAAGTCATCACCTTTTACACCTTTAAAAACAATCATGTTGTACAACCTAAATATATACAGATTTTCTTTGGCAGTCATACTTCAGTAAAGCTGGAAAGAAAAAGGAAAATAATTTTTGAAGCTGGACCATGGGTACATGGGGGTCTATTATACTATTCTCTGGACTTTTGTGTATGTTTCAAAATTTCCACTATTAAAAAAAGGTTTTAAAGAAAGAAAAAGAATTATAAGATCTTAGAGCTAAAAGTATCTACCATATGATCCAGCAATTACACTCCTGGGTATATAACCAAAGAAAGTGAAAACACTAATTAGAAAAGAGATATGCATCCCAGTGTTCATAGCAGCACTGTTTACAATAGCCAAGGTAATGGAAGCAACCTAAGTGTCCTTCAGCAGATGAATGGATAAAGAAGATGTGATGTGTATGTGTATACACACACACACAGTGTTTTACTTGTCCATAAAAAGAATGAAATGTTGCCATTTGCAGCAACATGAATGGACCTGGAGTGTATTATGCTTAGTGAAATAAGTCAGACAGAGAAAGACAGGTACTGTATGTTATCACTTATATGTGGAATCCAGAAAGTAAAATGAATGAATATAACAAAACAGAAACAGACTCATAGATATAGAGAACAAACTAGTGCTTACCAGTGGGAAGAGGAATGGGGGAGGGGCAACACAGAGGCAGGGGATTAAGAGGTACAAACCACTGTATATAAAATAAATAAGATACAGGAATATACTGTAGAGCACGAGGAATGTAGCCAATATTTTATAATACTTTTAAATGGAGTATAATCTATTATATAAATGTTGAATCACTATGTTGTACACCTGAAACTAATATAATTTTGTAAATCAACTATATTTTAATTTAAAAAATCAACCTAAAAAACAAAAGTATTTACATTAATTCCATTTTGAACCCTTATTTTTCAAGGAAGGAAAGTAAGGCCCAAAAGGGCTAAATGACCTTGTGCTGGTGAGTGGTAGAACGCGGACAGGAAGCCAGCACTTGTGATCCTGAGGTCAGTGCTCTAGTCCTGTGGTAGGTCATCTCAGGTGGCTGGTGCAAAGTGCTAGTGATTAGCCCTTCCACGGTCACAGATTGTACCTGGTCTGTCACCCTTTTCCTGCTATGACTTGTAAGGGGGACAGGATAAATGGAATGTAGATGAAACTATGCAACTCATGGCAAAATCTTGCCTAAATACCTCAAAGTGCCTCTTTTTATAGTGTCTTTTTCTATCTGTTTACGTGTATGTGTATGTGTGTTCCTCTGTGAATGCAATTTACTTTCGAGCCTTTTACACTTCTGTTAAAGACTAGGGTATGCTTTGAAAGGCAAGCAACTATTGGTTACCTAGCAGTGAGAGATTTTGTGAAGTGAAACCGAATATACAGATTTTATTGCCTTGATTAAAAACATCTATTTCAACAGCTGTCACAGAAATGTGGCTGAATGTGAATCAAATGTATAGTATACACTTGCTTTACCTTGAAATAGTTTAAAAGATACATATTTATTGAGTTATTTCTTCATATATACCCAAAGAAATTTGGGGGTTTTAATACCACAGTTTTTCCTCTGTCAGGAAATTTGTACGTCTGCTTAGAATGTGCTTTGGCTATCTTATGTGGTATTGGAAAACAGAGGTGTTAAAAGACTTCTTAGAAAACAGGCTTGTTTAACATGCTAAATCTCGAAAAGCTACCAGTTTTGCTGGCCTGTTATCCTAACTCTGGCAAGAGAAGAGATAACCAAGGACAGGAGGAGCTAGGAAGTAGTGGAAATACCTCATAGTACTCATGAAGGATGATGCCTCTCCTTTCATGCTGTTCAAACTTAGTGATTAGCTAACATGTCTTATCCCTATATTCTTACCTCAGAAAGGTCATCATAATAGAAGCTATATATTGAATTACCTAATGAAAGCAACATCCAACTCAGTTATCACAGTAAGCCCTTTAAGTCATACTTGAAGACAAAACAAACGTTGAGCAGAACATGAGTAGCAACTTTGAAAGTTGAAAATAGACTCAAAGAGTAACCCTACATCAGGGGTTCTCAAACTTTGGCCGGCATCAGGATCACCTGGAGGATCTATTGAAACACAAATTACTGGATGCTACCTCCTGAGCTGTTGATTCACTACAAGTGGGGTAGGACCTGAGAATTTGAATTTCTAACAAGTTCTTAAGTAATACTGATGCTGCTGGTCCTGGTACCACATTTTCAGAAGCCCTGCCATAGGTCTTCACCAGTAAACATTGGTGGGGAAAACCAGCAGAAAGTATCTATTGTGTCTGAATTTCTGAGAAATGTCTTTAATTCTTGTTTTAAATTGACATATTATTTATAACTTTATTTTGAGTATGCTTATTGCTTAGGCTGCTTGTGTGCTTTATTTTGAGTATGCTTATTGCTTAGGCTGCTTGTGTGCTGTTGAGTTAATGACTTAGTAATTAGAGCCTGGGTCTTTTGCTGCTAATGAGAACAGTGCCATCTAGAGGCATTAGCCCAAAGGGCCACAACAGGGCCATAGGAAGCTGTGGTTTCTAGAGGGGGGTGAAAGGGCAACTCATCCATCATCAAGGATTTATCGACAACCTACTAGATTATTATGTGTGGTGCTACAGAGGTATACAAAGAAATGAAAATGCTGCCTTTTAGTGACTTTCCATCTGTGTTGTGAGTAGCCCGAAAGTTCTATAAAGGGCACATGGGGCTCTGAGCTTCACTAGTCCCCCCGATTGAACCAGAACAATTCTGCCTTCATCTGTTTTACAAATTGAAGGTTATGTTTATAAATGCATGCTACAGTAGACTGAAATGGATAGGCAGGACAGATATATTATTCATCATCCAAGATTATTGTTCTAAAGTACAGGTTTTCTGACATGCAAAATATGGTGTGAAAAATATGTAATCATTGAGAGAAAAGACATAAGCTATAACCACACATCAAATGTTGAAAGTACGTTTTGCTTCATATTAGCACATGTTAAAATTATGAACAGTTGGAAATAATATTCTAGTTGCACCACATTATCACAATCATAAATTGGGTATAATTGGGAGAACAGATGTTCACCAGTGTCAGAAGGAGGTGACTCAGGAAAAAAAAAAGTGTGAAAAGAAAATTTGAGGAATTAGAAGTATAAACTCTTTCTGGCTTTGATTTACTATGGAGTCAGCTTACTTGATGGCAGATTCATTATCAACTATTTTGTCATTTGTTCCAAACGTGTAACAGAAAAGCTAGAAATCATAGTGGTTTAGTTTCAACTGGTAAAACATTACCTAAAAAAGTTACATAGTCTTTCAACTAATGATAAATTTGCGTCATGTTTATCCCGAGAATCATTAAACCACTCCCACTCTAGTACCCAAAACTGAAAGAAAGAGAAAAAACAGTAGGGCTTTCTCTTGCCAGGACTCTGATTGGCAGAAGAACATGGAGGCTACAGGGAACGACTAGATTCTCCCGAGGCAGGGACAGTTAGTCAAGTCTCAGGGCTCTCAGTCACTAGAAATAAACAAGTAAGTCTCTCAGTAGGTGGGAAGAAGCAGAAAACTAAAGGGTAGAGCAAGAAGAAGAGTTAAGAATCGAGCAAACTGTTAGATTCTCAGGGAAGACAGAAGTAAGAAGCAGACCAGAGGGGGGAGAAAAGCATTGTAGCTGATGTCATATAACACAGACCGGATCGTTGTCCCTCCCTTTGAGATCCTTGGGCATCTTCTCACTGCTCACACAGTGGAGTCCAGATCCCTTAGTGATGTTCAGGGTCCTACTTGATCTAGTCTCAACCTTCCTTTCTAACCTGATTTGTTCCATCTCTCTTATAACGACAAACAGGCACAGTACTCATCACAGTGTCCAAAATTACACCTCACACTTTTATGCCTTTATGTTCTAGTATCATGAATTTAGAGTAAATTTCATTTCTCTTTTTTAGTTATGTATATGTAATGCTAAACAATACATGATATTGTTTTGTGTGTTTTTTTAAGCTTGACCTAAAGAGTAAACTCTATATTCATCTTGCTCAAAGCATTCTTTAAAATATGAAGTGCTACTTTTAGCCTTTTAATCTACATGTGTAAGTTGTTTAATTTAAAGTTATTATTAAGGTATAGCTTTGGGGTAATGATGGGAGCAGGATGGAAGACTTCACTAGTTGAGAAAATTCTGGTGTAAGATTTAGAGAGTTTCTGTGTGCAGACTCAGTCCTAGCAGAAGGCTCATGTAGCACTAATCTTTGGTCTTGTTAGCTCTGTGGTCATTGGCGACTTGTAAATACTGTTTGTGTGACAATATATAGTAAAACTCATGCATTTATATTCAGTGTGTATCTAGATAAACATATATGTGGATGTGTTGTTAAAATGTGTTGTTAAATTTAGACCATTGTGATAGTATTCAAATGTGTAGTTAAAATTACACAGTTGTAGTAATGTGCATTTAGTAAATAGTATTTTCCAGGTATCTCTCTTGGTTTATTTGGAGAAAGGCATAGTGCTTTTTATGAATTCAAAGGGGCATTACCTTTCTATTTTGACCCAATAAAACCCTCTTATTTTCTCAAGGAGATGCTTGAGCTATACTTACTTCAGTGTTTTATAATAACGTTTTTATCTACTTCTGTTTCCTCTTATTAGACTGTGAGCTCCTTGAAGACAAGGGAGTATATTGTATTTATATCTGAGTTTTCAATATTATCATGGGCCAATTAGTCACTGTTTTCTGTCAGAGTAGTCAATTTCGTTCATGAGAAATGGAAGAAAATAATAGTTATCAGATTTACCTGTCTCCTGAAGCTATAAGGGATGCATGATAATTTGATCCAGAATTGACAGAATTTTAATAACTGTATCAATCAGTTTGAACAACTAGATGAAAAGTAAATGCGAAGTACTGATATTACTTAATTCCCCAAAGAACTACTTAGGAACAGATTATACATACCTTTTGAAATAAACTCCAGAATCAGTAAATGATTCTGGAGTTTATTTGGAAGTGAATTCCATTGAGATGGGTCTAAGAAACAGGCTCGGGTTCTAAAACGCAATTGTCAGTACTATATTCAGGACCATATATTGGTAAAGAATTGGTGAATTGGATTGCCATCTATCAATTCAGGCAGTTTCCAGTTTAGAAACAGTTTACTTTCCAAATATACTTAGTTGATCGTAACTTGGAGTACATTTTCCCTATAAAAAGAACGGTATAAATCATTTCCATATTATCACTCTGATTTTGATACAATTGAATGTGAGTTTTTTACAGTATTTTTATGGAGAGTAAGTAAATGATTCCTAGAATTTTTTTCAGAGTATATTAAAATCATAATAGGAGAGAAAGTATAGAGTATACAGTCCAGTATATAGATATTCTTTTAGCTTTTAGTTTTTGCTAGTAAAATAATATCCAGAGAGCACATTGAAATTTTCTATCATTGATTATTTATTTATAGAAAGTACTTTCCCCATTAATCTCATTACTTCAGAAAACACTAAGTAGTGTGTTTATCTTGGAAATCTACTGAGCAATTCCCAGAGGTAAAGCCAGACTTACCTCTGAAATATTCACTTCGATAATGATTTGAATTATAATGGTCATTAAAGTTCATCTGAAACACGTTTTAGAGCCTTATTTCTAGAATCAATGAAGTTTCTAAATGTTTATTGTATTTAGCTCATTTTCTTTCTCTTTGCTCTAACCATATAAATGTGTATTTGAGGGAGGCCTTAAACGACAGGAATTGAAATGATAGCAGTCATAAGTTTCATTTCTCAAATAGTTTATGCCAGACACTTCCTATGTGCTTTAAAGTGTTACGCAAGCAACATTCCTCGGAGGCTAGAATTACTATCTCTGTTTTATATATGAGGAGACTGAAGCCAGAGGTTAAAGTATTTGCACGGAGTCACATAGTAAGGTGCTTAGCTGGGAGTTAGAACCAGATTTATCTTGTCTCCAATGCCCTTGATCTCTGTCCTACACCATACTGTCCCAATGAAAGGAAGACTTCAACATTTTCAAAAGCTGTATATTTTGAAAAATAAAGAACTTGGGTTGCAAATATTATAGGTATTTGTTTTGGGGTATCAGAACAATACGATCACTCCTGCGTAGAGTGATCAGAGAAGATACATGAGAGTAGTGGAATGTGAACAACTCAAACTTAAATAGAATATTAAATAAATAAAAACTTGGATTTGGAGCCATCAGAGGCCCTACGAAAATCAAATTTCCAGATTCTGTCTCTTCCCAATTCTGTTTTATGGGGAACTTCCTTGTTAAATAGAGAATGAATTCTAGGCTGACCTGGGAAGAAGGGTTAAAGCAGAACATGTCTCACCTGGGAAATCTCCTGTTTCAGTAGCACCAGTGAAATGGGGAACTAAGCCTCATTAATTCAATAAAAAGCGCTTCAATAACTGTATCCCAGGCATTGGAGAAAGAGATAAGCAAGACAGGAAGTACAGAAGTAAATTAGGAGTAGTGTGGTGAGATAAATATGGGATGTGGTGGAAACTGAAAGGAAGGCTACTTTACTCCTCATCTACTGAATCATAAAAAGGCTTCTCAGAGGAGGTAACACTTGTTGAGAGTTTGAAGGATAAAGAGGAGTTAGCCAGGTTAACAAGGGGGAGCTGAGCACTGAAGGAAGAAAAACCAGCATGTACAGATAAAACTGAAGAGCAGTTCTTCCTAATGAGTTTGGGGTACCTTTGTTATGGTTTGCGTCAGTACCTTGAAGGCAGTTGACTACCTTGTGATATCTTGAAATATTACACCCTGTCATTGGGGTTGTATATATGTTCATAGGGAAAGCCTATTGAAGTTTTCTCTGCTCATAGAATATTGCAGCTGGCAGCATCCTCAGATTGTCTAGTCATTTCATATTTTCATTCAACAATAACATTTACTGGGTGCTAGTCACAGAGGACACAGAAATGAAAGATGGACCTTGCCTTCAAGGAGCTCGCAGTCTCAGGGAGGAAACAGACAGGTATACAAGTATGACAAGGTGCTATAATAAGAAGTGAATACTAGTTAAACACAAAGGAAGGCTCATTCATTTTTCTTGAAGATTAGCTAGATAAAGTCTTGAGTAGATCTTGAAGAATCTTAAAGACGTTCATTTGTGAAAGGAAGAAAGGATATTTCAGGTCAGGACTGTGCTGGTTAAAAAGAACAGTTTAAAACATTTCTACTTATGCCTTTCAGTCCTGACTTCTTTAAACAAAGATTATCTAAAATAATGAAGCAGTGTCATGGATTTTCTTGGTTATATCTTAATCACGTAACCTAGCCTCACCAGTGGTTCTCAGTGTGTGGTCCTGGGACCAGCAACATCAGCATCTTCTGGAAACTTAGAAATGCAACTTTTCGGGCTCCAGCCCAGACCCACTGGATTGGAGACTCTGATGGTGAGGCCTAGCAATGAGTGTCTCACCAAGCCTTACAGAGAGTTCTGATGCCTACTCAAGTTTGAGAACCAGTGGCCTAAACTGTGGTAGTTCATGGAATAGTTGAGAGTTCATGGGCTTTGAGGACAGACACCTGGGTTTGAATCTCACCTGTCCCACTTAACAGGTATGTAACTGCCAATCTATCACCTAACGTCCGTGAGCTTTGGGATTTTCATCTATTAAATGAAGATAGGAATACTTCCATTCAGGGTTGTTGTGAAGATATAATTTAAATAAAGTGCCAGCACTGTGGCTTGCACACGGTAGGCTTTCAATAAATGATAACTACTGCTATTGATATTGGTTTGGTTTTTTTTAGATATTTTCTCCAGTGAAGTGATTGCTTTCACTTACTGAATGAAAACATAACTTATATTTTTTCTTTTAGATCCAAATGCTCAAGAAATTAAGGACATCTATGGACTCCGTGGTCAAGTAGAACACAAACTAGCTTTCCTGAGAACTCATGTGCCAAAGGAAATGAAACTTGTGGTCATTGGCCATTCCATAGGCTGCTATTTCTCCCTTCAGGTCCTGAAGCATGCCCCTGAGCTCCCAGTAAGTACGCCTCAGGAGGTGACTGTCGGTGCTTGATTGTGCACTCGCACAAATCCTCTCAGATTTCCTTTGCTTTTTTGTCTCGTATCGAATTGATAAATAAAACACAGAGAGGGATACTTGGTAGCTGCCTTTATCCTTATCTCTGTATTACTGTGGGCCTGTGTGAGTGTATGTTCATACATTTCCCATAATGTTTCAAAAAATAATGCTGAAGGAGGAAGGAATTTTCTGAATAAATGCCTCTTCTTTTTAAATTGAATTAGTTAATTTACAGTATTGTATTTGAACAAATGCTTTTTCATCTAGGGTTATATCTGGAGTTCTTAAGTTACATACAACTTGCTGTCTTTGGTAAAGGAATATTTCTTTTTTTAATATTTATTTATTTATTTTTTGGCTGTATTGGGTCTTAGTTGCAGCATGCAGGCTCTTCGTTGCAGTGTGCGGGCTTCTCTCTAGTTGTGGCACGTGGGCTTATTTGCTCCGCAGCATGTGGGCTCTTAGCTCCCTGATTAGGGATCAGACCAGCGTCCCCTGCATTGCAAGATGGATTCTCAACCACTGGGCCAGCAGGGAATATTTAAAAGCAGTCACCAACTAAGGCTGAGGCAATAATCTTGTCTAGGGAGAGTATTATGCAAATATTCATGCCTCCTCTCAAAAGGAAGAAAAATTATTATTATCACCATTGTTGATAGGCAAATAGTTATTCTTAAGGAACATTAAATCTTTATTTAGTCATAAGTCTGAATCCTTATCTGTTCTATAGCTTGGCAGCCTTTTTGAGACATTTATTCATTCATTCATTCACAAATACTTACTGGGTGCCACTATGTGCCAGATATTAAGTGAGACACTGGAGATATAAAGACCTATTTAAGGGGCTTCCCTGGTGGTGCAGTGGTTGAGAGTCTGCCTGCCGATGCAGGGGACACGGGTTCGTGCCCCGGTCCGGGAAGATCCCACATGCCGCAGAGCGGCTGGGCCTGTGAGCCATGGCCGCTGGGCCTGTGACCCAAAAAAAAAAAAAAAAAAAGACCGATTTAAAATGCCAGGAAAGCTAGTGAACTATATAACACTTCAAAACAAAACAAAACCTCATACTTTCACTGACATATACCATTGAAATGACCCATTAAATGAATGTGATTCACAACATAAATTATTTCTTCATTCAACAAACTTACATTAAGCACTTGCCATGTATCAGGCCTTGTGCTCTGTTTTGAAGACATCCCAGTGAATAAAATAGTCTTTGAGGTAAGAGAGCCTGAAGTCTAAGGGAGGACACAGACTAACCCATAGGTGTGATACCTACTTCTTGTGTAAATAGAGGGTGTGTGAGATCATGAAGGAGTGCTACTTAACCTGGTAATCTGAATACAAGATAGGAAGTGATTCCTTCCTGGAATCTCCTTGTCCTAGGATATTGACTTTTCTCACTCCATGTGGTCAAATATCTTCAGTGGAGTCTTGGAGCTCACTAGGAATTTGCTTCTTTCCCTGCCAGCTTGACACACTTACTTCTTACTTATAATTAATTGCCTTTGGGAAAAGTACAACTATAGCCTCCTTGGGTGTGGTTTTTAATACCAAATGGAGGCTGTTAATTTCTTACATTGGGTATCAGAAAGTATATTTTTCATTTCTAAGTGTGAATTCAATAAATTCTAGGTTGCATTCCATTCACTATATTATTGCTTCTACTCTGGTTTTTTTCCCCCTAGATAAGGCATCTTAATAAGAAAACGGGCTTTCCTTTTGTTTTTAGCATTTTGCATGGCTTCTAATCTCTGTTGTGCCTCTAAAGCTCCTCTGGTACCACGTTATGAGGTTACTGTTTTCATAGTGCCCAGTCTTAGCCCTTAGCGGTTCTCTTTGCACAGTTGCCGCAAGTCCTCACTCTAGAAACAAGACACCTACGTTCAGATACTTGCTGTCATATTTTGTCTTGGTGACCTTGGGCAAGTTATTGAGTCTCTGTACCTTTGTTTCCTCATCTGTAAAAGGGGGATAGTAATATGTTATTCAAAGGATTTTTGTGAGGAATTATATAAAGAATTAAGAATGGTGCCTAGAACTTAAAAGTTCCATATAAGTATTAGCTATTATTATTATAATGGAAATGACTGAAAGCACTGGCTCAGTAATTAGGTTAACTACTGTGTTAGTAATCTACAGCTGTGTAACAAGTTACCTCAAAACTTAACAGCATAAAACAATACACATTTATTCTCTCACAGTTTCTGTGGACATGGGACTGGTCACAACTTAGCTAGGTTCTGTGGTTCAGGGTATCTCACAAGATCGTAATCAAAATGTCTTCCAGGGCTGTGGTCTCATGTGAAGATATGAATTGAGGAGGATCTGCCTCAATTCACTCCCTCAAGGGTTGTTGGACGGAGGGCCTTGGTTCATCACTGGCAGTTGGGTGGAGGCCACCCTCAGTTCCTTAGAATGTGGGCCTTTCTAACTCGCCCCATGAGAGCAAGTCTGGGAGAAGAGCCAGAGAAAGAGTCTGCTGGCAAGATGGAAGTCACAGACTGTAACCCAATTACAGAAATGATATCTCATTACTTTTACAGTATTCTCTTTGTTAGAAACAAATCACTGGCTCCAGCCCAAACTAAAGGGGAGGGAATTACACTAGAGCATGAATATTAGAAGGTGAGGATCACTGGGGGCCATGTCAGAGGCTGCCTACCCCATCACTACTACAGTTAGGACTTCACTTGTGTGATGTACCATCAAGCATGTAGATATATAGGTATATATCAGTATATAAGTTAAAATACTGAATTTATTTCCTGGTGTAGGAAGTAACTTGGTCCTGTCAAATAAAATGTTGCAAACTGATATGACATATAATTGTTGGCTATTAGTTGTTCCAGGTATTTTAAAAAGAGTACTTACATGTTTGAAATAATAATAACATTATTATTTGTGATGGTTAATTTTACATGTCAAGTTGATTGGGCTAAGGGATACTCAGATAGCTGGTAAAACATTTCTGAGTGTGTCTGTGAGGACTTTTCTGGAGGAAATTAGCATTTGAATTGGACTGAGTAAAAAAGATCTGCCCTCACCATTGTGGGCGGGCATCATCCAATCTGTTGACGGCCCAAATAGAACAAAAACTCCCAGGAAGGGCAAATTCTTTCTCTCTTCTTGAGCTGAGTCAGCCATCTTTTCATGCCCTCTGACAGTGGAGTTCCAGGTTCTCAAGCCTTCGGCATCATCTGTTCCCCTGGTTCTCAGGTCTTCGAACTCGGACTGAATTATACAACTGGCTTTCCTGGTTCCCATCTTGCAGATGGCGTGTTGTGTGGGACTTCTTGGCCTCTATAATTGTGTGAGCCAATTACTATAGTAAATGTTCTTTTATCTATATCCATATATATAGTCTGTTTCTCTTGAGAACCTGACAAATACACTACCCTAAACATAGGGAAGAAAGTAACCATTTCTGAGTCCTTCAGTTTGTTAACTTAATCAGAGATCTTTCCTTTTGGTTTTTGTTTGTTTGCTCCACATCCATTCTGCATGTAGTGTATAATTTCTCTTATGCATATTTGAAAACAGTTGTTCAACACATTTGTTTTGAACCCATCTCTCTTTTTTGGCTTGCGTTCACAGTGTCTGTTGGGAAAGAAGTACAATGCATCTTAAGGTTAATGTAGCTTCTTATAGTTTCCTCAGCTCTATAACTTTCTAATTAAGGCTCTGCTTTCAGGTGTTCTTACCCTTGCAGGAATAGTGGTGAAAAGGAAAAAGGCAGATGAAACATGAGCTTAACCTAGTCTAATTGTGAAGACATAAGTCATACTGTGATTATAGAGTTTTCAGAGACATGAGAAAGTGTGTTTTCTTAAAAAGGGTGAACTCTAGAAAATAACGCATATAATAAATTGTCCACAAAGGTTACCAGGGGAGGAGGGTGAACATCTGTATGATTTTTTTATTATTCAAAAGCTTTATCTGGTTTCAGTTAACTACATTATTGAAGTCCATGCCGGCGCCCCCTCCCCGCCCGGCTTAAACACCTGGCCCAGTTAATATTGGTGGTGTGACCCCTGCTGAAGTGTTGAAATTTCAGTGTCTCTGGGCTACTCTAAGATGGCACAGTGCCTGCATGCCTGAAGTTAGCATGACACACTCCATTTAAGATGCATTTGACAATCAAATAAGTTTGTATTAGCCAGAGTGTTGCAATCCCTAATCATTTTGCCAAAAATAAGTTAGCTGTTACGTTTTACAACATATGAAGTGTGATAAAAAGAAACTTGTGTTTCCATCTCTCTGTTATTTTTACTGGAATATTTGACTCCTATAAGATTTTAAGGACATATGTGTAGTTTAGTAGCTGGTTTATTTGGTTTTATTTTGGTTTAATTCTTTATAATATTTTTGTAACTAGTTATAGGAAACTTTGGTCTTAAAATTATTTTAAGAGACTTACTGCATATTTTAGACATAAGGTCTGACCTATTTTTTCATATTCTAAAGAAAATAATTGACTCTTAAAAATCTGGTATTAAAAATTTTATTTGTTTAAGCAAATTTGGTACATAGAATTATAGAAAGTCTTCATATATTTTGACAGTAATGTCCAGAATAAGGAACTTAAAAAAGAAACTTAAGAAAATAGATAATCAGAAGATTGTTAAATAGTACTGTCATGACTTAAAATAATAAACACAATTTCAGATTTATAGGATTTTTAGAGACAGTGTAGTCCCATCTTTAATTTTATAGGTAGAAACTGAGAGAAAAGTGCCTTGCCAGGATCCAGCCAAGGCTCTGTCTTAATCTAGGGGTGGGGTACGGTTATGTTAGCTGTGGATATAAAGACAGTCTATGAAGATATCTGATGGTTCTCTCAACCTTTGGTTGATGGCAGAGACTCCAGATAGTAAGGCGTGTTCTGGAGTGTTCACAGCTAGCTCCACGTGACTCATTACATTGCAGCTCAACGAGTAGGAGACCCCATGAATACTGTTCTAGCAATTGGGGGCAGATGGAGTGACATGGGAATAAAAAAGTAATCATCTTACCCCCACTATCTAGAATCTTCTTTCCCTCAACATCAATCCTCTGTATGTTTAAAATGTGCCATCTGATTTTGCCAATAAATTGCATAAAGTTCAAGGTTGGGAGTTGAAAGGCCTCAATTCTTTTTTTTTTTTTTTTAATAAATTTATTTACTTTAGGCTGCGTTGGGTCTTCGTTGCTGCACGCGGGCCGTCTCTAGTTGTGGCGAGTGGGCGCCACTCTTCATTGTGGTGCACGGGCTTCTCACCACGGTGGCTTCTTCCGTTGCGGAGCACGGGCTTCAGTAGTTGTGAAAGCCCTCAGTTCCTAACTGAGCACTGCACTAAGTCATGAAGTGGAATTCAAGTAACTTAACTATTATTTTCCTCTAAGAATTTATATGGCATTTAATGATAATACTTCCTCCCCTTCCAGGGGTATCAGATCCTTCAAAACTTAATTTTTTATGTTATTTGGCCTTCCTTCGGGAAGATGCACAGTAACATAGACCTTCCTTTGTCTGTCTGGTTGGCAAAAATATCTTCTCCCTAAATGAAATTTCCAGATTACTTAAACTGACTCCTTTAAGCCCCAGACTATTTTATCCAGTTGGGTAAAAATTTGTCTAAAATATATTTTTTACTTATCTGCCTTCTTCAACAACGTAGGTTGATTATGGAAGAATTTTTCCCTAATGATTCAAGGACATCATTTTGATACTGTTACTATACTACGGTAAAATACAATAAAAGGGATTTTGCCTGTGTCCTGAAATTTCTTAGGTGACAGTGCTTCGTTAAAAAGAATTCTTATGTCTGTTTATTTTATAGTTTTTCCATCTCCTCTCCTAGTGTTAGGTGCCATTTCTCTTCCCTACTTAACACTTTGTTGCTACTAATTTGATGCAGATAGAGAAAACAGATAACCGTGTTAGAATTTTGTCTCAAGTAAGAATGAACCCATCTTAAATGAAGATATGAGAGTAAAATTGACAAAATTAAGTAAATGGATTTTGTTATTGTTCAGAGCAATAAAAAAAAACTTTCTTTTGTTTCTTTTGGGATCCCCAGTGGTGGTGTACATACTCAGAATTTTAGAGACTCAAAACACACCACAAGTACAGCTGAGAAGCTTGAAAAACTTTACCGAAAGAGTCAAAATAGTATGTTAGATCATGTATGTGTTGAATCAGGAGTACATCTCATCTAAATTAGGAAAAAAATAAATTCAAATATTCTGGAAGTAATGAGATCATTGAGCCTGTGGTGTACTTACGCTATTCTGATGAACCTGCATATCTGCAAAGTTAGACATGCTTGTGAGAAACATTTATATGACGTCACTAAGTTGTGTTCAACAGTCAAGATAATCTGGAGGTGGGGGGAGAATAGGAGATAATTCATTTGTCAGAGTAACTGTTGTCAGTGTCCTGTCCCTAGATTAATTGATAAGAAGCCAAAGGCAAAATGAGGAAGTACCATGAGGCTCTGAGTGTTTTAACAAGAGAGGTGGCTTCTAACTGGGAAGATCAAAAAGAGCATCATTAAAGAGCTGGTATTTGAACAGAGGAAGGATGAGTCAGTATTTAGAAGTAATTATAAACAGAATTTGATGGGGTTTTTTTGGGGGGTGGGGGTTGCTGTGCCTTCTAAGCACTAGGAAATGTATGAAGAGAAATGGGCTTTACCACTGGGCACATGAAGAGAGCAGTGGGTGGTCAGATTTGGATGCAGCACGGTGTGTGTGAAGGGAGCAGTGGGATAGCGGAACCTAGGCTGATAGAGTGGAAAGGCAAGAGAGTTTGCACTCTGTTTTCCGGACAGCAAGGAGCCACTGAAGGATCTATGATAATAATAGTCATTCATTGGGTAAATTAATGTCTCATTGAAAAGGAAAATAAGGGCTTCCCTGGTGGCGCAGTGGTTGAGAGTCCGCCTGCAGATGCAGGGGACACGGGTTCGTGCCCTGGTCCGGGAAGATCCCACATGCCGCGGAGTGGCTGGGCCCGTGAGCCATGGCCGCTGAGCCTGTGCGTCCGGAGCCTGTGCTCCGCAACGGGAGAGGCCACAACAGTGAGAGGCCCGCGTACCACAAAAAAAAAAAAAAAAAAAAAAAAAAAAAAAGGAAAATAAAATGGAGAGAGAGTATAGAGTAAAAAGTGAACAACCAAGTGATAGGCAAGTTTGCTAGTCCAAATGAGAAATAATGAAGACAATGTATGGGATTTGCCCAGGGAAATTGTTAAGAGAGAAAAGAAACAGGTCATAGATGTATATTAGGGGAGTGACTTTATTTGGTGGAAAGGAGGGTGAAGAGGAGGAAGCAGAGAAAAAGGCAAAAGGTATAATAATTTTCCACGCTGTTGGCTGCAGTCTATTAGTGGGTCCTGAATTCACTTCAGTGGGTTGCAACTAGTGGATTAGTCAAAATACGGTAGACTGTGCCATGGTAACACAGTGTCTGTGGCTTTTTTTTTTTTTTTTTTTTTTGCAGTACACGGGCCTCTCACTGTTGTGGCCTCTCCCATTGCGGAGCACAGGTTGCGGAGCACAGGCTCCGGACGCGCAGGCTCAGCGGCCATGGCTCACGGGCCCAGCCGCTCCGCGGCATATGGGATCTTCCCAGACCGGGGCACGAACCCGTGTCCCCTGCATCGGCAGGCGGACTCTCAACCACTGCGAGTGTCTGTGGCTTTTAACGACAAAGATTTGTTTATCGCTCATGATATAAGTCCTTTGAGGGTAGGCTGCCCTTGTGTAGTTCTCTCCATGCACTCTTATTCCAGAATCCAGATTGATGGAATAGCTTCTGTCTAGAATATTCCAGTCTCGTGGCAGAGAATAAAAAGGAAATAGTGAATGAACTACATGCAGCATTTTATTTTTATTTATTTATTTTTTTTTTCTTGCGTTATGCGGGCCTCTCACTGTTGTGGCCTCTCCCATTTGCGGAGCACAGGCTCCGGACGTGCAGGCTCAGTGGCCATGGCTCACGGGCCCAGCCGCTCCGCGGCATGTGGGATCTTCCCGAAACGGGGCACGAACCCGCGTCTCCTGCATCGGCAGGCGGACTCTCAAGCACTGCGCCACCAGGGAAGCCCTACATGCAGCATTTTAAAACCTCTGCCTGGAAGAAGTGACACTTGTCACTCCTCATACTACATTGGACACAGCAAGTCACATAACCAGGTCTGCCAACAGGTATTGGTAATCGGAAGGCCATTAATGGCCTGGAAGAGAACATTTTTAGTGAAATAATGGGAGAAGGAGGTTGCAGGAAGTTAGGTGATCCAGGAATTGGCCAGTGAAGGGGAGAAGACAAGAAGATAACTTAAGCAAGAAGCTGGTCAAGGGAACATCTTTTCCCTGTAAGTGGGAGAGAATTTAGCATATGCTGGGGGGAATAACCCATGCAGAGAGAGAGATGCTGAAAATGAAAAAGAAATAGAAATGTTTATCAGAGCAGATTTCCTTCTCTTTGTCCTTTAAGCCTGCACACTTGAAAACCAGGAAAATTGGATTTTTCTTAATCTTCACATCCTTGCAAAAGTGTTTTGGTGCCTTATACTTGGTTCTTCATTTGAGCCCAGAAACCTGAAACAGTTAAAAATTGAGGTTATTGTCATTACTAACAGTTATACATGCATTTGAAATGTACAAAACATGTTCATATGTAACAAGGTTATTTAACAACCTAATTTTTTCCCATTTTACAGATGAGACTGAAGTTCCAAGGAGTTATGTGTCTTATCCATATGTCAGTTAGCTAAGTAAATGACAGAACTAGGACTCTCTATTCTGTTCTCTAACTTTTCCATCATCAGCCTTCAGGTGAGTTAGTTAGGAAGGTTGCGATTATAAATAATTAGAGCAGGTTACTTCGACAACCCATCAAAACCTATTTAACCTAAACTTAAGGTTTCTACTGTTGTTTCTTTAAGAATTGAGGTCTTCAGATACACAAGGAGGGTTTTAGCAGTTAGTGAGTGAATGCTTTCGGGGGAGGTCAGAGAGAATTGGGAGAAACAAGAACATGTCTTGAGTGTCTGGAGCATAGAAGATCAAGGGAGCTGGTAGTGAGGTATGGACCAAGGGCAGAAATTAAACTCCGAACACAGTGAATCAGAATCCTAGAATTGAGCTGGGGCAGAAGGAAGATTAGAATGTGAAGGGAACTGGAAGATTCTGCAAACACAGTGCACAATAGTCTACAGTTGTGTCTGCATAACCCATTAGTGAACCCCAGTGTGTGAAAACCACAGGGGTCAGGCAGTTGACAACTACTCTGGCTTGTGAAAGACTCTTCATTTCAGAAAACAACAAATCCCCTATTCTGAGGAAAGTTTGTACTGAATATGATGAAATGCTGTTTTTCTAATCACTTATGCATTTATTTATATGTTATCTGTTTATGTGTACACACAAACACATTATCTTTTCTAAATTACCCACAGACTACCTTATTGAAAACTAGACACATGGAAAGTTTCAACTTTTCAACTTCAGCCATTTTTTTAGTTATCTGCATGTTAAAAAAATATCCTGAAATTGCTTTGAAAGTGGAAAAATTGTGTGGGCTTTTTTCATTTTTCATAACTCAAAAACTATTTAATATATTTTTCTCAAACTTTGCAAAAAAAAAAAAATCACCTTTGGGCTGAAACCAAGCATGGAAAATTTCACCACAAAGGGCTAATTTTTTGGAAAGCTGCAAGAAAATGAAAACAGTGGTTTATAATAGAACGTTCTTCATGCATGTTAATACTTAGTACTTTATCTAATGCATTTCATCTGAGAATTTCTGAACACTTTTCAGATTTAAATATTGAGCCATTTTAATATATGTGTATCCGTGATAGACTGTTAGATACGGAAAATTCCCCCCATGCTCTCAAAGGTCCAGTATATATTGGGAGTTAGTGAGATGTGTTTAAAGGAACAGGTAGGACAAATGATGTGAAGTGGCTACTAGCCAGAGAAAGCCTTACATTTACTGCCTAAACATATTTTATCACCACCTCTTCCTGGCCCAGGAGTAGTTGTGAGTAGAGTATACTTGATGACATAAGGTATTTGATTCATATATCTGAGCCAGTAGTTCTCAAACCAGTATCAGCATCACCTGGGATCTTGTTAGAAACACAAATTATTGGGCCCCACCCAGACTTAAGAACCAAACTCTAGGGCTGAGACTCACCAGTCAGTGTTTTAACAAGTACTCTAGGTGATTCTGATGCATGCTCTAGTTTGAGAACTAGAACTTTTTCCAAAAGCTTGGACCGTAAAATATTCTGAGATGTTATGGACAATTAAATCTGTCCTCGGTCTTTCCATACATGTCATCTCTGTCTTCTCATACCATTCCTTGGAAGCAAGAGGAATACTTATCAAGTTCTCTAAAAGAAAGATCTTCTTTTCTGTATTTCATGTATTCTAGCTCTTTGCACCTGTGACCTTACCACAAGCACAGTGAGCCCCCTTGAGTAAAGATGTTGATATAGGGGAACAGCGCTACCAAGACGTATTTTCTCATTTCCATAACTCAAGCCTGGGATGGGACCATATATTTCATTCTCGTTTCTTTGAAGTCTTAAGATCCAAGATTTAAGCAGCAAGGTAGCAGAGGTCTGTCAGTGGAAGCTGATTTAAGCCCTGCTCTTTTATGGGCAAGTTCTTAATCTTAAGTTTTGCAGGGGCCCTCTGCATTCCAGCAAACTCCAGTGTCAGTATTTTTGTGTTTAGGCACTGAAGTAGTTGTGTATGTGGCATTGTAACAAATTTTAAGAATATTCTCCTGATGACAGAAGTGGACTTTTAGCTGGTCACTGGTGGCCCAGCTTGTAAGGGTGAAGCTTAGGTATAGCCTGGGAGAGGTGTTTAAGCAGTTTAAGGTTTATGTCTTCAGTTGCAACCCATCTTGACAGAAGCATGAATATAGCTATCTAAGCTAATATCAAGGGAAAGGAAAAAGAGACATCTCTTTTAATTGATCATTTAAAATTTTTATTATGAAAAGTTTCAAACAGAAAATTAAAAATTGTTTAATGTATCTCCAGACACCCATTATCTCGATTAACATAGCTACTAATATTTTATCTTTACCTCATTTTTCTTCTCAAATACTTTCAAGTAAACTACAGCCCTCATAATATTTCACCCTTAAAAACTTCATTGTGCATCTTTTAAAAAGGACTTTTCTTATATAACTACCATGTCATTATCACACCTAGCAAAATTAATGGTAATTCTTTGATATTATCTAATACAGTTCATATTCAGATTTTCTTAGTCCCCAGAATGTCTTTTTACAATTGGTTTGTGAGATCTTTCTTTAAATTAGAGGCTTTTCTTTCCAATTATAAAAGTTAATATATTTGTAAATGTCAGGAAGGTAGGAAAAGCAGTAAGAAAAAGTAAATGTGCCTTTGAGGATTGCTGTAGTATCCAGAGAGACATAACATACTTAGCACAAATTGCTTTTATAAAACAACAAGTAGCCTCTTAAAAGAGAATGTGAAATTGTTTAAAGAAAGGTACCAATGGGTCTGAGAATAATTTGTTACAAAGAAATTTTGATGTAAGAGTTCATGATTTTAAAAGTAATTAATTGCTCCTTGAGTTTTCATGCTTAGACCAGAGAGGATAATGCAATACCCCTTTCAATTTTGTTTTTATTTAATAAGAAAAAAAGGAAAATGTGGGATGCTTTTGCACTATTATTTATTAGGGTGTATTTAAGATACTTAATTCCCTTATAGATATTTAGCATAATTAAAGGTTAAATTATTATTAACTATTTTACTATAATTATTATTTATTATATTACTATAATTATAATTTAAGGACCTTATTCTTTCAACAGCTCTTGAAGGGGGTTATTCTTTTCCCATTTTATGCATGAGGAAACTGAGACTTAGAAGGACAGAAGTAACTTGTTCAAGTAGACAACTAATAAGGGTCTGTGCTGTGATTTGAATCCACATTCGTTTGGCTCCAAAGTCCATGTTCACTAGGCTAAAAGTTAATTTCTTGTTATAAAGAATTTGTGGACATCAGTAAAAAGAACAGCAGCTTCTCAGATAAAGATGCAAAGGACACGAACAGATAATTCACTGAAGAAGAGCTAGATAATAAAGTATATCAAAAAATGTGTACTTAGCACAATGTATGACACAGTGCTTAATAAACTAGTGTCTGGTAGTAGTTAATAATGTCTGCCTATTAACTGAAAAAGTTCAGTGTTGTATGTGTATACTTCTTTATGCATTTTTAGAAAGTCTGAACAGGTAAATACCAGGTGGCTTACAGTGGTTATCTCTGGGGGTTAGATGTAAGGGTATATATAGGAGGTGGAGACTCTACATTGTTTCTACTCTTTTACAATGACCATGTGTTACCAGAAAAAAAAAAAGTTCCTATAAAAAGTGTTCATAGCCTTTGAACCTACTAATTCTTTTTTTTTTGTGGTACACGGGCCTCTCACTGTTGTGGCCTCTCCTGTTGCGGAGCACAGGCTCCGGACGCGCAGGCCCAGCGGCCATGGCTCACAGGCCCAGCCGCTCCATGGCATGTTAAACATCCTAATGTCCAACTCTAAAGGAAAGTTTGAATATGGAATTTGCAACTATTAAAATTATATTTTCAAAAGACATTGTAATACATGAAAGTTAATTGTAGAATATTAAGGATGTTAAAATATAAAGAGAATATAGAGTACAACTATATGTCAAAGAATACATACATTTAAAAGCTTGAAAATAAAATGACCAAAATGAATACAGTGGTTATGTTTGAGTGGTGAATTTTGGAGTGATTTTTTTCTATTTAATTTTTGTCCTTAAAATTTCTTTTAATGGAATATATTTTTATAATGATTTAATGGTTATGAATTTTCTTTCCTTTTTTAAAAAGCAGTTTGATTTTATGACTTCATAACAGAAAGTTGGTTCGGGAGAGATAAAGTTTTCAGTAACTTGTTACACAGCAAGAGACAACAATCACAAGGGGAAAGTAAAAGGGTAATGTAATGTCAGCTTCACGGTTTCTCTGCAGGAAAACCCACCCCTGAGACCAGCAGTGGCCCTTGGTCAGTAGCAGCATCTTTGGCAGTAGCAGCCATCCTAGCCTTTTAACTCATCCTACTCTACTCAGTTAGAGAGGCTTTTCCCCTTCCTTGCAATTTTTTATAAACCCTGCCTTCCCCCCCTTCACAAAATAATTTGGGTTGTCGTTAGGTATATATTTTGATGGCCTGCCTCACGATCATTATTTGAATGTGATAACAAAACCACAGGTTGGGGCTTCCCTGGTGGCGCAGGGATTGAGAGTCCGCCTGCCGATGCAGGGGACACAGGTTCATGCCCCGGTCTGGGAAGATCCCACATGCCATGGAGCGGCTGGGCCCGTGAGCCATGGCCACTGAGCCTGCGCGTCCGGAGCCTGTGCTCCGCAACGGGAGAGGCCACAACAGTGAGAGGCCCGTGTAACGCAAAAAAAAAAAGAAAAAGAAACAAAAAAGAAAAACCACAGGTTGGGATTAGCATCATCATTCATCCTACTGCTAGGGTGAAGCAGACCTTATTCAGATCTCATTGGACTACAAGTTTCATAGTGGCTAGGACTTCAAGAGGGTCTGGGGTGTGAGTGAGTGAGTGGCCCATGCTAAGGCAGAGATGTTGTCTTTGTGAATAATACCCTGGCAGTTGGATGGATACAGGTCTGAAAAATATAGCTTGTGCCTTGCTACATTTAGACCTTGTTAAGCCAATGAACTGGATGTTCACAGAAGAGCAGATTCTCAGAGCCTCAGTGGACGGAGCATAGCAGTCAGAAAAGGGATAACATAGAAGAAAGTAGAAACAGATGAGCAAAATTCTGTGAAATTGTTTTTTTGTGGCTATTGTTGATTCCAGCCAGAAGATTCTTTTCAGGCCTATCAGTTTGTGGAGATGAGAACTATGAATATGATCTTTGAGGAAGGAAAAGACTCTTTAACATGGTTACCCTGTGTGCATGAGGCTGTTTTACCCTCCCTTCTTGCTAGTATGGAAAATCTGTGAACAATATGCAATGTAGGCCACAAAAAATTCCCTGAAGTGGAAAAAGCCTAGCAGGCACTAAATGAAAGATGCTTCACAAGAATGAAATGTGGTTGCTTTGAGACCTTACATTCCAAGCAAGTTCAGACCAATTGTATTTGGTTGGGAAGAAGCCAGATTATCAGGTATCAGGGAGGTATATTGACAAACGGATAAAGACTGAAGCCAGTATCATTTCTGACAACCTGTTCCTAGGAAACCAGACAATAAATCATTTCCCATTATCAGTCATACAGAGACCAGAGGAAACATGCATGAATGAAGTCTGTAGACAGTCCAGAAACTCCATTTCAACAAATAATTTTATCTCCTCACCAGTATAGTTGTGGGAACTTCTGTATAAGCCAAACTGAGTGTTAAAGAGATTCAGGCTTTTCCTCTTTCTTAACCTACTTCCTTCAGAAAAATGCTGAGGAGTTTCTTGTGCCTATTGCAGAGGAGAAAGGTTCTAGGACTTCAGTAATATTACACAAATGTTGATTGATAGTGATTCAGAAGTGATTTCATAAAATCTTAGGGACGATTCTGATTATCTGGGTGCCAGGGGAGTTCTCCTCAAGGTCCTCTGAGGAAGATGGCCTTAACTTGTCCCCTTCGGTCGTAGTCCCTACGCCTGCCCTGTACATACCTAGTACTCCTCCTAACTATTATTATTTCTTGTTGTCCACTTCCTTTCTGTTTTTCCTACCACCGCCTAACAGATGGCGTCTATCCCCCTTTTCAAGTCATCTCAGTGCAAACTTCTGTGTGAACTCTTTCCTGATTCTTCCCAGTTTTTACTGTCCTTCCTTTATAACCCTTTTTCTCAAAATTCTACCTTGTATTACAGGCATTGCATATTTATTTGATTCTCCCTATTAGATCTCTGAGGTTTTTTGTTTTGTTTTTTTTTTTTTGCGTTACACGGGCCTCTCACTGTTGTGGCCTCTCCCGTTGCAGAGCACAGGCTCCGGATGCGCAGGCTCAGCGGCCATGGCTCACGGGCCCAGCCGCTCCATGGCATGTAGGATCTTCCCGGACCGGGGCACGAACCCGTGTCCCCTGCATCGGCAGGTGGACTCTCAACCACTGTGCTACCAGGGAAGCCCTGAGCTTTTCTTTTTTTAAATTAAGGTGTAACTTTCACACAATAACTCTTTTTTCTCTCCCTGCTTCAATCTGGTTATTCTGTCCTATTTTCCAGTTCACTAACCCTCACTTCAGCTATGTATAAACTCCTTTTAAACCCATCTGTTGAATTCTCAATTTCATTCATTCTATTTTTTGCTTATAGAATTTCCATTTTATTATTATTATAGTTAACCATTTCCTAAAATTGTACATCTCATCATTTAATTTTTTAAATTAATTATTTTTGGCTGTGTTGCATCTTCGTTGCTGTGCATGGGCTTTCTCTAGTTGCAGCGAGCGGGGGCTACTCTGCTGTGGTGCGTGGGCTTCTCACTGCAGTGGCTTCTCTTGTTGCGGAGCACGGGCTCTAGGTGCATGGGCTTCAGTAGTTCTGGCACGCGAGCTCTAGGCTCAGGCTCAGTAGCTGTGGCGCACAGGCTAAGCTGCTCCACAACATGTGGGATCCTCCTGGAGCAGGACTTCAACCCATGTCCTCTGCATTGCAGGCAGACTCTTAACCACTGCGCCACCAGGGAGGCCCTTGTCATTTAATTTCTTGATCGTATTAATCACAGTTATTTTGAAGTTCATGTCTGACTTTATTCTCCTTTGTACTGTCAACAATTTTTTGAAGTACAGTTTTACTCTTAAAAAATAAAATTCAGAGGTGACATATTTGAAATAAAAATAAATGAAAATCATAACTGATAATTCTAGTGTCTAAGCCTCTTGTAGTTACCTTTCTTTTCTGCTTTTTCCTTCTTTGTTTTTTGGTCATGTTGCCTTGTCCCTCAGTATGTTTTTATATTAGTCAGGGTTCTCCAGAGAAACAGAACCAATAGGATGTGTGTATACATAGAAAGCGACTAACTATAAGGAATTGGCTAACACAGTTATGGAGGCTGACAAAAGGCAAGATCTGTAGTCAGTAAACTAGAGACCCAGGAGAGTCGATGGTGTAAGTTCTAGTCCAAAAGCAGGCCACCTCGAGACCCAGGAAGAGTCAGTATTTCCGTTGGAGTCCAAAGGCAGGGAAAAAAAAACAGTGTCCCAGCTCAAAGGCAGTCAGCGGAAGGAATTCTCTCTTACTCAACCTTTCTGTTTTATTCAGACCTTCAACTGATTGGATGAGGCGCACTAACACTGGGGAGGACAATCCTCTTTACTAGGTCTACTGATTCAGTGTTAATCTCATCCAAAACATCCTCTCAGACACACCCAGAATAACTTTTGACCAAATATCTGCTAATCCCATGGCCCAGTCAAGTTGACACAGAAAATAAACCATCACTGCTTGGTAAGGTTCTTTTTAAATTGAATACCTGACATTATATATGAAAAATTATTAAGACAATATGAGGCTTCTGTCTTCCTCCAGAGAGGGTTTACCTTTGCTTTTGACTAGCAGTTACAGTGAGGATCCATCACTTTAATGTGATAAGGAATTGGACTGAATCAAAACTATCTTTGTGAGGCCTGGTTCATCACTGCTTCTAAGGGGTAACCCTTTAGTAGTTCCCATGGAGAGCCCAGGTGCCTTCTCTTTAATGGGCACCAAACGCCCAAGTTTTGACCCTTAAGCCACAGAAGATTTTCAGAAACTGTTCAGCTTCTTGGCCTTATAGCCATTGCTTGCAAATTGGCAAATAACTGAGAAGAACTGTTTCAGCACACCTCTCAAAGTTTCCTTTTTCTCTAGAATTTTGGCCCTTCAGATCTCCTCTGCCTTTGATGCTTCCAAAGAGACTTAAAAAAAATGCTTTTTCCAGCTTTTCTAATTGTTCTTGGCAGGCAGATGGCTCTGCAGTAGGCTAGCCTGCCATACCCACTCCCCATGGCCACCATTACCACTGCTGCCTAGCTTCCAGTTCTTCAGGCTTTGCCCTGAGAAGTACTCCATTTCGAGTTTTTTGTTCTTTATGTGCCCTGTTTTTTCTCTGGACAGTTTTGGAATCTTCACTTTATCTCCATTATATTTTGTGATGATACTCCTTGGACTGTTTATCCTTTCTAATCTGGAAACTGGCATCCTTACATACTGAAAACTTTTCTCCTATTTTTTTCTACTTGTTTTCTGATTATTCATGTGTTAAACCTCCAGAAAAGATTCTCTTGATTTATTTCATTTTCCATTGTTCATCTTTCTCTTCTTCAAAGTTCTATACGATGAGAAATGGATATTTTTCCCAGCCTTATCTTCAAATTCATCTAATTAAACTTTTGATTTCAAGCCTTCATATAAACAGTTTCTAAGATAATTTCTTGTTCCTTGTTCCCTTTTTGTACAGTCCTTTTTATTCATGGATATTTCTCTCTCCCTCTCTCTCTCTGAGGAAAGCAAATTTTGGGCGTTTTGCTGTATTCTTGCGCTGTCTCTATTCATTCTGAATTTTCTTTTTCACGTTTTGCTTATGTTGATCTAGAATAGAAGGTTTCTCAGATGTCTGACATTCCTTTTTATCTATTCACATTTAGGAATGAAGCATTGGAAATCCTAGGAGGTTTGTGTGGGGGAGTGGGCCTTGTCAGCTAGGCAGCTTCACCACAGGGTCATGGGACAGGGGTCCTGACTTCTTTTTTGGTGTTGTTTCCCTGTGTCACTATTAGTGTGTTCTTTCTCTGTAGCCATTCAGTTTCTCCCCCTAAAATCTTCAGATCTCCTGCCTGAGAGCAGCATCATCTAAGTGAAACATAAGAGACTGGTGTTTGCTTGTGAGAGTGTCAGCATTCATGTTGGGCTTTCACTTAATCCTCCTTTCCATTGATGGCCCTTTTCCCCAGCCATTCCCTATGCCTGGAAAGCTCTCTCCTTCAACTTCTGTACACAATAAACCTCCATTCCTGAGGTGCAGTCCGGAGGAGGGGCTGCTTGGGGGTACTGGATGAGGCAGTCAACATGGAGACCCTGCCCCTTAGCCTGACTTTCATTTATTCAGTTTGCTGTGTCCTTGCATTGTCACTGAGCACCTGGTATGGACTTGAAGGCACCCATGATCAAAACAGGAAAAAAGCCCTGACCTTTCAGAGGTCATAGTCTGCTAAGGGGAGATGGTAATAAACATAAACATTAATATGTTCAAAGGTGAGACTGCCTTGATAAAAAGTGGAGCAAGATATGGGGATTAGAAGTGCCATGGCTGGGGGATAGAGGGCAGTGGTGGACTGTACTTTATTTTTTAATACTTTATGTGGAAATAATTTAAAACTTACAGAAGAGTTGCAAGAATAAGAATAGTACATAGAACACCATATACACTTTATCCCAATTTACTGTTGTTAATATTTTACCTCATTTTACCTGTTATTTGCTCTCCCTCTTCTGCCCCCTACTTCTCTCTCTGTCTCATGCATATATATGAGGGGGGTAGGGAGAGTAAGTGTGTGTGTGTGTGTGTGTACACATACATATAAGTAATATATATATGTGTGTGTATATATGTATATGTGTATATATAAATGTATATATATATATAATATTTCTTTCTGAACTACTTGAGAGTAAGCTAAATATATCATGGTCCTTTGAGCTGAATGAATGTTTTTAGTTGGTGGCTAAAATTTGAACTGGTAACAGAGTATATGATTTCCCATTTTCTTCATAACAGTATTTTCAGATACCATGGGACATTTTTAGTTGATAAATTAGTGACTATCATATTTGTATGTCAAGTGCAGCGTAACAGTTGGCAGAGATGTTTAAAGGCTCTCGGGAATGCAGGCCAATCCTGTTAGGGAAGGTAGGGCCTCCCCAGGGGCATTTGGCCACTCTCTGAGCTCTGTACAAGCTGAGGCCTCAGAATCCCAGTGAGGCAGAGGTAAGACTCAGGAGCGAGTGCGGTGTTTGCCTAAGCCTAGGAGTTATCATGGCAGTGCCAGGAGGGTTGCTACCCTCGGGAAGCTGGTGCGTCTGGGTGACAGTGGGAGAGGAAGCACCCCCTTCAGAGACCTGTGAGGGAAAAGATATGTTAAGATATGTACATCTCTGATACATCTTTATTTTTTCCTGAATTGAAAGGAGGACAGATTCTTACCTGTTTCATTTTCTTAGCTGGTATTAGGGTTTATGGACTTTCTTCTGTTATTTGGGCCTAACTTTTTGTTGTGAGTTAACTGCTTTTTTCCCCAAGTTTTAATCTGTATCTCACGGGGTCTTAGCTTCCCTAACTGTTGGATTTGCCTGCTGTCAGATAAAATGGGACATACTTTGCCGTATTTTGTGCCTTCCTTTTGACTTCTGAGAAGCTAGGAGTGTTTACTGGGACAGCTTCTGTGGCAGAAATCCCTCATTGTCTGGTGCTTTGGCCTGCACCCAGTATGTGTCTCTGCCATGGGCCCTTTCATTGTCTCACTCTCCCTAGTGTGAAGCCCTGTGATGGATAACTTTGCCTGGTCTTCATACAGGTATGAAAGTGGTATTTTAGTGTGTGGAACTGAAGCATATACATTTCACAGTGTCTTTCAGCAAAGTTAAACAGGGAAGAATCTTTTTTACTGATTTCCCTGGATAACCCTAAGGTCTGTCATCAGCACTTTGCTTATGTAGATATTCAATGAATGTTTGTCAAACAGTTTCTCTTTCCTTGGCCCTTTTCAAAGGTTCCTAGGTGCCAGCTTAAAAAAATTGCAGAACATGAGAGTTGTGAGTTAAGTTTTACTGGGGGCAAAATGAGGACTATGGTCCGGGAAACAGCATCTCAGATAGCTCTGAGAAACTGCTCCAAAGAGGTAGGGGGGAAGGTCAGTATACATGTGATTTTGGTGACAGGGCAGTACATGCAATCAGGCACATATTTTTTGCAGAAGATTTCTGCTAGTCTCGTGAAGGTTACTGCTAGCCACAAGGAGCAGACGTCACCATGAAGGATTTTAGTGCTTTTCTAGATTTGAGAAGATACAAGAATTGGGCTCATAAAATCAGCTCCTGAAAGTACCTAACTATCTGCAGACCTGTTCTGCCATTTTTTCCCAGAGCACAGAGTGCCTCATTTCTGCTCTCCACCCTGAACTCCTTTCAGTGGGTGTTGGAAGTCAGCAGCTACAGCAGCACATGATTTAATCCTTGTAGAGGTAGATGGCAAGTGCCAATTTGTAGTTGACATACGCCACGATGAATAAGAGGTTTCTCGTGCCCATTTTATATGTTTCTGTGGTACTCTTTATTTCCCTTAGCATGGTACCTATTGTGCGTTAATGTAGATAACTCTCCCATTCGACTTTAAGTTCTCTAAAAGCAGAGGCTCTTTCACCATTTTGTCTCCAGCACTCACCACAGCATCTGGTGTATCGTAGGTGCCAATATATCTTTAATGAATGAACAAATGAACAAACTAACAATCAATCAATAAACCCAATGAACGAATCTTCCCTCTCAAGTGGCTTAAGCTTTTAAAGACTGGAGTTTCTAACTTAGAAAAGTCCCAACCCCATTGTCAGATAATTCGTGTTTCTTGCTTCCTGACTCACACAGAGTATTCCAGCTCCAAGTTTAAGGAATTGCCAAATAACAGTTTTTTGATCAGCAAAGCTATTCTTTCAGATTCTGTGTAGCTTTGCCATTATTAACCAAGAGAAAGCTGATGTTGCCGAAGGCCATAGCTACATGAGAATATCAGAGCTTTAGACATGAGGATGGGTTTGTTATTGTCACCATTCACTGAATTCTGAGGCTACCTGGAAAACACTGTTCAATCTGGAATAACAGTTGCTCTGTAATAGACTGCTGTACTCCAGAGCAGCTTGAGCTTCATTAATTTTCTGTTTGAGTTCTTAGTGATTCTGAATCTGAAAGACTCAAAAGGAAGTAGATTATAAGAGATTTTAAGCTGAGAAGAGCATTTTGCTTTCAAAATAAAATAAATCTAAGTGTATAAAATGACAGAAGCTTGAGAAGAATGGGTTATAGGAAGATTTTGAAGCTATGTTTCAAATATTTAACTGTAATCATATGCAAATATCTCTGCAAATATGCAGAATTCCTTGTAATTAACAACCCTGACATGTAGATTAAATGCATGAAATAGCTTTTTTTTTTTTTACATTCAGGTAATTAAAGTGTAGAAAAATCTCTGCCCCAGAAGATCTGAGTATAATTCACATGAATGGGAAATGGTCAAAGTGGTCACTTTCATGAATGATATCTATCTTAAGCAAAACATATTGAAGTGGCATAATTTTTTTTCAGTATCAATTTTGAAGGATCTTCCTTCTTAGGATTTAACGTTATTTCTGAAGCTGAATGATTTGAAACACTTGTAAATATTGAAATATTGGCCTGTCTCTAACAATAATGGTAGCAGTTGTTTAAACCACAGGGAATTATGTCACCAAACAATAATTATTATGAAATTCTTCTGTTTGCAAGTATGTCACCAAACAATAATAATTATTAAGAAATTCTTTTGTCTGCAAGTATACAGTGTAATTAATGGTTAATGGCATGGGCTCTGAAGTTACCCTCCTTGGGTCCATACTTCGTCTTTATCACTTAGTAGCTAAACCTCACTTTTCTCATCTATAGAATGAAGACATTTACTTGATGAGGTTGTTATGCATATTAAGTGAGATTATGTATATAAAGTACATCAGCCTAGTTCCTAGAAGATAGTAAGCTATCATTACTACTATCAGTACTACTACTACTACTACTACTGTTATTCTAAGCAGTTCCCTACTGTGGGGCATATTCCTGTCTTACTAATGTATGAAATTGTTAAGACAGAATAGAAGATCTCAGAAAGCAAGCTCTTGATCATTAAAACAGAATGGAATTTGCAGTTTATAAACTGAATACATATGATTAAATAAGCTGAATAGTCTCATCCTGAAGAGAGGAAAACATGGCCTTTTGGGGAGAAGAGATAAACTAAACTAGGATTATTCCTAGGTCTGCGTTCTGACTACCAACAGCTTTATCTTTGAAGGCTGCCTGGTTTATATTGCATGTTCTCTGACATGTCTTAACAATGTTGGCAGTCATACGAAAGGAAAAACTATGTGCTGTGTTTTCTGGTTTTCAGCTTGTTATAGTAGGGAAGTATCCTGCCATTACTGCAGCAGGTGGGCTCAGCTGATAAGCAAATAGGGAAAGTAGCAGTGATGCCATTCTTTCAAAGATGTTGAAATACTGTTTATCATGGCTTCATTTCGTCGTAACATATAGGCATAATTGCTGCACCCCAGAAAAATAAGCTGTCTGAACAGTCTAAGTGTACTGAAGATATTTTTTAGATTTTACTCTGTTTAAAAATAAAATGCCTATTTCATGAAACAGGTTGTACAAAAACCACACCTGAACATCGTACTCCTTATTTTATGGCTATACTTCAAATTGTTCCCTAACTTCCTTTCTGGAAAACGATTAATAATAATAATAAATTCAGGAAAAATAAACATCAAAATACTGTCTCCAATTCCCCAAATGTGCCCTGTATAAAAAGTCCCACTGTGTATATTTGCTTTCCCAATACTAGTCAAGAAAACATGGTTGTGCTTCATTATCAAAAGTGACTCAGATTTCAAATGAGAATGTGAAATATATAAAAATGTTTCCTTAGAGTAGAATGAATTGGCCAGCCTAGAAGTTCTTTCTTTAATGAGACAGTAACATAAGAAAACGTTTTGTCATGTACACAGACTTGGAAACTTTTTCTGCACAGCTGTGTTATAAAATTGGGTATACTTCCTTGACCTCACTGATTTTTTTGCCAGTAGGTGTCTATATGAATAAAAGAAATTTTTATTACTGTTCTTTAACCTATCATATTTGGACTATAAATTTCATGGAAATTATTGTCATGGTATCTAGCAAAAGTATAAGTTTCACCCAACAGGTAATAACTTTCTCTCCAAAGGCAAGAGAGGAAAACCAGTTTCATCAACTATTAGTTGTGATAAACAATCTTTGGTTTTCTTATATTTTTGAGAGGCAATGATGCCTTCAGAGTAAACATTAGAACTTCCTTATTGTTTCAGTACATTCCCATGATTTCAGAGTGCACTTTAATTCTCAATTTATTATTGATATAGATCAACCAAATGTAACCCTGTAGTTCCTCGTGTATTTTTAGAGTTTTTCCTTGCATGCAGTTTTGTTTAGCACAGGTCACAGTAATGGATCGTTTATACAAAGTAACGGATTGTTTCCTCTTTCTGCCAACTGATTTGATCAGCCTGAAGTTCCTTAGATACTGTGGGTTACATAACTAGTATGGTACATTTTTTAGTATGACAGTAACTGTATTAACCATTTAATCCTTTAGGACATTTTAATAAGCACAAGGAAACCTGTTATTTTGAAGTGAATAAACTTGAAACTAAAATGAGCAATGAGTTACCATACCGGACTCAATTACCAGACTTCTTGGAAAACAGATTATTTTCATTAGTTGATTGTTCTGGTTAACTGTGGATTGGCCAGGAAAAAAAAAGACAAAAAACAAAACTTTTTCTTTCGAACTTTCCCCTTTTTAGTGTTTGTAATATGTTTTAGCATATTCTCCAGCTTTTATAAGCAGAGTACAATAGAACATAATATAGTTTTACTTTCCTGAAGAATTTGTAACACCTAAGAGTCCTAGTTATGAATATTTTCTCTTATCATCTCTGGTGCCATTATAAATGCAGAAGGCTTGAGAGTTGAATAGTTAAATTCTAGTCAGTGGAGACTGCATTATTCAGTGACATCTAATTTTGCAGGTATCACATATAGGATATAGTTGAAGAACCTGAAAATAAGCAAAATTACCTTTGTCCTTTCAGAATAAAAAGTTCAGAGAACATATGAGCCCAAGGCTTAGAATGTCTTCTTTGAAGCTTGCTAATTCCCTTTTATTCATAATTCCAACTATTTGGTTTCCAAGAAGAAACAGAATTTGGACACCCTCATTGTCAGCACATGCGAATCTGCCTAATGTTCATTATAGTATAGTATTCCATTAAGTGGATATATCATAATTTATGTAACCAGTCCTAATTATGGACATTCATCTCCAGTCTTTCGCTATTCTAAATAATTCTGTTTTCCAGTTTTCCCAACTGCATTTATTGAACAACTCTTTTTTTTTTTTCTCCACTGATACCTTTATCATAAACTTAATTACCATATATGTTCAGGTCTGTTTCTAGACTCTTTTTTGTTTTATTGAGCTGTGTGATCCTTTTCTGATCATACAGTTTTAACTACTGTAGCTTCATAATATGTGTAATGTTTAGTAGAGCTAATCTCCCCTCTTTCTCTTCTTTTTCAGAATTTCTAGGTTTAGTGCCTTTCATTTTCCAGATGAAATTAATATAATTTGTCAAATTTCAAAATAAAGATCATTTTTTAGTATTTTAATTGGTATTGAATGAACTGAATTGATTAACTTTGTGGGAGAGTTTATATCTCTTTTGCAGTGGAAGAACAAATGTTCCTTTGGATTTTAAAGTTTTCTTTATATAAGTGTAGTACATTTCTTTTTACAGTGGTATTTAGCTATTATTTTTATACATGAGATTTTGTTAATGTTTAAAACATAAGCTGAAAATAATGGTAATTTTACCTTCCCCATATTTCTAACTCTTACTTTTTTTAAATCTTGTCAAATTTCATTGATATAGTACTTCTAGGACAGTATTAACAATACAATAACCAGAGTAATCCTATTAAGGTGGAAGTCAAACATATCACCCCTGTTTTCAAAACCCTTCAAAGGCTTTTCACTTACTCAGAGTGAAAACCAGAGGCCTATTGGACAGTCCATTGTCTGCTGCCCCTGTGATCACAGCTGCCGCAGCCTGAGCTGCTGTCCTCTCACATACTCGGCTCCAACTATACTCCTTGCTTTTTACTCAAACACCAAACTAGGTTCTGTTTTGTGGCCTTTGCACTTGCTCCTCCCTCTCCCAGAAAAGCTCTTTCCCCAAATATCATCAAAAAACTCTTTCCCCAAATATCATCAGCCCACTCCGTAACTGCCTTTGCACAAACGTCACCTTTCACTGAAGCCTTCTGTAAACACCCTATTTAGAGCTACACCACCACTTCCAGCAATTCCTGGTCTTTTTTCATTATCTTATTTCTTTCCTACCCCACCATAGGACTTGAGATTTACTAGTATTATACATCTCTTAATTACTTATTTTATTTTTATAATTATTCATTCCTTAGATTGTCATATAATTATTTTTAAATTATTAATTTATTGTGACTTACTAACATACACATTTTATTCATTGTTATATCATTTACTCAATTCTTTATTTAGTATTTACTGTCACTTTTGTTTTTATTACTTATATCTTTCTCATGCAAAAAATGGTAAGAAAGAAGAAAAAATGGGGTAAGGAGATACAAAAACTAGAAAGCACAAAATAAGATTTTAGATTTAACTCCAAAATATTGGTATTTTTTAAGTGAAAATGTAGTAAACGTATTAGTCGTGTTAGTTAAAAGACATAGACTGTCAGATTAGATAGAGATAATCAACTATCTTCTAAATATAAGGCTATAGAAAGGTAGAAAGTAGAAGGGTGGGAAGGGTATATCTTGCAAATTCTAACCAAAAGAAAGCTGGTATAGCTATGTTAACATTAAACAAAATAAGCCCTAAGGGAAAAACATTACTAGAGATGAAGAGAGTTCCTTCATGATTATAAAAGGTTTACTCTATCAGGTACTAATAGTCAATAACAGAATAAAAGAGGTAATATCACTACTGATGGTCCAGAGATTGAAGTATAATAGCAGGATTTTATAAATAACTTCATGTCAATAAATTTGGAAGTTTAAATGAAATGGATAAATCCCTAGAAAAAGATAACAGCAAAACAGATTCTCAGGGAGAAGTAGAAAGCCTGAATGGTCCTAAGCCTTTAAAGAAATTGAATCAATCAATAGTCAAATCTTTCTAAAAATAAAACTCTAGAGATTTCCCTTGCTGGTCCCCTGCTATGGCCTGGGTTCAATCCCTGGTCAGGGAACTAAGACCCCATAAGCTGTGTGGTGTGGCAAAATCAAAACAAAACAAAACAAAACAAACAAACTTTAGGCTTCACTGGTGAGTTCTATCAAATATTCAGAGAATAAATAAATCATTCTATTATATTACAAAATCCTCTGAATAATGGGAAAGGAAACCATAGTCTCCAACTCTGTTTTCTCAAACTAACAAAACCTTATATGCAAACCTGGAATAAATAATATAAGAAAAGCAAATTATAGGCCAGTCTTACTTATCAACATGCAAAAGGCCTACACAAAGTATTAGGAAACCAAATATAGTAATATAGTAACATGAGAAGGATGTATCATGACCAAGGTGGGTCTATCCCAAAAATGCAAAGTTAGTTTCACGTTAGAAAATCAATTGATAGTTTATCACATTAATAAATGAAAGGAGAAAAATCATACGATCATTTCAATAGGGACAGAAAAGGTATTTTATAAAACTCAGTATCCATATGTGGGTTTTATCCATATAAAACTCATATCCGTATCCATGCAGAGAGCCAAAAATACTCAAGGCATTTTTGAAGAACAAGAAAATGGGGTTTAAGTTACGCTACCAAATATCAAAATATAAAGCTTTAGTAAATAAGACGTGTGTTCTTGGCACAGAGTTAGAAGAGTAGGCCAGTAGGACAGATTATAGAACCCTGGAAAGGACCTATTCACATATACACAGGATTTACAACAGAAATGTCACTGCAGAAAAGCAGGAGAAGGGCAGTCTTTGCAGTTAATAGTGCTGGAACAATTGAGTTTCCATAGGGAAAAAAATTAAATTAGACCCATATTTCACACCACACATAAAAATCAGTTTCAGGTAGATTATGAACCAAAAAGTGAAAGACTAAGCCATCGAGCTTTCAGAGATATTATTGAAGAACATTGGCTGTCAAGGAGCCTGCAGTGACTGAACTGCGGCCGACCTGGCTTTCTTACCGTATCGTGTTCCTATAGCTCCAGGTGGGAGTGACAAACGAGAGCCCAGCTGAGGCTGAGAAGTCAGTTTCTTCATCATTGTCTTTGCTGCCACTGCAGCTGCTAACAAGAAACCTGCTCTTCAGCATTGAGGGAGAACTCTTCCTGTGGGGTGGGGAAGGGAGCTCCTTCTTAGCCCTTCAGCTGGGAGGCCTCAGCAGGGCAGTGAGAAACCCTGCCTCTCTCAATACCAAAGATTGCTTTATACAAATCCACCCGTTTGAAATCTCTCAAGACTTAAGTCCAACAGAACATTGGTAGCACTTACAGGAGTTAAAGGACTCATGATATTAGAATTACGTCAAGAGATAGGGGGAAAAATCTGAATTTGAAGGTATAAAAGTCAGTGGTTAATTGTAGTGCCACTCCAGTTGCTAAAAGATTTTTTTATCGTTTCTACCCCTCAGAGTCTTAAAGCGTGCTGTTTGGTATCCAAGTGAAATGCCGGATCCCTGAATTAAACTGCTAACATTAGACGATATGATAAAATTTACTTTCTATGTGAGCTCCAGACACCCACCAAAGGGCTCATACTTTCGAAAACAGAAGAAGAAAGGCTAATAATTAATGCCATATTGTTTAAGAGTTCTTGCTGGTCCACATCATTAGTACTTGGTATTGTTAGATTTCTTGTTTTTTGCCAGCCTGAAGGGTATATTCCATATCTCTAAGAGAGACAGCAGCCCTGTTTGACTTTGAGCCATTGGGAGCAGTCCTGAAGAATATCTCTGGACAGAAAAGGCAAAGGTGAAGCAGTAGCTTACCCACTGTATATGGGATACGAGATACAGAGACCTGTTCAAGAGCCCTGGAGACATCGGGAAGCGATCAGGTTCTTTACTTATGCTTCCTAAGATTGAAGGGAACTATAGTTAGGATGCTCACACTACATGCTCTGCTTACCCTGTGTCCTCAACACCATAGGCATCACTGATGAATCAGGAATGCTGTGTCCCTGTGTTATGCTAGAAGGGGAAGAAGCAGGTGACCAAGTATCAAAAGTCCCAGGATCCCGAAGCTGATTTCATTCCTCCTGTGTTTGTGTTCAAATGCATTGAGTTAGGGACTTCCCTGGTGGTGCAGTGGTTAAGAATCCACCTGCCAATGCAGGGGACGTGGGTTTGATCCCTGGTCCAGGAAGATCCCACATGCCACTGAGCAACTAAGCCCGTGCATCAAAACTACTGAGCCTGCGCTCTAGAGCCCATGAGCCACAAGTACTGAAGCCTGCGTGCTCTAGGGCCTGCCTGCCACAACTGCTGAGCCCCATGCTGCAACTAGTGAAGCCCACGTGCCTAGAGCCCATGCTTCGCAACAAGAGAAGCCACCACGATGAGAAGCCCACGCGCTATAACAAAGAGTAATCCCCTCTCACCGCAACTAGAGAAAGCCCGTGTGCAGCAACGAAGACCCAACGCAGCCAAAAATAAAATGAAAATAAAAGTAAAAAAACCCCAAGACAAATGCATTGAGTTAGAGTTCACACTGAAATTGGCATCCAGGGAGAATGATTCCTTTAACTGACTTTTCTTGTCCAGTCAGACTTCCCAGAGATCCTGTAACCTTTGTGTGGATCTTTATATATAACCTTTGTATAAACCCATTGTAATACAGGCAGCTGGCTCTGACTGGAATATTCTGGATCATCCCTGACATTCTGGAGCCCACAGTGATCTGCATCGCAAGTGCCCATGAATGCCCCATAAAGGCCCCAAAGGCCTTTATTAAGCACAATCCATGCAGCATCTCCTCTGCTTTGTGCTTGAGAAGATGCCAAGGTGGCAGAAACTCCCACCTTCTGGGTGAAACTCAGCGTTCATTCAAAAAGCACATTATGAGCACTTTGCCATGTGTTGTTACCAACCCAGCATTATAAACATCGTCTGAAAAGGCTGGGCCTCCCTGCTCCCAGAGAACATCAAGGCCACGGGGAACAGTACCTTCTTACTTATGTGACAGAGGAGGAAATCTAGTAGAGATCAAATTACTGTGACCAAAAATAAACAACTAAAATATCTCAGATATTGTTGAGAGAAAAGGAAAAGTCTGCAGGAAATGGCTAAGCACTTAGCTGATAGATATGACCAAGGAAGAACAAGAAGATATGATTAGAAAGAAGAGTCCTCCACAGTTTTCACCCTCAAATCTCTGTTCTCTACTAGTGAGACAGACATGAAGGCAGAATGACAGGTGTTACCTGATCAACTGTAACATTTGGTCAGTGCCATCAAATAGGTTACTATGAAAAAGGACTGTCAACAGTGGAAGGTAAAAAAGAGACTGAGTCCACAAAACCCCACCTTTACTGTCGGGTCCTACCAGGAAAAGTGCATCAAGTTCATCCAGGAGGAAGAATGTAAATACATAAGGGAAGTGGCAAATCACTGATGCCTGAAATCAAAGGAACAGACTCACAGCTGAAGTTAAACACAGCCCAAGGCTTAAATCCACATTGTAGAACAGATAAGAGGTAGCATGAAAAAATTTCTTCTAGAATTTCTTAAACCACAGACAAAGAACAATAACTGTAAGAGAAAAGACTGTTAAATTCAACTGCATCAAACTTAAGAACTTATCTCCATTAAGAAAAATAAAAAAGAATAAGGGTTGAACAGGCAAGCCAAGAACTGCAACATGACAAAGGACTGGTATCTAAAAGAAAAAGCAACTCTAAAAGAAAAAGCAACTTCTACAAATCAATAAAAAATAAGGCAGTCTAATAGAAAAATGTGAGACTTAAATAAGACATTTGCAAAGGATATATAGAAAATGTCCAAAAAGCATATAAAAGCCTTATCAGTCATCAGAGAAACACAAATTAGAGCCACAATGAAATACCTCTAAACACCAGGTTAGTCAATTACAATTATAATTATAAAGTTTGCCAGTTCCAAATGTGAGGAAATGTAACAATATGAACCCTCATGTATGTTTTATATGCTTTTCTGTATGTAAATTGGTATAAGTACTTTGAAAAACTATTGGGGAAATTGGGATTGACATATATACACTAATATGTATAAAATGGATAACTAATAAGAACCTGCTGTATAAAATAATAGATAAAATAGAATTCAAAAATTCAAAAAAAAATTGGAACTACCTATTAAAGCTGCACGTGCGCAGCCATATGACCCCATATTTCTACTTCGAGGTGATATGGTCAACAGAAATACATGCACACATGCACAAGAGATGTGTGTAAAAACATTATAACAGCATATTTGTAATAACAACACAAATATCTGTCAGTAAAATAAATTGTGTTATGTTCTTACAGTGGAAAACTGTATAGCAAAGATAGTGAGCTATTGCTACATGTATCAGCATGGTTGGATGTTATAAACAATGTTGAGTGAAGCAAGTAAAATATAAAAACATACTGCGTGATTACATTTATATGAAGTTCATTAACAGACAAGAATTAACTGTGGTATTAAGGGATAGGTATTAGTCCGCTCGAACTGCCATAACAAAATGCCATAGACTGGGTGGCTTAAACAACTGACATTTATTTTCTCACAGTTCTGGAGATTGGAAGTCCAAGATCAGCGTGCCAGCATGGTCAGTTTCCAGTGAGACTTCTTCCTGGCTTGCAGATGGCCACCTTCTGTCTGTGTGTTCTCCAGACCTCTTCTCTGTGTGTTCTTGGGATGAGAGTAAGCTCTCAGGCGTCTGTCCTTATAAGGATACTATTCCTATCCATTAGGGCCCCACTCTTATGACCTTATATAACCGGAATTACCTCTCTCTACATGCAGTCACCTTGGGAGCTAGGGCTTCGTCATATCAATTTGGGGGTGACACAGTTCAGTCTATAGCAGCATGATAAGCATTAATATAAAGCAAAATAAGGAAGTGATTATAGTATTAAGGAATGATAAGTATTGATATAAAGAAAAGTAAGGAAGTCAGGATAGAGATTACCTAAGATGTGAGCAGAGGAAGGGGGTATGATGGGAAGATGCCATGCTGGCAGTGTCTTCTTTCTTGACCCACACAGCTGTTCATTTTATAAATTATTTGTTAAATTGAACATTTATGTTTTATATGCTTTTCTGTATGTTATACTTAACAATTTAAAAGGTTTTTTTTAAAGTAAAATCATGTGTCCATTCTCATTTCCTGTTCTACAGTCTGCTAACATTGATGAGCTGTTCCATTTATGTTCCATTTATGTTATCCTATTATTAATATGGATTATACTTAACTATTTTGACTTTTCTGATCCCCATATAAATTATTTTTATATATTAATTTTTTAATATTAATATGGTAAATAATGGTAAATTTTAAATGTTTTAGCGATGCTCTTTTCATCTGGTGTATTATTAAAATATATTTCATGATATTCTGATGAATTGAGTTGAAATGATATTTTTGTCCTTAAACATTTTCCCACATAGGTAGAAATTCCCAGCTTCCTTTGTCCCTGGCCTACACTTCATTGAGGTTGAATCAGTTGCTAAAAATATATTTGGTCCTATGAAAGATTGGCTGGGAAGATTAAGGAATAGAGGAGCTTTTCAAAAGTGAACTATCTCCAAATATAATCAATAAAAGAAATTCTGACCAGAAATGGAGTCTTTTATGTAGCTTTATTCTCTTTTGGCATCATTAGTCAGTCAAGTTGGTATAACTACTAAAATGGTACGTTCATTTCTACTTTCAGCAATCCTTCAAAGGGATTGTGAGTTGCTGTCACAATCAAGAACTTATCTAGGAATCTGATTTCCTCCTCACCCTGAAAATTAACCCCAGCAACTTAAGGGACATCCTTATATCCTACCCAGGTCGGTTGAGGGCTGAGAAGGCAGTGGGTGCTACTTCTTCTCAGTCTGAATAGATTGTTAGCCATATTATAAAACCCAGTCCTTTGTAGATACTATATAGAAGAAACAATAAAGCAATGACTTATCCCTTAAGAAAACTTTGCATCAAAGTGTTGTTTTTGTTTTTTTTTTAATTGTAGGTAATTCGCTCTTTTCTGCTCTTTCCAACAATTGAGCGAATGTCTGAGTCACCCAGAGGCAAGCTCGCCACTCCACTTTTGTGCTGGTTTCGATATGCTTTCTATGTTCCTGGCTACTTACTACTTAAACCGTGGCCTGAGAAAATCAAATCCTTGGTGGTCAGAATGCTCCTTCGAAGGATGAACCTACAGAGTGAATTTTCATTTCTGAATATGTTGGAACCGTTCTGCCTCAGTAAGCACATTTTAAAATGTATATGTTTATTCTTGTATCAGAAAGTGTTAAGAGAATAATCTCAGACAGTGGATTAGTATCAAGCAAGGAATTATTTGTTGTATTTTTCTCCCAAAAGTTTAAAACTAGAAATAAAAAGAAAATAGTGAGGGGTATTCTAAATGACAGACAAGCCTCATCAAGCTTTAATTTTAAACCTTATCCTTCTGATTCTCCACTCTAGCTACAGGATGATGAGAAAGAATTCTTCTGTATCGAATATATATGGAGTCCTTACAGGAATCCAGGGTGTGCCCTGTTAAGCTCAGTGTGTGAACTTTGCAAAAATCAGCCCAAGGAAATCAGGCCTAATATTCCCATAGAGTGAACAGGCTATGATTTTACTTTGCTCTTTAAAAGTTTTTGGAGAAGTTTGAGTTATAAAACTAATAATAAATAATAGTCATGGTAATGTAACACTGGATGCATTACCAATTATGGTTTCTGAATGTGCCAGAGAATGTTTTTGCTACTTTACTTCTTGGCTTCAAATGTTGTTTTTAAATGTAATTTATCTGTTTAGTTAATACTAATTTATATATTTACAAATGATTTTAATAATAAAATATGCTACTTTCTTAATCCATAAAATGGGATAATAATATCCCATACCTCAAAAGATGATTATAGGATTAAATGTGATAATATATGCAAAGTGTCTATCTAGTATTTTATTTATAATAAGCCTCCAATGAATGATATAACAACAGCTGCAGCAGCAGCAGCTAATAGCTGCTGTTCTAAGCTTTAGCCTGTAGTCCTCAGAAGAACTAATAAGGTTTAGGTATTATTATTGTCCCCATTTTACAGATAAAGATACTGAGGTTCAGAGAAGTTACATGATTTGCCTGAAGTCACACAACTAGTGGGTAGTGTTCAAACTCCAGCAATATGCCACTGTTAAACTTCCTTTTACCATAGCTGCTGCTATTATTGTCTCTTTGCTCCTTTCAGTCATAAAAGCAGGACTCCTGAGTAAAGTTTACCATGCTCACCTACATCGAGTGCCACGAGATCATGTGCATAGTGAATCCAGAAACAAGTCACACCCCGCCTTTAGAATTGTACAGCTACAGATTGTATGGGAAGTGTTTTTCTAAATATGTAGCAAGATGCAGTCATCACAGATACAAAGTTCAATATATTTTCTGTATTTGTGGATTTTTATGCTCTCCCCAACTCTCATTCTTTGTTATAGGATTAGCATAGTAGCAGCAGAAGATGAGATAGGGAGTAGGGAAGCAAGGCTCAGGACAGTCATAAAAATCACGAAACATTGAAGTTGGAGATGTCCCTTGAAGACCTTCTTCTGGTCCAGCCCCTTATTTTTCCCTCATAGAAGAGAAAGAAATGGCCTAGTAAGTGAAAATGGCACTGACTACAAGTCAGAAACCCTCAACTCTCATTTTGGTTTTGCCTCAGACTCCCTCTGTGGCCTCAATTTAGTCCCTTCCCCTCTCTGGTTCTCAGTCATTGATCAAATCAAGAGTTAGACTGGACACATTTGGAAATTGAGATCAAATGGAAATCACTTGAAATTCTGGCAAACATATATAAAACTACTCCACGTATACTTCAGTAAGTCATTACAGTTTACAAGGGTTTTTTTTTTTCCCCCTTCTTTAACCTTTTTCTTTTTACCCTTAGAAAGGATTTTAAAAAAGCATTCTCTAGTTAAGGAATCCATTTTCCTCCAAGGACTTCTGCTTCCAGGAAGATGAAATAGATGTATTCGTCTCCCTGTTTCTCCTACTAAGTGCTAAAAATCCTGCATATTATATGTAAAACAAATATAAGACTCTGAAAGGTGGAGAAGAAAGCAGAATATGTAGGGACCTTGGGACCCACAGAGCAACACAGTGGTAAGTTCCCTGGGTTTTCTTTTTACCACATGTATCCTAGACTTGGAGCCAGTGACCCAGAAATACCAATGGGTGTGGATTTTTAAAAAGCCCTGAAAAAAGCCTGCACTCTGTAGCCAGAGGACCAGGAAAATGACAGCCTTTCTAAAAGAAACTTTTGGATAATGACTGCCCTAATCTAGCCATGCACCATAGTAAAAACCGTGGCCTTATCCCTACCCAAATCAGCAAAGGCCAAGTGGGAGGCCTGGACTTTACCCCACACCCAACAGTAATGAGGCACCCCTCTCCTTCCTCACTAGGGTGGTGTGCAGAAGAGGCTGGTTGGAGAAGCAGGACTTTCACCACTGCCCAGCAGTAATGAGGCCACTACCACCACCACTCCTGTGAGATCAGTGGGGATCATATGGGAAAAGCAGTAAGGCAATTCTGCCTCTCCTAGCTGGGATGGTAATAATGGAAGCCTAGTGGGGAGTCAGAATTCCTACCCATGCCCAGCAATAATGAGGAGCCCCTCCACCCCTTGGTTGTCAAATGGAAACCATAGAAATAGAAACCAAATGGAGAACCTGGATTTCTGCCCCACCTGGCAGTAGTGAGGTGGCACTTCTCCTTCCCCACTTCCCTTGCTGAAAAAGTGTCAGGGAAAAAAAAAAACCCACCTAAAATAGAAAGTTTAAATAAGATCAGGAGTATCATAATATCCCATTGTCCTTGTTTTATTTAAAAATCACTTGTCATACCAAAAACCCAGAAAATCTCAATTTGAATGGAAGAAGATAATAGATGCCAATACCAAATGACAGAGATATTAGAATTTTCTGACAAAGAATTTAAAGCAGTCATTATAAAAATACTCCAATGAGCAATTAGTAAACATGTTGGAAAAAATGAAAAAATAGAAAGTCTCAGGAAAGAGAAGATTTAAAGAAAAACTGAATGGAAATTTTAGAACTGAAAAATATAATAACCAAATTAAAAAACTCAGTGTTTGAGCTCAACAATAAAATGGAGGGGACAGAGGAAAGAACCAGGGAACATAAAGATATAACAATAAAAATAGGAACTTCCCAAATTTGGTAAAAGACATAAACCTACAAAATTCAAGAAGCTAGATGAACTCCAAATAAGTAAACCCAAAGAAATCCACACCAAGACACATAAACATTTGAAAACTAAAATAAGGAAGATACCTTGAAAGCAGCCAGAGAGAAATGATACATATCTATAGAGGAAAATCTATTTGAGTGGCAACTACTTCCTCTTCAGAATCTATAGAGGCCAAAAGAAATGGCATATATTTCAAGTGTAAATAGAACAGAACCATCAATACAGAATTCTATATCCAGCAAAAATGTGCTTCAGGAAGGAAGAGAAAATTAAGACACTCTCCAATGAAGGAAAACTAGAGGAATTTGTAGCTATCAGACCTATCCTAAAAGAACAGCTATAGGAAGTTCTCCAAACTGAAAATAAATGATCAAAGAAGGAATCTTGAAACATTTAGAAAGGAAAGAACAGAAAGAAAAAATGTGGGTAATTATATTTTTCCTTCTTCTCGACATTTCTAAATTATGTTTAACAGTTGAAGCAAAAATTATAACATTGATATGATCTAAGTGTATACAGAAGAAGTATTTAAGGCAATTATATTATAAATAGGGGAGAGTAAAATAACATAAAGGGAAGTAATATACTTCTGTGCTTCACTTGAACTGGTAAAATGTCAACACCAGTAAACTGTATTAAGTTACATATCTAATGTAATACCTAGAATGACCACTTTAAAATCTATAAAAATAGACATACTCCAAAACACTATAGGTAAATCAAAATAGAATTCTAAAACATTTATTAAAAAATATAGGAAAGCCAGAGAAAGAACACAGAGAAATAGAAAACAGACAACCATCAGAAAACAGATAATAAAATGGCATACAGGCTCTAACATACCAATAATTACATTAAATGTAAATGGTCAAAATATACCAATTAAAAGATAAAGATTGACAAAGTGGATTAAAAAACATAACCTAAGTAAATACTGTCTTTAGAAAACTTGATTAAGATATAACCGTATAGGTAGACTGAAAGTAAAAGAATGGGAAAAGGTACATCATGCAAACATTAATCAAAAGGAACCAGTAATGACTATCTTAATATCAGATAAAGTGAACTTCATAGCAAAGCAAATTACCAGGAACATAGAGTGACAATACATAATAATAACAATAAAAGTTTCAATTTACCAAGGAGTCATAGCAATTCTAAATGTGTATTCATGAAACAAGTGAGCGGCAAAATATATGAAGCAAAACCTGATAGAACTGAAAGTAATAATGGACAAATGCACAATTATAGGTGGACGCTTAAACACCCCTCTCTCAACAATCAGTCAAATAATAGAACAGAAAAAATTAGCAAAGATATACATAAATTAGCAACAGTATCAACCAACAGGATTTAATAGACATTTATAGAACACTCCACCCAAAACATCTGGGTTTCTGATAGGCATTAGATGGGGAGCTACCTGTGCTTTCCTTCTACCTCTTTAGAAATATTTCCTAAACCCAAATCAGCACATGGGATATAAGAAAGTTTTATTTGTTTTTCTATATATATTTAGTGACTATGTAACACATCACATATGACATATGACGTGTTTAATGTTTTTTCATTAAAATGGGTACTTATATAAAGATTGTTTTTCAACTTTTCTACAACAGAATTGTAAACACCCTCTTGAAGAAGTAGGCTCCATAAGCTGCACTTGAGAGAAAGGCATCTTCCTTTCAGCTGCAGTGATTGACCTCTTACTGAGTCTTCCTGGAGCTGCAAGTGCAGGCATCAAGGAGCAAGACAGTTTGGACATAGGACACATTCCCCACCCTGACTCAAGGCAACCAGAGCCTTCCAGCTGCATTGTTGCTTGGGGAACCCTGGGATTTCTTTCCCATAGTAGAGTTATACTGTGTGCAAAATAGACTTTTAGACCAGACTAAACACTCAGCCACATTGCTTTCTCTCTGTTCCAAACAACCAACTTGCAAACAAACTTTTGGAGCACAGCCCTTATGTTTCTGACATCCTTTCCTTCTCTGATCTTCTGTTCTCTTCCTTCTGGATCTGCCTTTCTGATATGCAAGTAACTAGTGCTTCAGTAGTCTCTTTTGTTTCCCCATTACCCACCCTGTCTGTATAACCTTGGGTAAAGAGAAAGGAGGCAAGAATTACCTGTCTTCTTGCTGCTTTGTGTTCTTGGTTTATTCTCTGCATGGGAACTTACTTCAGTCTCCTAGTAGTGACCGTAGGCTAACCCTTAAGCAAGCATTGCAATCATCCTAGCCGGCCTCTTTATACCTCTCCCCTTTGGGTCCCGTGTCGCCCCTGCCTCCTCTTGCAACAGCTACCACAGAACCTGCCTTTACCCAGGCTTGCCCTGGCCATGCCTCTAGTGATTCCTGTTCCCTTGCTTATGACAAATGCGAGAAGGCCCCTGAGGCGGAGAGGGACTGATACTCATCAGATAAGACCCTGGCCCTTGTGGATGATTAGTGCACTCCTCCCGAGCTTATATCCCATGAATGGTGAAGGGTAATCGATATTCAAACCAGTCACTTGGGTTGGTGACATGATTTTCATGTTACACAAAGAGAGGGGTCATCAGAGGAAAGGAATAGCAGGTCTGAGATCATTTTCAGTGGTCAAATCTATGCCGTCCGGACCTTCCTCCTCCAGACCTGCTTCTCTGTGGCTTGACTGTCATCCAGACGATGACCTTTAGCGTACCAGTTTGACTTTTAGGAGGACTTGGGGTGTTTTCACATTATGTAATGTCTGTGCTTCAGTAGAAATCTTATGGAAACAAACGGAGGAAGTTTGCCAGTCCAAGTAGTGGATAATAAATCCTGACCTATCTGGATAGAAACTGATTTTCTGTATCCTTTAGTTTATACACATATTTTTTTTATTGTAGTAAGGTCTGAAAAATTCAAGGAACCAAATTATTCAAGTATTTCAAATGCTGTTGTCCTTTTGGCAAAAATGGTGCTTCTTACAGGCTGAGATACTATGTATTAGCCTTCTTCAGCAGACTGAGTAAAACATCCTTTCCTATCCAGCATTCAGGATAGAGTAGCCCTAATTCAATTAGGATACTTTATAAACTTTACCACAGTGTTCATTAGTTCAACTGATAGAACTAGATTGTTTTGAATGTTATTTTTAAAGAAAATATATGGTTTTTTTCTTTAATTTTAAATCTGGAATATTTGCTACTACATATTTTCTTTAGAATAGATGTTCTTCTGTTTCATGAGAAATAAATTTTTGAGGGAGACAGCTGAATTGGATTTTCTGATCAAAGCTAAAAGCAAATATATTTTAGCTTAGCAGTATCACAGGTCAAGATAATTAATGTTAAAAAATATTCTAGGGTCTTTTTGTTAGGCCAAATTGATGTTTTAATTCCTTTCAGTTACCTAACTAGAAAAACATAGTGCAGACAAAGGGCATTCCT